>NW_005842071.1:569661-619739 GCF_000455745.1 Alligator sinensis | reverse complement strand
CCCTATATGTAATGCAAAACACGTTTGAACAAAGTACAGTAAAGCACACTGATATCAACTGAAAGACTATATAAATATTCATGGGGAATAAAGAATTTTCAGATTTCTGAGGACAGTGGAGGAAGAAAGGTGGAGAGACTGTGTATCTGTCTTAGCACAGGGAGTTGCATGTAAGCGGTAAAGAAGGACATACTGTAGCAAATCAATTCCAGTGTGATGTTGGAGGAAGAGCCAGCATAAGTGAACATATTCCATGGCCAAACAGAGAGAAAGGGATTGTATAACAGTGGAGGGGGGAAACAAAGACACTTGAATGAATAGCAGCAATGTGACACAACCTGGCCAAAACCAGGTTAAA
This sequence comes from Alligator sinensis, assembly GCF_000455745.1. Taxonomy (NCBI): domain Eukaryota; kingdom Metazoa; phylum Chordata; order Crocodylia; family Alligatoridae; genus Alligator; species Alligator sinensis. The sequence continues at coordinate 619,381 of NW_005842071.1, read as the reverse complement.
AATACATAAAGTTATGGGAAAAGATGCACTGCAATAACTGGTGCTGTGAATTTATCAAAAAGGCACATGAAGGGGTGTATTTGAGTTGTGCAATCACATAATTCAGGCTGTGCTGAAAGAGTCAAAGCTGAAACCTAGTTCTTTCTAACAAAGTACGGTTACACTGCTTCCGTGCTCGCATGCACGGATTCACACACACACACACACTACAATATCTTACTGGGATAGTTAAAAAGCTGTCTAGATTCTGATTCTGAATTCACTTGTATGTGTTTCAGTCTGGAGTAATTGCTAGCCTTGCTGGAGTCACTGCTGATTTACATTTCTGTGAAATCACACTCAGGTCCTTAAAAAGCTGTTTCTTTATATTCTTTTATGACTCCAAAGTATTTGTTTAGTCCAATATTGAACTGGACAGACAATTTCCTTTAAAGATTTTAGGGGCCTAATTTTCCACTTCTATGCATCTTGCTATTCCCACCTTTCCAAACTGGATGTAAAATGTTACTATTCTAGTTTTCCAACCTGGCACTCACGTTGCACAGATGTAAATAGCCACAGAAGTGCCAAGCAGTGAAGAGTTGTGTTGTAATTATTTTTAGTGAATATTTTTCACTGTTTAAATATAGACCAAACCTTGGACCATTGCACATCCACATTGTGAAATGTACAGAAGCTGAACAACCTGACTATACTGTACAGTCACACAGACTTGTGCATATGATGAGACTATCTACACACTGTAATGAAGCTTCTGGCTCTTTACATGATGTATTCACTTTATTGCCACTGAGCTGGAGAGAGAGGATCCAGCTGGGGTTAGGGCTGTATTGGCCAGCTCGACAAGTAGAGGGGCTTTATGGCCCGAGTACAAAAAACAAAGTAGAACCCTGAAATCAGAGTGGACCACGCTGGAGAGAGACAGCAAGAAGCATGCATGCGTGTCCTCCCTGATTCAGTCTGGAAGAGAGACTCCTTTGTTTATCTGAATTGCTGAGAAACACAATGTGCAGCCCTCTGCATATGAGCTCTGTGCTGGGACCTATCAAGTAGCTAAATCCTCCTTTCATGTAGTGTTCAGACTAGGCAGATGTAGCAAACTTTCCTAATCCACCCCTCTTGCATCAGCATACCGTTTTTTAATGCTATTAGAAACTCAGTTCAGTCCATCTCTCCATCCACTGTAACAGATCTGTGTGGGCCATTGTAGCCCTGGGATAGCAGCCACTCCAGAGCACTGGGAAGAGAAGGAAAGGACCTGCCTGGAGTATTATTCATTCTTTGTTGTATACTGCACTATTGCTGAAGAAGGCAGAATCCCCCATTGAAACTGCAGTCTTGTTGGGTGCTGCTGTGTGCACTTCTGTGCACTTCTGAGACAGTCTCTTCCCCAACATGTTTACAGTCTAAATATACAAGGTCTACTTCCTTCACTGTTAAGGAGCTAACATCTCTAACTGCAGCACTATTTAGGGATTTGACACCGAGATTTTTAGCTCATTTTTCCTAGACTCTGACTTGGCTATTGCTATAAACTAGGAAAATGAGACAGGGTTCCATTCACTCCAGAAGTGTCCTTGTTCTGCAGATCCCTCACCTGGCATCAGAAATACCTATGGTTTTCAAATTTAGCCTACTCCTGTGATTTGTACTGTTTTTAATGTTCAGTTAGGACACAAAAAATGGAGTCAACTTGAGAGGTTTAATGGGTCACACATCCTTAATAGCTGTGCTGGCCAGGGCTTTGTCATACCTGACATAATTTCTTTGATAAAATGTTACTATGCATTCCAGACTCAGGGGTGAATTAATGTGGACATTTCAGGGGGCATCACAGCTCCTAGAAGAATTTCACTGCAAGACAATGCTACCTGATAAGAAGGCCTCTACACTTCAGGAGAACATGACTTAAGTAAGAGGTGGCAGGAAAGGGCAACTCCAGAATCTTCTCTGGGAAGAGTAGCTGAATGGAGGGAGGTAGTTCCCTTTTCTGCAAGGATGAAAAGAGAAATTTGAAAGCCCCAAGTGAAAAGGGAGCAGTGCAGACAATGAGGAAAGAAAAAAGATCTATCCCTTTCTTGATCTGATGGACAAACTACTAAAAACCTTCCTTTCCAGAAGGAAAGGAGGTCCCAATGCATGCACACACTGTCTGCAATGGATCTTGGAGTTTCCTAAACCCAGCTGCCTCCCTGGAGGAATGACTTCCCTCTTTCTTTGTCCACAGTTGATTTGTCATTGATGGCTTTCACAATTCCCAACCCACAAAGGGATAAAACTCTGTTTGTAGGAACTTCTTTGCACAGCAGGATCTAGGGGTAGTAGTTTATATGTAGGTGTAATAAATCCTAGGCTCAGGATTTGTGAAACAAAAGAGAAAGGGAACTAGATTATATCTGTCATCTCTTCAACCTAAACCCTTAGGGAGATTTGCAGCTTGCTTCAAATTTTTGGTTCCTGATGTTTGTTTTACACAAGAAGTCAAACTTTCTGTTTTGCAATCCTGGCAATAGGTACTTTGTACCAGATTACACTCCTAAAGTACTCATGACTTTCCTTTGAAATGTTGTATTGTTATTTTGAGGGGTTGGATTTTCATCAATGAATTTGATGAAAGAATGTTTTAGAACTAATTATAATGCTTTTGAACTCTTGGGTCCAGATTCTAGCCTACCTATTAGGCGTGTAAGTGGATTTAGGTGCCCAAGTGCAATTCTATTTCATCTTGAAAACTGTTCAGTACAAAAGACAGGTGGGTCCTCCTCACCCCTTTTTATTGTGACTGAAAAGGTTCAGATAGCAACTTGTTTGTTACTAAAGTAGATGCATTCATTGATTTTTTTTTCCCCCAGGGACTTGCACAGTAGAATAGGATCTCACCTACCTACCTAAGTTCATTTATGTACCAAATAGGTGGACTGGCCCTTAGTACATCTGTGCTATCCTCTGCCTTATCCACCAAACAAATCATGTAGAACTCTACACATATATAGCAAAAGTAGAATTTTTCATTTGAGCTGTGCTGTCAGTCTCAGAAAACAACATTGTGGCTGTAATATTAATTCTGTCTTTAAAAATCTATTATATTATGATTTCTTTCCTCACTGAATTGCAGTAAGAAGTCCCTCTATCCATCATATTTCCATTGTTTTGCAGTTTCAGAGATTACTAGTCTGTTTGTTCAGTTCTAAACGTAATATTTATCAAGTAGAGAATCGAACAAATACAAGCCATGAATTACTGTATAAACAGGGACCTACCTAAATTGCGGCAAGACAAAGTGGTTTTCATGGCCCACATGCAGAGCCAATTTCACAGGCATTTCATGGCAGCCCCACCCCTCAGTGTTGATTGGCAGAGAGGCCCTGCCTCTTGGTGCTGATTGGCAGAGAGTCCTGGGGGGGAGGAGAGATGAGGGGGCAGCCATCATCTTGATGTCTGGCTGCTTTTTGTGCTGCCCTGCCCCTCGGCACTGATTGGTGGACAGACCATGAAGGGGGGGCGGGGAGGGAAAAGTGGGTAGCCGCCTTTTTGTCTGCTGCTCTTCATGCCACCCTACCAGCTGGCACCTTCCCTACATGACAGCGAGGATTGCTGGCTCCCATTTGGGAACCAGCATTTTATTTTTATTAAGCTTTTTGGTTGATTTTGCAGATTTTGTGGACAATCCTGGATTTCACGGATTCCACAAAACCACGAATTTAGTAGATCCCTATGTATTAACATCCTTAATTAGCCTGATTTCACCATAAAAGATATATGGAATGTCAGCATATTTGTATGACTTTCAAAGTTTGTAAGTGCTTGTAAGTCTGCACGTATTGATGCTGATCTTTTAAAATCTTTGTCAGTAGCCATTGGATATGTAAATGATTTTGTTTACTGTATAATGCTGGCATAAATAAATAGGAATATTGAACCAGAACAAGTGACTTTAGCAGCTATTTCTGTAAATCATCCACAAATTGTCATCATGAGCTGAAACACGTCTGCTTGTTTAGTACCATGTTTAGCTTGCCTAACCAGAACAAGATGTAAGTGGTTAGCGCACAGGAGAGCTTGCCAAGCCAAAATTATTTACAAGTTGCATTTTGTGTTTCTGGCATTTTTCAAAAGAAAAAAAAAGGAGTGGGGAGTTAGCTGGTAAACAACTGAGGAAGCAAACACACTGTAATCAAGTGAACCCTAAGTGTTTGAATTCAGGGCTGTACAACTTCTGGGCAGCTAATGGCCACATGTAGCATGAGCAACAATCCTAAGGGTTGCACAAAGCATGTATTGAAGACCCAAGAGATTTTTGCCATGCAGGTGTCTTCTTCCCCGCAATTCTGGGCTCTGCCTTACTGCATGGGCAGCCTAGTGCCTCTCCCTTGCCATGTCCATGGCACAAGAAGCTCAGATCTCCTGACCATGTCTGCATGAGCAGCCCACCTCACCTGATCCTATCCACATAGGCAACCAAAGTCTTCTCCCCTGCTTGCAGCTGCACATGCCACATAGGCAGCCTGCTCTGCCCCCTCTGCAGCACAGACAGTAGGGCGCCAGCACAGGCAGACTGGCTTCCCAGTGCTGCATGTGTAGAACTTCCTGCCATGATGTCTTCCTCTCCTACTTCAAGTATAGCACAGGCTCCCTGGTTTTCTCACCATGCATTCAGCTCGGGCACCCCACCCCCCTCCTGCTGCACTGCCAGCTTGTGTTACACTGAGGTGTAGCCACTCTAGGCAACACTTTAGTGTCACACTACCCCCTCCCCCCCAGCCCTCCTCAGCACCTCGGATCCCAGCTCACTGCCCTCCCATCCCTCCTTACTTGCAGCTGCTGGCACTGTCTGTCCCAGGGGAGCAGGCAAGAAAGGGTTAACCTGCCTGCCAGATGGCCACTGCTGTTGCTGGGTGGGCTTAGCCCCCAGAAGAGCAGCAGCCCTGTAGCAGCTGGACAGGCAGTTTAACCCCTCCCTGGCTGGCATCCTGGGACAGACAGCCAGGCAGCTACAAGAGGCAGGGCAGAGGAGTACCCTGAATTGGCTGGCCGGGGGAAACCAGGATAGACCTGGGAGGCAGGGGGATTCTTACCTTTAAGTTCTCCAGGCCCCTGCTGGCCTGAATTATGACTGCTCCAAACTCAAGCTAGCACTAACGCCATCAACATTTGTGTGGTTCACAGCATAAGATGTACCAAGATACTAAGGCTGTGCGTAGACGAAATGAGAGGTGTGCATGCACGACACTTTAAAGCATGCTAAATGCTTTTGTACTGTTTTAATGGTGTCGGTGTTTGCAAGCCTCGGCGGCATATTGTGCATGAATTCCAGCTGCTGCGGAAATTCAGCAGCGTAACGTGCCTTAAATGACTTGGGGTGCAGCAAACTAAAACTCCTTTGAGGAGTTTTAGTTTGCTGCCCCAACAGCCATGGAGCGAAGCACCGGGCTCCATGCAGCTCTGTGGCTCTGTAGGAAGCCCGTGCAGGCAGCCTGGCAGCAGCCTGGGAAAGCAGGCTCCACCCAAGAAAAGCAGCAAGCCTGATCTTCCCCCCGGAGCCTGCCTGAGCTGTGCAGGGGCCCGGTGCTTCTCTCTGCAGTTGTGGTGCCCTGGGACCACCTGACCCATGTGCCTGCGAGCAGGTGCCGCCTGGTTGGGGGGGCCGCTGCTGCCACAGAGGGAAGCACCAGCCCCCACTCCTAGCCCAGGGACTGCTCCACGTGCAGGCAGCTTGCCCTCCCCTCCCCACCGAAGAGGCAGGTAAGTGCAGGGTGTCTACACGACATGAGGGTTTAATCAGCCCTGAATTGAAGTGGTGTTTTTTAAAACCTACTGCTTCAATTTAGGGCCCCCGTTTTGTCTACACACGCCCTAAGTGCACAGGCAGCAGTGTTGCCTTGGGTGAGTGCAACAGTCATTCCTTTGTGTAGGTGCCAGCTCTATAAAAGAAAAAATCTTGGATCTTAGTTCCAAATTGGTTTGTGTAACCTCCAAATATAGTGGGGAGTGCAAGGGAACAAGTATCTGTACAGCCTTCATTGCAATATAGTGAAAGGAACAGACATAAGTCATTCTATGAGGTACAGAATTATGTTACAAAGAATGCAGTTTCTCTTGATTATGAAATCAGGAAAAAAATTGCAGTAACAGCAATACATTTCATGTTATAAATAATCTCCTGTCTTTCCTGTCTACAAAGTAGATAGCCTTGTCGCAAAAATTCTTTCCTTGAGCGCTTTGCTGTTTACAAGTAGTATTTGCTTTTGTTTTTGAGAATGGTTTCCTAGCAGAGGATCCTTTGTAAAATTCCTGCTTGCTTTGCAGGCCACACACAATTTGATCATGGTAGTCTACAAAGAACAATAAATGCATGTTTACAATAGCCTTCTTTAAATCCTGCCTTGGCACTTGACCATGAACACACATGTATTTTGAGGTTTTCGTTTATTAAAAATCCAGCACTTTTAATTGAACAAATTAATGGTTCAAAATCACAAAGAAATGCTACTATTGGAGGTGGTCATGCCTATGAGAATATGGCACTTAACCTAATGAGAATGAACTGTTCTTTCTGTATTTTGCATTGCTAACATCCATATGTGGCTTTACAAAAACTGTCTTTGGCTTTTTTAGAAAATCTTCAGTTGTATTTAAATGAAAATGTAAGTGGGCTACAATTCTCTGAAGTACTTTATTCAATTAATTCTTCTTTGCTTCCCTCAGATTTGAATTATTAAATATTATTTTGCTTCCTGGATTGCTTCCTGATGGTTACTCTGATGCTGCCATTTGTGCCAGCCTGGTACATTTGTGTCATATTTTCCAAGTATAAATCCTTGTTTAAGATTTTTTATAATGGAGCTATGTAGGAGCCTGGTCTTATAAAGATTTAGACCCAAGTCCTGGAAACACTGATGATGTGTGTGCTTAAGTTTACTGTTATGTCCTGGTAGTATAGTTAAACATGTACGTGTATATATGTGTTGTTTTTATGACTAGTCTTACTAGTTTCAGTCAGACAACTAGTACGTAAAATTAAGCATGTCTTCACGGGATGAGGACCACAGGTCTTTATTTTTTTTTTCTGGGGTGAAACTTTTGGGTCTTAGCTGAAAAGCAAATGTTTTTAAGAAAATTGGAAGAAAATTATTTCAGCTGTTATGTCCCCTTGTGCAAGGTACAGCAATTATGTGATGTTAGCTGCCCCTTTTTAGCTCATGCAAATTAAAAAAAGTATTTCTCAAATACATTGTTGCAGGCCTTCCAAAGACAAACAAGTATTGACGGATATTCTGAAAATGTCAGATAAGCAACATTGTCTCTAACTGGTCATTTACCCACACAAATACCCACACCCAATTTTAAAAATAATAAAGTCCATAATTGCTCCCAGATTACTTTCTATATGCAGCAGCCAAATAGACATGAGAATCTGTAACAGACTTAATGGAGCAGTTGTAGTCTATTGGGGTTAAAATTCTCCTGTCTACAAGAATTTAAATATGCATTTAAATAATAGACAATAATGATTCATAAACCTGCTATGGTGTATAGCCTAAATCAAGCAGATGACAGTAAAGTGTCTGCATTTACCGAGTTACCACACAGAGATATTTGGGCACACCAGGGTTAATCCAGATTCTTAGAACAGAGAGTAATACAAATGGGAAAGACTGGAAAAATAATACTTGAACTATGATCTTACTTAGAGAATTGTCCTCAGTCACACTACTATTGCTGTTGCTTTTGATGAGGATTACTCAGAGGCCAGATTCTGAGCTCCTCATGCATTTCTAAGCAGTTACTCACATAAATAGTCCTGTTAAAATAGAAAAGGCTCTTCATAAGAGTAACTTCTTCCTCATATGGGCAACAAGTTCTTGATCTGGCTCCAAGGCATAAAGGTTTTGCAACAGTGCTCCCTGACCATGGTAACTGTGTGTTAAGTACTGGCAAATTAACAAGTTGGCAAATACTGATGTTTTTATATACAGCAACTTCAGCCTTTCTAAATTAACACACATTTTAAAATCTGTATTTACCTAACAGACAGGTTTTGTAAATAAGGCAAGTATATCCAACTGGGGCTCTGATTCTTGCCAACATTTACCAATGAAACCTTACAAATGTTAAGAGGCCCATTTACTTGCATACTTAAGTGTTTGGTGGTTTGGGGTCCTATGTTATTTATTAACATATTTCTGTATTTAATGTGTACTATTTTATTTTCTTCATTAGTGAGCTTATAAACATTTACCTTTTGTAAGGACTTACTGGACAGGAGTAGTCTCACTGATCTATAGGAGAATCCCCATGTTTGTTAAGTTTCTCCTATATACAAGTGTTTGTGGAATTAATTCTCCATTTTTGCTGTTTAAAACTGATTTTAGTAATTTCATTCATTGTGATTAAATACAGGTGACAAGAACAGTTTTTAGATATTTAGCTTTTGTCTTTATTAAACTTTTTTTATTGAACTTTTTTTCCTAAAAATAAATTAAACTCGTCACCTTAGGGGGGAGTTTGAGGTATGACAGTGCAATCCAGATGGGAAACATAGGAAGGCATGCATAAAACAAAATGAACTGCAAAGGGGACTAGAGCTAAAGAAGTTGACAATGTTGTAACACCACCTTCAATTTACAGTCTCTAGCTGTTTGTTTTTGCAATGATAGCAAGTTTCCGTTTCATTTGCCTGTATGAAAAACTATGGCAAGACTTTGGTTTCCATGGTGACACTTCTCTTTTCATACATATTTATCATTAAAAAGCAGGAAACCCACCCTTTTCTTTCAGAGAATGCTACTTTTAGCACTTAATAATTGAAGCCAAAGCTGATTTATTTTTTATGTCAGGGTGTCTTATACACATCCCTCTATCAGTGAAACCTCATGCAGTATTACAGGCATTTTCTTGTAAGTAGTTTATTTCATACATGACTTCAGAAAAACGTTCCCAGTTTTAAAAATTGGAGAAGAGTCAGACTGCCCCCTCCCTCTTTAGTTGGCACAACAGGGAAGCACAGCTAAGCTTTCAAACTATTTCAGAACAATCCACCATACAAAAAACCTTCAGTTTCATTAATGTGGCATGCAAAAGGAGAACCTGTCCAGCTTTTGCTAGTAATCAGAGTGAACCGAAAGAGAGAGATTTTATTGAATTAACATTTTTTAAACAAAACACTTTACCTTTACCAAATTGGCTTTCTTTGGCATTCATACAATAGCAGCTCTTTCTACAGGCCAGAAATAAATAAGCTAAAATGGACATATTTTCTTTACTTAAATTCTTAGTTTTAGCTGACAATTTGCTAACATTTCTCAGGTGAAAAAAGTTAGAAGCACAATCCCAAACAATTTTTCCATCCTTATGCTCCCATGTGGCTGCCTTTATTAGCTGTGCTTTGTGTTGTAGAGGCTAGATACCCTGGTGAAATGTGTTGTCTAATTAGTTTTGAATCTAAAAACACAAAGGATAGATGGCATAATTAAATATACAAATGCTATTTGAACCTAAACAATCCTTACAGAAACTGAGGTGAGTATCTGAAATGATGTATTTAGTAATGTGCTAAAAGACAATGAATGAAGTGTGTGGGCAGCATATGTGTATATATACAATGGCTCAGTTACCCTAAAACATTTTCAGTTACCCCAGCTAGCTTTTAACTTTTAAAAGGTTAACCTAGCAGTTGTAGTGTTGTATGCATTCCCTACTCTTTACTCAATATAATACAATGGGTTCCTATGAAAAAATGGTAGTCTAAATTCATATTTAAAAAGGTGAATGTTTGGCATGACTGATAGAAAATATTTTCTGATCTGCAATATATGTTCTACAGATAGGGTGATGAGAGTGTAGAAAATACAATTATTTTATTATTTAATGCCCTGGAGCCATTACAGCACTAATCAAGATTGTGATGAGTATTACCAAGTACAATGTAAGTGATGCAAGTTGAGATGAGCATTGGAAAGTGTTACTGCATGTGTAATATAACTTTTGAAATAACTGCTTTAGGAACTGCTTTTCTGGCCCAAACCCAGATCCAAGAGATTTCTCTCAATAGCTAGTCTTGGTATAAAGGGATGTGAGGAGGAGGGAAGAATCCAATGGGTGAAGAAGCCTGCATAGTACATTTATACATGCACTGTCACAGAAGTAAGGGGTGGGAAGATCCATGATGTTGGCTCCTTCGTCTTGCTCAAGATCTATATCTTTTCACAGCTATGTGATGCTGAGGCTTGCACATAGCCTCATTGAGGGCCATGGGTCACTTAGTTCATGTTAAAACTGCACAGCATTAAAGTTAGAGAGTGTTCTGAGCAGTCACGTGGTCAACATAATCTCTAACATACACAGCTTGCTGATTGTCGGTCTCAGCCCTGTACCATACCAGAGTTTTGAAGCAGCCTTGGCACTGCATTGGAGCTTTGATTTGTATTATCTCTGTGGAGCAGCCCAGTGATAGCAGAACACATGTTACTTATGATCTGGAGATACTCTTCCCACTAAAAGTCATATCTTTGGTATGATACAATCACACTAGGCACATATTTTCCTGCTTGAACATGTAGATGATCACATTTTTAAGTGCAGTTAACATGTCCGATGTGTAACATGTGACATGACACTTCTCTGACCTTCGATATCCTTTCTAATTTGGTCCAGTTCCACTGTACAAATGCTCTTCCAGGGTTGGAGGCTGAATTTTCTCCTTTGAAGATAGTTTTTGTTTCTTTATATTTAAATATTTAACACTTAAAAAGTTATCGGAGAAATGGTATAAGCATTAGCTTTATATCCATTTATGTATGTGTGCACACACATTTATACTCATGTGCATGTATATGAAAGGTACACTCAGGGATTTTCAACTGTATGTAGTTTAAGTTGTATAGAAGAATTTTTTTGTAAGTTTGCCTGTTTTAACACTCACCATATTTTGTATCTTAAATTTTAAGACAGACACTTAAGTTTCCCTTTCTAACAACTTGGTTGATCCCACCATATGCAGCTCATTCAGTCAAGGCTGTGGTCATATCTTCTGGATTTATTTATCTTCTATTACAGAGCAGAGGTGGTCTTTCATATATGCGCTAATAATGTTTACATTTATAAAATGGAACACAGACTTTCTGTTGAGGTAAAAGATCACCAGGTCAAGGAAACACAAAGATTAGATCTTCTACCTAAGCAGACTGCAATGTAGTGAAACTTTGGAAATCTTGATCTGTAATTCTAATACCCTGCTTTACAGCCAGAGGCCAAGGCCTTGTGTATACTAGCATTTTTCTTGAAATTACCTTCTACAGTTTCTTTACATTTCCCACTAACATTGGTGAAGTTCCAATCAAGGTAACTAGGAATGAGAGCATTAGCGTGTCTCAGCCATTAGTGTAATAACTGCTATGTTACCTAATACCAGTATAGAAGAATTAGAAAGTTGAGGGAATTAAAATGCCCATGGCCACTGGCAGCTGATTTATACTAGCACACTTTGCTACTGTTTAGCAGAGGTGTAATGGGGACAATGCAACAGTGAGAAATATTAATGAAATTTCTACTGTAGAGTAGGTACACGTGCAGTGAAAACTTGTTAAACAAATACATGTATCAAGAGCTAGTTAATGATGCAGATTGGAATTATTTGAATAGCAATGTCCCTAAACAATTAAACATACTGTGCTATAGATAATTCTTTAGAGTTAGGCTAACTACTGAATGTTTAATTAATTTGGACATATGTTTAATCCTTTCAGATATAGGGTACATGCAGGCACATTTAAATTGACCTAACTGGGGTTAGGTTGATCTAAGTGTTGATGTGTGCAGATGTTGGGGAAGTTAAATCAGGTAAAAAAACAGCAGACCCTTTCTAACTTATTTCACCTGAAGAGGTGAAATAAGTTAGATTAGTAATGGGTTAGCCCAATCTACCAAACATCTGTACATATTTGGAGTGGAGCCCTCTGGCTGAAAAAGCCCAGCTGCTCACCCCAGCCCCAGGGTTATGCTCTTGCTACCTGCCCAACCCTGAGCAGGCTATTTTTTAAGCCCACAACAACCTTCTCCCTTGCAACCCCCCCCTTGCAGACCTACTGCAGACCCCCCTTGCAGACCACCCTGATCCTGCCTGCCCCTCCCTCCACTCCAAGTTACTTAGAGCTAGGTGACCATATGTCCTGGTTTGGCCAGGACAGTCCTGGATTTCAGAGGCTGGTCCTAGCCAGCTGGTGAAAATTAAAATGAGTGCCTTAGGCACGAGGTGCAGGGCCAGGAAGTGATGTGGCATGAGCTATGAAATAAGAAGCCCTAGCAGATAGCAAAATTGCCCTAAAACGGATTAGCTTCATTAGTAGAATGACCATTAAAAAGGTAATTGTTAACACTGGTGAAGTAAAGAACAACGGGTCATTAACAGTCCATTGACTCCTTTAGCTGCCTGAATAGTAATACCAGAGCTGTACCATCCCACCCCACCCCACCCCACCCCACCCCTGCCTCTGCCTGCAGCAGCGCTGCTGACTTGAGAGGTGTGGGGGCGGGGGCAGTGTCTTGGATTTCACATTATCTCATATGGTCACCCTATTTAAATTGGGTTCTTGGTATAGCTCCTTGCACTGGTGAACATGTGCACAAGTTGCCCCTGATCTACAATCACATGACTTAAAGTAAGCTAGGTGATCTTGATCAGGTGTGGTTAACATTTGCATGTATCCCTAATGAGATTAAAGCAAGATGAATGGTTACTAATGCCCAAACCATGGTAACTCAGATTGTTTTAGGACGGACTTTGTATAGAGACTTAGTATGAGCTCTGTGAAGTAACTTACGTAGCTCAGTATATTAATTTGATCTTGCATGGCACTGAAATGATATGGTTTACAGTTTCTGGTCTGTACCTTTTTAAAATGCCATGATGAAGCAAAGTTTAGAAATTAAACATAACAGCTCCAAGACTTAGAAGTTGTGATGTTAATTCAGGACATATATAAGAACTGAACTGGGCTCTTAAGGTATAAAATAACCAAGATGATTCCTTGTAAGTACAGCACATAGTGTACTGGAGCCCTGTTCTGTAAAAGGGACTTCTATATACTACTATAGTAATAACAGCAATAATAAATAGACAAATAATATTTTATAAAAAAAAGAATGGATTTGGTATGTCTACCCTGTTCTGATTAAAATAAATAGACATGTAGATTTTCCATCCCACAGGAACTGTTGGTATTCTTTTTGCTTGATTTCATCTCAAATTCAATTTAAAAGTTGAAATACTAAAAACTTTTGGGGAAAAAGTTCCACAAATTTGTTGGGTTTTTTGGGTGTGGAATGCTTTGATATTTTAAAATTCAAATACTGATTCTAGTTGGCTACCTTGAAAAAAAGTGTTTGGGCAACATTTAATTTTTATATCATCCCTGCTTGCAATGGGAACTGATGTTTTCGAACCCTATGGCCCTACTCTTCCATATGGATCATGCTTCTTAGTTGGACTTTATCTCGCATGATGAATCAGTCTTGCCTCATGGCTGAGCTCCTTGTGGTGCCTAATGGAAAGAAAAGGCTCAAAACTACAACTCCCAGGAGGTTATTTGGCAACTCAAGTTGAAACAGAGATAAATATCAATCTTACATTAAGCATTTCATTTTAGGCCAATAAATCATAAAAAACAAAACCAAACCCTTTTCATTTTCAGTCAGCCTGACCCATAATGTTTAGTTTCAGTATTCCTGAAAAAAACAACAATTTTCTTTGTTGGACTCTCAATTTTAACAAAGCACATTTTCCTAAGAGAATTTTTTTTCAGTCACTCATTTTAACTGACTGATGCATCCATTGTGCAGCATTATCTGTGAAAATATCTGTTTAGAAAGAAGGTTCATAAAGAATTTGTGCCATCTGTTTTCATTGTATCCAGTTGTTTTCTGCTTTTTAGATTGGTTCATTGCTTAGGGTGAAGAGAGTTAATTAACTTGAGTCAGAAAAACTTTGGGCAAGACTTTACGGTTGGTAAGAATATTTGGGCCAAGTTCTCAGATAAAATAAAATAAGGGTCTTAGTTTTAAAAAACAAACAAAAAAACTATTGTTATTTGAATACTTGTTATTTATTGTTACTGATGGAAGAAAGCGAACTCTTCCTTGGGTGGAAGGTTACATTAATAATGACATGGACCCCTTCCTGCACAAAGTTGAAGTTATGGGGTTCAGTGCCAGAAGTTCTTCTGCAGTTCTAGAAATGGAATATAGTTCTTTTAGCTGTGGGCTGACCACTCAACTTCAGATCAGCTCTTCTGCAGCTAGTATTCTTGCTCCTGCATGCCCTTATAGAGAATGAGGGCCACTCGCTGGATCTTGAACATTACAGAACAATTATTCATTGATTTCCATGCTCCAACAGATGCGATTAATTGAGTCTGCTCTAGCACGCTGGATTTCCAGAGCATTGGAGCAGGCTCCCTGCATTTGTATACGAGTCCATGGCTTTAAAATGATGCTTAATGAGCATTAGGCTATTTTTAACATGCGTTAACTAAAAAGGATGTGTTTTTTTTAGTGACGCTTTAATATACATTTAAAATAGGTTAATACTCATTGAAACACAGATGTAGACAGGCCCAGAGAGTCCTATGAGGTTCATCCAGACCTGGGTGAATCGCACACTAATATAATAAAACCTTTTTTCTGTTATGAAACCAATTACACAACATTTGCAATCCCTGGATGCCAAGACCTACCAAACCAATGTGCCAAAAAAGGCCGTACATTTCCATTCTTTCTGGTAACCATTAATCGACTGTGTTGAGATAAGTTAAATGTTACAGGGAAGTGGATACAGTATTAGCCTTCCTCTCAAAAGGCAGTGACAGTAGACGTGGTTTATGTAGAAAGTGGGTGAGAAGGATCCTGGGCAGGTCAAAGGCAAGTTTTAACTTGAATCACTATGTGAGTAGAGCCAATTTGGGCATTTTATACCCAGGTAACCTTAAGAGAAAGTTCTGATTCTAGCCAGTTCCTAAGCATAACATGAAGGTTGTGGTGGACATTGATAACAACCTGGAAATATCAAACTGCAGCTGGCCTCAGGACCTGATTAAAGCTCCTTTAAACAGCTCTGGCTGCTGAAGAGGCATTAAAGTGAGAGTGAATTACATTAAAGAGAGATAGCTGATTGGTCATAAATTGTATTGGAAGTAAGGAGTGTCTAGTCTTATTTTCCTGTCTTGTACTGGTCTGCAGAACTTCAAATAATTGTAGGGTGGTTGTAGTTAGAATACAATCACAAGCAGGGTACAGTGTACTATTAGAAACTTATGTTTGAATGAAAAGCTCACATTTCTCAGCATAGGAGGTTTGAATGCATGGGCTATCAACATCTAAATTACATTATTTTTTTATTAAATAGAAATTGAAGTTGTCAGAAATACTTTTTATATCACATTCCTGGGCAATCTCTTTACAGGACCAGTGTAATAGTATATATGTATAAAATTCAACAAAAAATGCATGATGTTCAGACAGACCTGTTATTTAAAAGTAAGATATTAAAAGTCTGCAGTTAATTCTGTAAATATAATCTAATTCAATTATTTCACCTTAGTTTTAACACCATTACTCAAAAAACATCCATTTGACTAGGGAAATGACTGGACAGTAGTTTCTTTCTAATCCAATTGAAGTTGCTTTTAAATAGCCATAATTGGTGATTTTCTAGATCAAAGGTCTTACGTAGATCAATGACAGTAGCTTGTGTATATTGATTACTAACCATGCCTATGAAAATATCATTTGTTACCTCGGGAATGATAGTGGAATGAACAGGATAACACTAAATTGGAATGGGATCAATGTGTTGCATGTAGATAAAAGCAGCATGTTACCTGAGAGAGCATCAATTTTTCATAGACTATGGCCAAAACACAAAAGAAAAAGAAATTCAGTAGGTCAGCTATTTAATTGCTAGAATCCTGGGTTTCCTCCTCTTCTCTTCCCAACAAAACTTTGAACCAAATACATTTGTTGAGTTCACTTTTTAGCCAAAGAAGGGGGAAAAATAAAATGTTCTCTGAGCCTTGTTGAGCTACATGGGACATATCCATTGTAAAATTAAGAAAACATGCTAGTGTTGAACTTGTATGTAATCTTACCAAAACTCATGTGTCAGCTTGTAAAAAATTGCTGTTGAGCAGACATGAGTTAAATTACCCGCAAGTAATTTGTGACTAGCTTGTGGATTTAGGTAGTCCAAATGCTCACAACTATGAGAATGTTTATACGCCCACCAAATCATCCTACTTTAAATGTCTGAAATCAGAAAGAAAATCTTGGATATAGAAATCATATTTACAGACATGCTTCTTTGAAAGTGTGCATCTTAGGGTATTCCATTCCTTATTCTGGGCTGGATACCAAAATGCATTGGTGACTAGCTTCTAGATGTAACTTTCCAGACTTCAAGCACAAAAAAATAATAGTTGAAACTCAAAGTGAGGAGGTTTCAGGAAACAGATGATGTTGTGAAAAAGCGAGAGACATATTAAACAAAATATATATTTCAGCAGAACCGTATCTGACAACTCAGACTTGGGGAATGGAAGTTATTTCCAGAGGTGTAACAAGCATGGCAGCAGTGGCAGCAGCAGCGGCATCAGCAGTCAAGGTAGCAGATGTTGGCAGCTTGGCCTAATGAGGCTACAGTGAGCAGGCCAGTAATAGTCAGAGGGGCCCCCATGCTTGTGTGCCCTCAAAATCAGCACCCAGGACTGGTGCCCTGTTCACCTACACTTAGTACACTACTGTTTATTTCAGAGATGACAGAGTTCCTGTAAGTATTGCTTCAGGGAAACAAAGCTGTGCAAATAACTCGGCAAATCTCTTGAAATCTGAATGGTTATCAGAATTTAGGGAGCCAACCCCTTGGATAGAGTGGAAGAAGAACAATGGACCAATCTGATAGGCACTTTATAAAGGGAAGTGTTGTAAAGTTCTCTTTACTTTTTCATCTTTTCCTCCTTTTTTTTTTCTTTTTACATGGGGTGATTTGACATGACTTGCTATAGATGGTAGCTTGTAAGTACTAAGGTTTCTGTGAACATGCACATGTTCAATACACTGATGCAATTACCAATTGGAAGTGCATATCCAGTGATCCAATGTAACAGTTTGTCTGTTCTCTCCTAACTGGCAGTAAATAGAAATAAGCCACAATAATTTATCCCTAAAGGAAACGGAAAACACCCGTGTTTTTGTTTCATGAAGGCTTCCACAGACATTACATTTATCACGATTAATGCATGATAAATCATAACCTGCTATATGTTCAAGCAATTTAACATGTGATCAAAATGGCAAACCAGTTTAAAAAATAGTGGAACATCTTTGTGGCTAGTTTGCATTGAATTTTAGTTTGAATGTGTGGTATGTTACTGTCAAGTTATAAGGCTTTGTATCTTCCCCTCCTCCCCTTAGAAAACCAAAACTGTCAAACAGCCACTTGCAAGGCATATTCTCCATCTTTTCCTCCTTGGAGGCAAACTGGGGCTGTGCTTGAAGCCTTGGCTGCTGCCCTGGTTCTGAAATGGGTGAGTCATGGTCACCTTGGTTCTGTGCAAGAGGAATGCTATGGCTGCTTTCCAGGGATACCTTAATCCCAGGGTGCATATGGGCTCCTTAAAGTATCGAGTGCACCAGCAGAATGGGATCCTGGGCTGCAGGCATTCCAGAAATTGTAAAAAGCATGCATACAGTCTGGGCCAGTTCTGGGTGCACTTTAAAGGGGTCACAGGCTCTCCTGGGGGTAAGGCCAAATATTAATCTTGTTATTATACAGTGATCAATATATTGAGCTACTGTATATGAACAAGACTAGCCAGCTAAACATAGAAACATAGTTTTCTTTTTTTCAGAATCTTTTAAATGATGTAAAGTTTTCATAGCATTTTGTCCAAGAGAGTCTTACAAAAAAGGTCAAATTTACCTTGTGTCACTTTGAAATTGAAAAGGGTGACAAATCTCATGATTATACCATGTGCTACCTGATGTTTTTCTTAGAGACTTAGGGCCTTTGTACAAGCCACAAAATTAGCCTTTAAAGCAGATTAGAAACACTCTTTTTGCATGTTTGGTGGCGTATTGCATGTTAAATGACTTTGGGACATAGCAAAACAAAACATATCCAAGGTGTTTTAGTTTGCTACCTTAGTAGCCGTGGAGGGAAGCACTGGGCCCCATGCAGCTCAGGGGCTGTGGAGGCAGCCTGATGGCAGCCCATGTAGGCAGGCTCCACTGAAGAAAAAACAAAACAAAACAGCGAGCCTGATCTTTTATTTCTCCCCAGAGTCTGCTTGCCTGCCTGAGCTGCATGGGGGCCCGGTGCTTCCCTCTGTGGCTGCCGTGCCCCCCAGGACTGCCCCGGCTAGGTGCCTGCGGGCAGGTACCACCTGGGGGGGTGCCACTGCTGCCCACTGTGGAGGGAAGCACTGCCCCCTCCTACAGCTTGGGGACTGCTCAGCCCGCCAGCAGCTTGCCTTCCTCCCCGCCACAGGAGAGTCAGGTAAGGTTTTGGCCCCAACCCCTGTGTACATGCCACGGGAGTTTACTTCAGTTTAAATTGAAGTGAAGTTTTTAAAAACCAACCACTTCAATTTAGGGAGAATTAAACTGAAGTAAACACCCGTGGCATGTTCAAGTGCCCCCAGTTTCTAATGAATGTCACCTTTCATTTTTCTTTTAAAGAAAAGTAAATCTCTAGCTCTCATGACTTGCATGTTCCTTAATGGCTCAAAAGTGTGGAGGTAAATGAAAATTGCATCAAACATGCTGCTTTTCTTTAAGTTTTATCATTTTTAAAACTCATTCATGATTTTTGTGGCCAGGCTCTTGGTATTTGAATGATTAAGACTGGCAATATTCAATATAACTCTGGCTGTTATAAAAACAGAAGAAATTGATTCTTTTCAGTCACATACATTTGAAATATTACAACCCTAGGAACGGATATAATCGTAATAGCCTTTACCTCTTCTAGATTTTGTTTCCAGCAGGGTCAGAATAACCAGAATAACCAGAATAACCAGTAAAAGGTTTCTACTTCATTAGTGAAGACCACTGTGTCATCACAGAGTTTGCAAATTATCTACTGCTACTTCAAATAAATACTTCTCTATAGTACAGATCTCCTAAAATATTTTGGAGGGATGAAATAAACCAAATGCATTTATACAGTGACAAAAGAAATGCATGAAAAGTTGAAAACACAAATACTACCGTGGCTTATGGAATTTGTGGTTTAAAGTAAACACGTTAGCTGAAATGTTAATCCATGATTTGTTTAAAACAATTGAAGAAGGTCATGGAAACAACTCCCAATGCAAAATCTGGCATCTATTGGAAGAGTTGGGGCCTCATCAGAAAAGAAAGGAATGTTGCTCTTAGTTTGTTAAACTGAATTCATGCTGCTTTCTGCTTTTCCTGGTGTTGTTTTTCCTTTGCTTCAGAAGACAAAAACCTAGCTTTTGAGCTTTGTTTCAGGCAAAAAGACTAAAACTAGATGTTAACTACTGCTACTACTATATATCGAAGAAAAAATAAAGGTTGTCTCAGAAAATTAACACCCTTATTGTGTTTTAAGTTTTAAAACAAAATGATAAATAAGGGTAGCACACTGGAATATGAACCATAGGGTAGTTTTTACAGATATAAATAGAAATTAGCATTTCATATCAATTCATTAATTTAATTAGGTATATTCCACAATTTTTCAATATTTCTTAATTGGAACTCCTGTATTCAAAGCTTTTATATGAAGGTCACATGGGCAAATCTTGTTTTGCCAGGTGGACTGTCTACAGTGCACAGAGCCTTGATAAAAGCCAGCTGCAACTGCCTGATACTGGTTAAGTCTGAAAAATCAGACTGTGCAAACAAATATATCTTGGCCCTAGATACTTGCCACATCTGCCAACAATTAGTTATATATCAGGACTAGAAAGGGGCACAGAATAAACAAGATCTGATTTCAGAATAAGCAAATAAACAAGGGGCTCAGCATCATTATTCATCAAGTGGATGTGGGATTACCTAACTTGTAGGCTCAGGCTCAGAAATGTCAGTCCTTGAGGGTTAGGAAAAAGTATTAGGTAACAAAGGACCTGATTGACGAATACTTTGCAGATGCTCTGGGAGCAAAGTACCCAACCTGCCTGTCTTCAAGGGTGATGTCCAAATACTCGGTTGTGTTGCTCGTGTTTGACAGATATGAAAGGTATATTATCTTTCATATCAGTATTGTAAGTACTATTTCTTAAGAATGCCCCTAGGAAAGTGGTATAATGCTGATCTAAGAACATTATGGTTCAAGATGGTCACATCTACTATATGAGACTATAAAATAAAAATAATGCTTTGGAATCACACACGGTTTTTAATCTAAGGACCTGAGACTACTTTATAAAGGTATTATCTCAGCTTAAGAGCTAAGGAGAAATTAAGCCCCAGAGTTTGAGAGTTATTGATGCTAGTAGTTATGTCATGAAAAAAGAACCCCAATAAACAAAAGACATTCCTACAATGCCTCCGTATAGCACTAGAATGTGCCACATGAGACACCTTAGCCCAGGTTCACCACTACTACCGCCCAAACTGGAAGTAGTGCAGTGTAGGGTTGGCTGTGTCAATAACCTTTGCTTCTCAAGAAAGCTTGCCTACCCATGCATAGTGCTTTGCTGTCTATACTATGTCTGGTTCTGGAGCTCATGCACACGAAGTGCAGCCTGTCTGTCTACGAAGCTCCCTAGCACTACATGGGGTAGTTTAGACATGCCCCTTGTGTCCTGACTGAAGTCACTACATTACTTGCAAACAGGTTCTCAAAGTTTTATGGAGCATGTTGACCTGTTTCTAAAGATAATACAAATGGAACAATGGTAGGTTTCAGTTATAATGAATCATTTAATGACAATAAAATTGACAAATAATAGGCCACGTTTACTTTACTATTGAGACAAAGCAAGCCTTTCTGATATTCTGTTTCACTTGAAAGATTGTATTCAATTAAAATCAAGGCTGAAAGGAATTTTATTATCTGCATGCAATGTGGGATGTGATATAATGACCTTCATTCAAACTCCCAATCATTAAAACTCCGTAACTGGTGACCAGGGAGGGCTTCAAATTCAGGCCCAACAGCTGCAAAATATGAATAAAAACTATAGCTTAATTGAATCAGTGATTCTAAATCTTAATACACAAATGGAATGAGAAAATCAGACATGTGGAAAAAAAGTTCTCTAATCTATTCCATTTTATTTTGAGTAATTCTGCAGAGGGCAAAGAAAGATATTATACAGTGTCTGTTTATTCTAGTATCCCAGTTTTATTCTCTTTAATAAGCTAGTCGATATCTAGTTACAGTCAAAATAGGCAAACAGACCTTGGGTTTATCCCAGGTCTGATTGTTCTGGGCTTTGACTCCCATCAAAAAAGGGCGGGACAATCATTTGCATACACAGCTTGACTATCAATTAACTTGAACTAACTATAATTGTCCAGGAAAAAAGTGTTAATTTGGGCACTTCAGAGGTACTTAAAGTGAGACCATAGGCTGGTGTCTAGGATCCCAGGACAAAAGTCTTTGTCCTGAGCGAAATGTTAATACACCTGATCTACCTTTATATCAACCTATTATTCTTAGAACCTGTGGCATATATTAGGCTGGGGATGTCACTGTTCAACTGTTCAACTTCCACTGAAGTTGAAAATGGGCCAGAAGAAAGAAGAATGCCCTTTTGATGGATAATATTGGAGGAAGCTCCACAAGGAGAACTTCATGGAGTTATCATCTCTCAGCCCTGTCCAACATATTTTCCACAAGAGGTGACAGGTGACTACACATGCAATTAATGTATAGAAAGCTTGCTGCGCAGTAAGCTTTCCCCAAGAGCATGTTTACACACATGCCCAATGGGAGCAGTTCAGGGCAGGGATACTACTGACCTGTTCTGCTACCACGTGGAAGTAGCGGGAGCTCTAGGCTCCCCCAGGTGCCAGCCCTGGGCTGGTAGGGGGCACTGGGGTCAGGCCTGGACTCTGGTAGGAGCTATCCTGCCTACAAGGCAGCTGCCTCCCACACTGCATCTCTGCCCAGGGCAGTTGCCTGCTTCCCAGCCCCCACTCTGATTTGGGAGCAGGGGATGGGACAATGTCCCTTGGCCCCACAGCAGGCAGCTCCTGGGTCCCAGATGCAGGGGCAGGGGGAATTGTTCCTACCCCAGCTCCAAGATCGGAGTTGGCCCTGGCAGGAGGCAGCTGCCCTGGGTAGGTGGCAATGTCCCAACCCCAGTTCCAATATCAGAGTCAGGGCTTGCAGCTGCCTGCTGCGAGGGCAGGGGACATTGCCCCAGCTCCCTCTCTGATCAGCTAATCAGAGTGGGGTCTGGGAAGCAGGCAGCTGCCCAAGGCAGTGGACAGTTCTTGTGCCCCCTGCTGCCTGGGCATTTGCAATTTGCTCCCTGTCAGCTAATGCATAGCAAATCTACTACCTGTATTTACAGGTAGTAGAAAACCGTGCATTAGTCTATGTTAATGCATTGGAGCTTCTGCACAGGGTTACATAGTGATGCTTGACTGCACAGTAGATTAGTCTACTGCACAACAAAATGTCTTGTATGGACATACTCAAGGAGATGTATCAAAGTCAAAACTGGATCCTTGGGTTAACTATAATGCTTGGAACGCTCATATGCATACCCATATATATACTGGTATTTGTCTTGACTAATTAAAAAAAATATATTTTTATCTTACTAATTGTATTTAATCGACTCAGTGGAAGCCTGCTTTTTAAAAAGAAACAAACACAAAAAATAAAACAAAACCCAGAAACTGGAAAGGAACTCATTAGAAAGTAAATTAGCATTTGACTGACTTAAGTTTAACACAAATGTGTTTAAACAGTACAGAAAAATTACACCTATACTTTATTAGAAGTCATATGTACTTACCATATATAGTCTACATGAGATGCTTTACTGCGCAGTAGACTAATCTATTGCACAGTAAAGCATAGCCATCTACATTTGCAGGCACTTACTGTGCAATAAATTGGTTTACTGTGCAATAAATTGACTACTTGCATATGCAGGTAGTAAATCCAAATAGCACTAATTACATGTGTAGTCACACCCTATGTTACTTTATTTCCTGAATTTACTTTTGATGTACTAGGAGACCAGTCTATGTCAAATGCTAAGTATTCATAATATGTTCTACTTCTAAACTGCCAGTTATCAGTTGCATATGAACCATTACACAGTTTTTATGGTTGCTGGCCCATAGAAACTCTCTGAACATCATCTTATATGGTTTTGTGGTGGTTGGTCTTTATTCTAAAGGGATAATTGCTCTTGGGGAATGCTTGCAAAATGAATTTTGGTCTCACATGGCCTCCAGAGACTGAGCTTTTCTAAGAGATTCTGACCAATGGCTCCCACAGTCCCGGTATTGATATTGGAGGAAGTCATTTTGAGCATAGTCAGATGCCGTTCTGACATTCTTCTGCTCTGGTCCAGGTTCTTCTTTGACATGCCTGAAGCAAACAAATTGCTATGCACAAATTGTTGAAACAACTACAAATAATTAATGAATTCTTAAAAACGCATCATATTTTGCCACAAATATCCATATCTATAGGCAATAGGCCTATAGGCAATATTCTCTATCCATAAGTCAGTTGTGCAGGAAACTCACAGGTTACATATATTTTTAGGTTGTATTTTTTCGTGGCAAGCTTTATTTGGACTGGAGGCAACGTCTGTCTTTTCTAGTGAATTAGTAAACAGATAAAAGGACAGTATTAGTTTAAGAATAAATCAGTCTCTTGATGTGACTGCTCATACTAAAAAAAACATAGCACCCCTCCTTAGCTAAACAGGTATAGAACAAGACAAACTTAATTTCTCTAAGGATACCCATCTATATAGGATTTTCTTCCTGGGTCTTAAGTTACTTAGTGCGAGATTGGTAGAAATCACCAAGCTTTTAAGTTTTTTATCCTTGAGGATGGTGGTAACAGGGAAGAATGCAGGAGAATCTCTTTAATGGTTATGGTGTGTAAATACTGATCTTTGAATGTTTCATTGCATTTCTTGACTGTGGATACTAAAACCCCCCACAAAAGAATAAGACAGTGCTTTTCCACTGGTTTTCAGTTAAAGCTCCTTCGGGAATTTATCAGGTCTACAGCTGACAGAGATATCTGAGTGAGGAACCCCTCTTTAAAATGGCTGTCATCCTGTGATAGTATATTTTGGATTGGCTCACACAAATCCCACAGCCCCAAGTGGTGATGAAAAGGCTGCGTCATCTTTGAAGATGCTTCAAACCGTTTTTTCCCTACTCATAACCAGTTGTTGGTGAAGGCTGTTTTGACTAGAGGGGAGACCAGGAACATTTATAGCATGGCTACCCAAAATTATGATCTGAGATGTATAGTCTTGTAATAATAATTTGCCTTTCTGCATTCATAGCCTTTTGAGTGACTGGTCTTCCTAGTCAAAGCTCAAATAGAGTTAGAGAATATATTCACCCAATTTTTTGCCTTATCTGAGAGAAATGCCAGGAGAGTAAGATGGCCATCCATGTAAACCAAATTCAGCATAATGTGTGTGGCCTTTTGTACAGGTGATACAATAGCAGTGGCTGCTGCCTCAGGAGAGGACACTGGCGGGTTATCTTCTGTAGGATTTTATTGTAAAGATTCCAGATACTTTCAGATAACCAGGAATACAGGTAGGGCACATCCAACCAGTCAAATAAATGTTTAAGATTTTCATCACTCTTTTAATTCTCTTTGAGGGAGGCAATTTGCTTTGTGTTTTGGATCTTATTTGTGCTTACAAATAAGTATCTCTTTCCAAAAAACATTTGCTAGTGACCAAGAATAAAGTTATTCTGGCATCCAAATTGAACCAGGTAGTCCAGTCAGATAACAGGTTTTACTTTTAAAAGGTGCCAGAATTGTCTTTATTGAGTCAATGGTCCTTTCAACATTATTTTCAAGATCACATGACCATCTTGATAGAGTTCATCTACATATATCCAATTTTAAAAGAACAAATCTTTTGCAACTCATGTTCTTTTTTTGTCAGCTAATTGTTGGAGGAATGGTTATATTGGTAGATTTTGCTAGTTCTTTTCTAGAAACATGTTTTGTATGATCTTTCTTCTGAGAATAAAGCAACATGGTAAGTACTGCTACACTTAGGTGTTTTATGATTTTCCAGTTCCCAAAATACCCTCAGTCCTCCAGTAGTTTAAAAGGGATAATCCATTTCATAGAGGGACTGTTTGACTGATTGTGAAAGATACTAGATCATTGACCCTAAAAACTGAACTAATCTGTGAATCCACAGAACAGATACCGTTTATGCTGAAACTGCACATACTACTCCATAAACTTCTACAGAGACTTGAGGTGTAAGGATAGATCAGTTTCTGTGCTTTTTCAATTTTCTTTTGCCCTTGTGATAACACCACAAGGTTGCCAATGCTGAATTGCACTGTGTGTTTTTGTGGTACTTTTGTGATGTGACTAGTTGTACAGAAGAAATAGGCCTGTGAGCAGCAATTTACTTCAGACAAACCACCTGAACCCTTGAAATGTTAATAATTTTAAGTCTACGCTGATATGAACTGGATTCAAACTTGCAATTTACTGATGAAAACCTCAAACACTTTACTAAACTCTTTAGCTAAGATTCCTATTTGCTTTCTAACTCCAATACAATTAGAAGTCAGAAGCATGGTCAACCAAAATTTTATCATAAACTGATCTACAACAAACCTTTGTAACTTTTAATATAGTTTTGTTTGTTTTTGTCCTAGGTATACAGGAAATCAGGTACAAGGGATGTAGTTTAACTAAGCCACACCTTCCCACCTGTGGGAGAACAATTTACCATATCTTTCTATCTTGGCACCTATGACTCAGATGTCTCTGAGCATCTATCTTAGCTATTTAAGAATAGTAAGGCAGTGTGTATTTTTCTTTCTTCCTTCCTTCCCAAGTTTTGTAGGAGAAAAACCTTGGTTTGTTATTAAGAGTGTTTTTAAAAAAAATAGTTTATGTATATGGACAACATGAATGCGGGTGAATAATTTATTGAAAGAAATCTAAACTGAAGAAGTGAGTTTTCCGTTTTGTTTTGAGAGTTATTAACTCGAGTTGCTCTGAGTGAGTTAATGAGCTAATTTTTAAATCCCTGAAAATTCAGTCCTCCTGCAATTGGACAGCATCCTGTATTGGTTGAAAGTTCCATTACTGGAAAAGGAGAGGGACTTGAGTAACCATTGCCAAACCCATAGAGGGTTTTGACTATCAAGATTTTAGATTGGCTTTTTTTTTTGGTGAAGAGCCAGTAGAGAAAGCAAAACACACCACAGTGGTCTGTTTCATAGATTTCATAGACATTAGGGCTGGAAGGGACCTCGGAAGATCATTGAGTCCAGCTCCCTGCCTCAGGGGCAGAAAGTCAGCAGGGGTCATAGGATCCCAGTGAGATAAACATCCAAATTTCTCTTGAAGGCATTCAATGTAGGAGCTTGAACCACCTCCAGCAGCAGTCTATATCCAGGCCTTGGGGGTTTGGACAGTAAAGACATTCTTCCTTATGTCCAGCCTGAAATGGTCACGGAGGAGTTTGTGACAATTCATAGAGAATTGCTTTGCTTAATCAGGCCCATGGAGTCCCAATGCATGGCTCACTGGGCATATCTACATGTGCAATAGCATGGCTGAATAAACTCCTGAGAGCAGTGTTTACACATGGCATGTTGAGCTGGGGTGGTGCAGGCCCAGTTGGCAGATGGTCCTGGAGGAGGGGAGGCATCCTACCAGCCCAGAGCCGCTCTGCCAGATGTGGCGGGTCTAGGGGGCTGGTTGGGGTATGAGAGTGCTACAGTGCGGGGCTAGTCAGCAGGCAGCCCACACACTGTAGCTTCCTCATGCCCCAGTTAGCCCCAGTCATCTTCTACATGTGTGTTTGAGCATAGTACTTGCCGTAGGATAGTATTCTGCCATAGCGTAGTACTCTGCCATGGGATAGTACTTGTGTTGTTCAGTACTATCCTGCAAGGGACCTAATTAGTTAGTGCACCCCAATAGTCTCGTACATGTTGACAATGTTGTTTTACTGCAGAGCTAATTAGGCAACTTCGCAGTAAAGCGCACATGTAGATGCACCCACTAGGTCTGGATCTAGATCTTAGCGTTGTCGGCAGTAGGTGCTGTATGGCCATGGCTCATGCCTACCTGACTTCTTACCAGCATATGCCATTGGGGCACTAGAAAGTACCGCTGCCACCAGTCTTCGCTGTTCTTTTCTCGCCCACCATGTCTTGGTGATCTTTAACTCTCAGGAGCTGGATGTGTAGGTTGGCGGGGATCCTAGTGGGTTCTTTTGGAGGGGTTTCTTCATGGGGCTCCACCTTCCCTCTCACCCCACCCTTACCACTTCCTGGATTACACATGTCAGGCCAAAATTATATCACCCAACACCACTGGCAGCTCAGTGCTGGTGGACCCAACAAATACCTAGCAGTTTAGATGCATTCACTCAAGCCCCTCAGAAGCCATTTTCTTTATTTAGTCAGTCACTCCTGAATGTGTAGGTCCATCAATTAAGACCTGTCCATCTAAAATCCACCAGGCCAAATGACCTCTAATCAGTTCCTCCTGTACTCTGGGGCCAACCAGTCCAGGTCAGTTCTTTAAGATGCCAATCAAATAATCAGGTAAGTAATAAAAATGAACTGAAAGTATCACCCATTTCCTGGGTTAATCAGCTCAGTTTAGTCCTTTAAAGATCCTGATCAAGTTCTTAAATAGGTAACGCAAAACAAATTAAGTCAAATGCCTCCCAGCTTCCTGGGTCATCAATTCAGCTCAGTCTCCTTTAAGGATGACTGCTTCTCAAACTAAAATGAAAAAAACCTCCCATTCTGCTGGGTTTTTTTCCCTGGCTTGACTCTTCAGGGTCAGGACCTCCAGGAACTTTTCATGAGGGGAGTTCTCCCTCCAGAAGCTTTATCCAAGACCGGGGAAGGGAAAGGACAATTCCCCCCAAAAACCAAGAAGGGGGGAAAAAAACCCATAAAAGAAACAACGGGGCTGTGACCCTGAAAACTCAAGGTCCAATGCTCGGAGACTCTGCCACCTAAAGCCTCACCCAGAAATCTTCAAGTGATTCCTGGTGTGGCATGTTCAGAAGCTTGTTAGTGATCCTCTGACCACTCTGCCTAGAGGATCCTTTTTCCTTTACCACTGCTGACAACTGGTTACTGGCCACTATTGGCAGGGGAGGGTTCCAGCATCTTTCCAGTCTGCTGGCCATGGTCCTATCCTGACTGCTTCTCTTCAGGGCTGGAAATAGCCTTCTGTGTGCTCCTTCCACCTATCCACAGGGAGCACACACTGAGGAAACGTGGCAGCATGCTCCCCATTATATTCCTGATGCACCTGATGTGAGTGTCCCTTGTTGGGTCTTCCTTTTGCCCCACTCTTTTCCCCTCACAGTAGTATGAAGTGGAAACTTCTTATAGTAACAGATATAACTGGGGTTGCATCTAGATGAGTGCAGCCATGTGGTTTGTGGCACTGCAGACACGTGTGTGGCACCACATACTGCACATTCAGCTGTTTTCCACACTGCAAGGGAGAAGCTCAGGGTTGGGTTTTTTTTGACCCCTCGATATAGAGGTATCTAAAAAACCCATGCAAAAAAAAAGCAGATGGTGCACACAGGGGCAATGTGCGCTACTAAAAAATGGAGCCTGGCCAGTCAGAACCACACTCTGGCTGGCGGCCAGGCTCCAAGTGGCAGGATCACTACTGCTGCCACCCCAGAAGGCCCCCAGAGAACCAGGTAAGGCTTTTGGGCCAGCCCAGTGCTGGCCCCAGCCTCCCCTATCCCACCCAGGGTAACCTGCCATGCACCAGAGGACTCATGGTACAGGCATTCCTTGGGAACAACTAGAGGTGGCACAAGGTGTCCCATTGCTAGTTGTCCCTGGGGAACTTAACAGCTATGCTTGTGTGGATGTGGCATGGGTGTCTGTTGGTACTGTGAATATTGGAGCATCCAACAGAAGTGAAGAGCCCAGGCTCAAAGACAAATTGAGCCAATAGATAGGTTCCTTCAGTAGAGACGTATATTACAGAGTATATAAATGCTCTTATCTTCTTACCAGCAACTCCTCAAGTCTTGACAATATTTTAAACAGCAACAACAAAAGCTGTGTATTGAGAGTAAAAAGATCTCCTTTCACTTTTCAAACCATTTTTTCCATTTAAATATGAAAATCAAATGTTTGAATATGTGTTTTAAAGGCAGTTGAAAGAAGATTAATATTGTCTTTTACATTTGTGGTTTCTATTATAGAAGGACCTGGGAAGAATGTCATTCACACTTCTGTCATCTTGCCCCTTGGAATAAAATAGGGAAGGCACAGATTAGAAGCAAATATTCATTGATTCTTATCACTCACATACAAATGTCCATGGATGACATGGCACTGCTTAGAGTAAATCTGTTATAACAATTTGCTTCATACTGACTTCAGTTCCACTTGTTACTGGTTTAGTGATAATAGATTAATGTTAAATGGAAATAAACTGAGGTCATGGTTTTGGACCATCAGTGAAATTCATCAGCCTCTACTCTTCTTCTTATATCTCCTTTGACTTGTGCTAAAAGTTTTTGGGCTTTTTTTCTTTTTCAGATGACATATATGAAGAATTCTTGTAGTGTTTTCAATGGCATACTCCTGTATGATATGTAGAGACTTTAATAGGGAAATTATAGTATCTGTCAAATTGATGCTCAAACGCTACTGAGATTCTGTGGGATAGTTATTATTTTCTTTGTTAATTTTTGTTTCCAAAGGAACAGACATATTTGTAATGGGTTGAACTAAAAATATTAATTATCACAGTAGGTTATTAAAAACAACCAAAGCATAAAGGGTTGTTTTTGGCTGATTATTTTTGCATCAATCTATGGTCTCAAAACCAAACATCCTTTCTTCCCATTTTTTTAATTTATTGCTCAACCTGTCATAATAATCATGTGATAAATGTATACATTTTTATATAAATGTACTGTCTGAAAAAGTATTAAAGTAAGTGAGTGCAAAATTGTCAACTTGGATCCACATGCAGTCCTCAGCTTTGTTTATCCTACTATAGATCACTCATTGTCATAAACAGGGAATATGGATGTCCAGAGATAATAGAAAAACACCATGCAGATCTGACAAGGAAAATATTGTTGTATCTTTCAAGTTGAAAATATAGGGTAAAATTCTAGTCTGCTATAATGGCTAAGGTGGCCTCTAAAAGGTGAAGGCGTTTTCCATGTGGAATATCTCACAAAATAATTTGCTATTTTATTTAATGTGGCTTTCAAGTCCTCAAAATGTTGTGAAATCAAAACCGAGGAGCCAAAACATTCTCTAAGATTTTAACAATTCATGTCAAAAAATGAAATTTTAGCTCCTAATTCCAGGATTTCACAAAGCTTGAAACACCATTTTTCCAAAATGTCATGGGACATATCTGGCATGGCAAGCTATCTGGCAAAAAAAATGAGTTCTAGTTTATTATTTAGCATGACCTGCTTGACCAGGCTTTAAACTAAGTTCACCAGGGGATGGGCAAATGACCACCAGTGCAAGCCCACCAAGTGTCAATCACAAAATCAGCAGGTCAGGCTGCTCATAGGAACTCACTCCTACCCCAGCCCAGGGACAGGCACTCTAAGGGTGCATCCACACATGCAAACATGTGCGCTTGCAACAGCTCAAATAGAAGCGGTGCAAATTTGTGCTGAGGCTTTTTGCCTCAGCACACATGCTTGCAAATTGTGCCACTTGGGGCAAAATAACCCTGCCTGGCTCCTCCCAGATCTTCAGCCAGGGGGAGCTAGAGCCTGGAGCCAGCACCTGTGCTGGCCCCAGCAGTATAAAAAGCTGCCCTGTCCTGGCCCCAGCAGTATAAAAAGCCACCCTGGCATGTAGCTCAGGGCTACTTGCTCTCAGGAGCTTCTGGGGCCCAGCCAATTGGTACCTGGGGACACTACCCCTTGTGCCAGCTGGACTGCTGAAGCAGCCCTGAGAGTTCCCTGCACCCTCTACCCACTGCAGCAGTCTAGCAGTGGGGGCTGCTGCCTGGCTGTGACCTGCTGTGCACCTGCCAGACTCAGATAGGGACTGCAGAGCCAGTAGAGGCATCTGCCCCTATGAGCCAGCTGCCAGTGGACTGTGGTTGCAGGGTTGGCCTTTGTGTGGCACTACTGCCACTTGTGCCCCCTGCCCATCAAAATCACTCTCTAAAATACCCCCAAATCCATGTTCCTTCACAAGTAAAACAAAAGACCCCTATAAAGAGAGAGAGACAGTGAGACAGAGACAGCAATCAGTTGGACAATGTTTTATTGATATATCTACAATGTTAAAGCAAGTCTCATTATAATAATAAAGTGAACTCTAAATATAGGTTTCATGAATTCATGAATACATATTTTGCTGCCCTCCCACAGGGTGATGGCCCCCACCAAGGGGTTGGTCCCCCACACAAGGGCTATGGTCCCCCAACAGGGGGTTCTGCCCCTACACAAGGGGTTCAGCCCCCCAACAGAGGGTTCATTCTTCACACAAGGGCTACACCTCCCAAAAGGGGGTTCGTCCCCCACACAAAGGGTTCAGCCCCCCAAAAGGGGGTGTTGCCCCCCAAAAGGGGTTCCCCCCCCCCAGCCCCCCCCCAGCCCCCTGATTGCTGCCCCCCCTGGCCCCATCCCCCACCAGCTGCTGCAGCCCCCCCAATGGCTGCCCCATTCATTGATGGAGGGCAGGGAATCTCCCTCACCCAGGCCTCCCTGTCCCATAATGGGCAGGGGCGTCCCATGGGACTGATGAAAGATCGATTCAAAGTACCCATTTAATAGGTTGGCTTTTTCCTGGGCATCAGTTGTCAGTTGTCCCTTCTGGTTTAGCAGGGGTCCAATGTTGCCCTTGCTTTTCCTTCCGGTCCCCACATATCTAAAAAATGACTTTTTATTGTCCTTGATGCTTATAGTTAGTTGGAGTTCAGTTGCAGCCTTGGCTTTCCTGGTTCGCTCCCTGCAGGACTGGACCAGTGCAGAATATTCCTCCTTGGAGGTAGATCCCATCCTCCATCCTTTGTAGGCCTTTCTTTTTAGCTGCCACTAGTTCCTTGGAGAGCCAAGGGGGGCCTTTTGCTGCCTTTCCTCTGAGATGGAATAGCTTTAGCTTGTGCATCGAGGATCGCTCCCTTAAGGAGCAACCACTCTTCCTGAACTCCCCTCTCATCAGGGTCCTGGTCCCTTAGGGCCTCACTGACAAGCCTCCTGAGCTTGTCAAAGTCAGCTTTCCTGAAGTCAAGGACTTCTGTATTGCTGACTGACTTGCCAGCTTTACGGTGGCATAGATGGTTATATCTTGTACAGGAGGGATCGTGTTGCAAGAAAGGGTGGGGGTATAGCTCTCTATGTGAAGGAGCAGTACACTTCCCTACAAGTGGAGATTGGCAGCCAAGGAGGGTGACCTGAGACCCTCTGGGTTAGAATACAGGGGGAACATGGTGAAGGGGATATAATGGTAAGTCTACTACAGACCACCTAATCAGGAACAAAAGCTTGCTCATGAATTCACTAGGGAACTGGGATAGGCTGCATGCTTTTGGTGCATGGTTGTCGTGCACAACTTCAACTACCCTGATATCAAATGGGAAGAACACCCAGCCAAATCTGATCAGTCAAAAAGCTTCCACACATGCACTGATGAGCTCTACTTGCCTCAAGAAGTGTATGGGCTGACAAAGAGGTAAGGTGCTGCTGAATGTTTATCTTGCTGGGATCATTTGACCCCAGCAGACTTCATGCCTATAGCAGGGGGCCTGGACTCAATGATCTCATGAGGTTCCTTCCAGCCCCTAATGTCTATGCATCTATGAATCTATGACTTGGTACTGGCCAAAGGGAATGATCTAGTGAGTGACCTGAGAATCGAAGGGGATCTGGGAGACAGTGACCACGAGTTGATCACTTTCTGTGTCCATCCAAAAGCTGGCAGATCAGTCAGCAATGCAGAAATCCTTGATTTTAGGAAAGCAGACTTTCAAAAGCTCAGGAGGTGGTTGAGACCCTGAGAGGAAGGGGAGTCAAGGATGAGTGGGTGCTCCTTAAGGATGCACTCCTTGAAGCACAAGGGAAGTCCATTCCAGCCCATAGAAAAAGTAGCAACAGGGCTGAGCAACCCCCTTGCCTGAATATGGAACTCGTTGACCTCCTATACCTAAAAGAGAAGCTTATAAAGGATGGAAGTCAGGAAACACCACTAAAGAGGAGTAGTCAGCACTGGCCTGCACCTGTAGGGAGTGAAGTAGGAATGCCAAGGCTGAAATGAAACTCAAACTGGCTATAGGAATCAAGGACAATAAGAAGTCCTTCTTCAGGTACATGGGAAGTTGGAAAAAAAAACAAGGGCAGCATTGGCTTCTTGCTAAACCAAATGGGACAGCTGATAAATGACACCCAGGAAAAAGCCAATCTCCTTAACAATTACTTTGTGTCGGTCTGCCACCAGTCCAAGTGGATCACCCTGCCTGACAAGATGCACGATTTCCAGGGTAAAGGTAAACATATGCCCATCATTGGCATAGATCTTGAGAGGGAACATCTTGAGAAGCTGACCTGGATGGAATGCAACCAAGAGTTCTAAAGGAACAGGCTGAAATCATAGCATGGCCAATGGTGAGGATATTTGAGAACTTGTGGTGCTCGGGCGAGGTACGTGAAGATTGAAAGAGGGCCAATGTGGTACCTATCTTTAAGAAAGGGAGGACGGACAATCCAGAGAACTACAGGCCGATCCAGAGAACAATCAGTTTAACCTCAATCCCTGGAAAGATCTTGGAAAAAATCAAAATAACCATTAACAATGGGCTAACAAAAGGTAACATCCGAGAGATACCCAACACAAACTTTATTGCAGATACATCTTGCCTGACCAATCTCATTTCCTTCTAGGACCAGGTAACACATCACCTGGACAATTGAGAAGAAGTGGATATCATGTATTTGGACTTCAAAGAAGCCTTTGACCATCCCATGATGTCCTCATGGCAAAATTGGGGAACTGCAGCCTCGACAACCTTATGGTCCAATGGCTGAGGAACTGGCTCTGTGGTCAGAACAAGAGAGTGATAGTTGATTGGTACTGAATCAACATGGCTCATGGTGATGAGTGGCATCCCCCAGGGGTCCTTTCTCAGACCTGTACTCTTTAATGTATTTATAAATTATCTGGATTCTGGTGTCAGAAGCAGAATGGTTAAATTTGCTGACAAAACCAAACTATGGGGAAGTGTGGTCACACTGGAGGATAGGCTGGTAATTTAGGCTGACCTTGACAGGATCGTAAGGTGGGCAGATCAAAATCTGATGGAATTCAACATGGAGAAATGCAAGGTGCTCCACCTCGGGAGAAAAAATCCACATCACACTTATAGGCTTGGCAGTGCTACACTCACTAGCACCATGACTGAAAGAGACTTGGGGGTCATGGTTGACCACAAGATGAACATGAGCCACCAATGGAAGGCCACAGCCAGCAAAGCAAACAAAACTGTGGCTTGCATCTACCAATGCATCTCAAGCAAGAACCAGGAAGTCATCCTCCCACTCTACTTGGCCTCGAGTCCAGAGGAGAGCCACATGCATGATTAGAGGACAAGAGAACAGGCCTTATAAGGAGAAGCTGAGAACCTGGGACTCTTCATCCTGGAAAAGTGTAGGCTTAGGGTTGACTTTGTGGCAGCCTATAAGTACATAAGGGGTGTGCATCAGGAACTGGGAGAACGTCTGTTCACCAGGGCACCCAAAGGGAAGACAAGGTCCAACGGTCACAGACTCCTGGAAGACTGTTTTAGGCTGGACATAAAGAAAAACTTCTTTACTGTCTGAGTCCCCAGGGCCTGGAATAGACTCCCTCTAGAGGTGGTGCAAGCACCTACTCTGGACACTTTCAAGAAACACTTGGATGCCTATCTTGCTGGGATCATTTGACCCCAGCTGACTTCCTGCCCCTTTGGGCAGGAGGCTGGACCCAATGATCTTGTGAGGTCCCTTCCAGCCCTAATATCTATGAAATCTGAGACAAAAAACCGCACACATTTTGTTATACAGGCAAGTGAGGTGAAGATGAGAGGGGCTAGAGATACATTCACTTCCCAACTTCAGAGGCATGTCTACATGAGATTCTGACTGCGCAGTAGCTGAAAAATACTGTATAGTAGTGTGTCACAGGCCAGGATAGAGGTAATATGCTAACTGTGCGGTATTACTAAGCTACTGCACAGTAGCGTCACCTAAAAGACATTCGCTGGCACTACTGTGCAGTAACTCCAGTTACTGCACATTAATTAGTACTTGCTAATACAGTTACTAAATTAATGTAGAGTAACGACTGTGTAGTAGCATCTTGCGTAGACGTGTCCCAGTAGTGGTATGAGTGTCCGTCTCAAGTGCTATGCTAGTTGGTAAGGGTCGTACAGGCGTTACATACAGATTAACCTAAACAGGCTTAGGTCAAGCTAAAAACCCATTTGTACAGGCATGCAGAAGACTTAAATACTCCAAAAATTGTGTACCTAATCAAGTTAGTTCACCTGAGTAGGTGCATTAACTTAGATCAAGATCATAGTTTCATAGTTTCATAGTTGGTAGGGTTGGAAGGGACCTGAGCAGATCATCAAGTTTGACCCCCTGCCCTGGGCAGGAAAGAATGCTGGGGTCAAATGACGCCATCTAGGTGATTATCCAGCCTCCTTTTAAAGACCCCCAGGGTAGGAGTGAGCACCACTTCCCTTGGAAGTTGGTTCCAGATCCTAGCCGCCCTGACTGTGAAGTAGTGCTTCCTGATGTCGAGCCTGAGCCTACTCTCAGTCAACTTGTGGCTGTTATTCCTAGTTACTCCTGGTAGTGCTCAGGGAAACGGGGACTCTCCCATTCCCCGCTGGTCCCCCCGGTAAGTTTATAGATGGCCACTAGATCCCCTCTCAGCCTTCTCTTGTGGAGGCTGAACAGGTTCAGGTCCCGTAGCTTCTCCTCGTAGGGCCTGCCCTGCTGGCCCCTGACCATGTGAGTGGCCCTCCTTTGGACACTCTTAATGCTGTCCACAACCCTCCTGAAGTGTGGCATTCAGAACTGGATGCAGTACTCCAATCATGGCCTGACCAATGTCACATAGAGGGGGAGGATCAACTCCTTGGACCTACTCGTGAGGCATCTGTAGATGCATGACATGGTGTGGTTAGCCTTACTGACTGCATTCTCACATTGGCGGCCCACATTCATCTTGGAATCAATAATGACTCCAAGATCCCTTTCTGCCTCTGTGCTGACGAGAGGAGAGTTCTCCAGCCTATAGGTATGCTGCTGGCTCTTCCTCCCTAGGTGCAGTACCTTGTACTTGTCAGTAATGAAACCCATCCTATTCTCATCTGCCCACTCCTGTAACCTGTCCAGATCTAGTTGTAGCCTGTCCCTCCCTTCTATCATGCCCACTTCTCC
Organism: Alligator sinensis; assembly: GCF_000455745.1. Lineage (NCBI taxonomy): Eukaryota > Metazoa > Chordata > Crocodylia > Alligatoridae > Alligator > Alligator sinensis. Next base: position 582,746 of record NW_005842071.1, on the reverse strand, counting down.
CCACATTTTAGTGTCATCCGCAAATTTGAACAAGGTGCTTTTCACCCCCTTGTCCAAGTCACTGATGAAGACGTTGAACAGTGCGGGCCTGAGGACCGAGCCCTGGGGGACCCCACTGCCCACATCCCTCCAGATCAAAAATGACCCATCTACCACCACTCTCTGGGTGTGGCCTTCCAGCTAATTAGTGACCCATCTGACTGTGTAGGCATCAATTAGTCACCTAATTTTTTAATGAGAATGGGGTGAGACAGTGTCGAAGGCCTTCCTAAAGTTCAGAAAGACTACGTCCACTGCAACACCTCTGTCTAAGGATTTTGTGACCTGGTCATAGAAGGCAACCAGGTTGGTCTGACAGGACCTGCCTCTAATGAATCCATGTTGGTTGCCCCTAAGCATAATCTCCGCAGCTGGTCCCTCGCAGATGTGCACCTGGATAAATTTCTCAAAGAGCTTCCCCAGGACCAAGGTAAGACTAACGGGCCTATAGTTTCCTAGGTCCTCCTTCCTCCCTTTTTTGAAAATGGGGACCATGTTGGCTCTTTTCCAGTCCTCTGACACCTGGCCAGAGCACCACGAGTGCTTGTAAAGCTGTGCCAGGGATCTCGCAATGACCTCTGCCAATTGCCTCAGCACCCTGGGGTGGAAATCATCTGGACCAGCTGATATGAACACGTCCAGCCCCACCACAAGTTCCCTAACTAGGTCCTCCCTGACTCTAGGCCTGGTGGTGCCTCTGCTGAGTCTGTCTGGAATCCCGGTGAGGGAGATGTCCCAGTCCCTGCTCAGAAAAATGGAGGCAAAGAACTTGTTAAAGAGGTCAGCTTTATCATCTGGTTCAACCTGATCAATGAAGGGCCTATCCCAATCTCATGGATGTCTGTATGTGTTCTCAGTTCAGTCCTGAGCCCCATCCCCAGAACTGCATTATTTCTGCCCCCTAACTAACTGGTCATCTTCCACTGGGAACCTGCTAGCCCTATTCCCCCTAATCCTGCCTTCCCTTCTCCCCACCCCAAGTACCTTACACCAGTTCCACACTGCTCCTAGCAGTCATGAACTACTGCATGTGCTGCTCCCAGAATAGGATCAGGAGGCTTAAAGTAATGATAGTTCTTTTGGTTATTCATGGTATGTCAGCAAATAAATGAGCCTGTGCCCCTGAGGATACTCAAAATGTACCAGTCCAAGTAACAAGCATCACCTGCATGGTTTGGTCCTTCCTACAGTTCAAGATAACTTGGTTGGATAAACCAGGATTGATTTCTGAATTTGTGTCAAAATCATGTGCAAATAGCCATTTCAGCTGAGTTTTAATTTGATTTTCCAGGCTTATTTGAGCATGAAACTCAAAGTGAAATGCAAGGGATGTACATCTACTTGTACTCAAGCAAATATTTACTCAGTCATGTGGAAAGTAAGACCTGTGTTTCATTGGGCTTTATTAAAGAAGTAACTCTGACTGGTTTGTTCCAGTTATAACGGTGAGTTTAGCTGCTTATGGTCTTTTAGTTGCTCTGCTGGAGATTGGGGTGGTGCGGGTTCTAACCTGCATAGCAGATAGTCTGGAGGTTGCAAGTTTGAGTCCACAGTAGCAATGCTAATAGCACAGCCCTGTCAGATTGCAATGAATCTGTGATTTCTACTAAATGCCAGGGTACAAGGAGGAGGTGTTGTTCTGCCCCCTACATTATACCCAAAGTGTTTTGTGCACAAATATTTTTGGTGCAGTTGATTTCATGTGTTCTCTATCTCCTTGGCCTAAATATTAAAGTCATTTGCCTGAGGCTCAAGTTTCCTTAGAGAGAAAGTTTAGGAGGCAAAGAGACTTTTAAAAATAGGGGTGGAGGAGGGTTGCTATCTTTATTCTTCTAGAAGGCATGAACAAGACATTATATTTGCAAATGACACTAATTCAAGAGGTGTTTCAAATACCTGTGAGGACAGAAAAATAAGAAAGGAGTTAGAGAGGTTAGCAATATGCAGTGAAAATAAATTCAGATACAAGATTCAGACTAGAAAAAAATGCAAGATAATACATCTTAATAAATCTCATTTGAAAAATGGATTCATAGGAAGGATGATCCTTGAGATACAGTGACACCAAGATGACCTATTGTGATACGGTGTTTGGTTATAAGCTTATAAAGCGGCATGCAAAAAATGAATCATAATTGTAATTAAACCATTTTAGATATAAAATCCTTGTTGACCAGTTTGGATCCACAGAGTATCTTGTGGCAAGGTTACTATCCTTTAAATATGTTGTTATATTTCAATTAAATCCACTGAATTTTCACAAAAGAGAAAGGTTTTAGTATTCTACATAATGAAAGAAGAAACATATATCATATGTTTGTTATGCCAGCATCTATGTATATTGCTCTGGTCAGACTTTTTTTTTAAACTGTTTTGTTTGATTGGTAATAACAGGCTTATTAAGGACCACTTGAAGATAAATATCTGAATTTGTTGGTTTCTGAAGTCTAACCTTGAACCAGCAGATTTCTTTAACCTTATTGTCTTAATATTGCAAAGTACAACTGACCTAGGCCGATCCCTGTGCAATCTATCTGTATAATATCCCACAAATGATCTAATTGCATGGATTTATTATTTTAAATTATTTTTAAAAAATCCTAAATAAGATAAAAATAGTCTTGCCAACTGATTTAGTTTAGCCAGATCTGAGATTTACAGCTGCAATCAGAGGAGATATTTCCGTGACAGTAGACCTAGTGAACAAGCCCCTTCAATATGATTAATTTGGGCTTGCAATGTGGAAGTTGAAATCAGGTCAGCAATAGAAAATGTCAAGCTGTTTCAAATACTAGAAGACTATGAAAGGAATGCTCCAAATGAGGTCACTGAATTTTCTGACTCTGAAAACAATTTTATTTGTCTACATACACTGAAGTTTGAGGGTCACAGAGACTAAGAGTAGAGCAAAAATGAATATGGCAAAAGAGCACTTGAACTAGTAGCTGCTATGATCTGTGATATATATATTTTTTTTTTTTAATTTTTTTTTTTACTATTCTTCTTGCAAGTGATACTTCAGGGAATGGCATCTCAACTCCGTACCAAGATGACTGGTTAGGTGTATGGCAAAATTCTATGTATTTCTTCTGTCACAGAAAATGCTTCTGAGAAAGTTCACCATGCATAAGAGGCCAAGAATCCATAACTATTGGGGAGGAGGGGATTCCTGAGGCACTGATTACTTTAGTTTGATCATTCACTGTGTAATGTTTAATTCTGGAATATATCACTTGACCCCAGTTGTCTTTTCCTGCCTAGTGCAGGGGGACTGGACTCAATGATCTACAAGGTCCCTTCCAGCTCCTTACAGTCTATGAATCCATGAATATTAAAGAATCCAAGAGGAATGGAGAAGGAACACTGAATGTGAATTAAGCACACCGAAAAACATATTTTTATTCTTCATCATTCTTCATAAAGAAAAATGTTAGTCACAGCTGTCATGAGTCATATTGGTTTTCATTACTTTTTTTTTCTTTAAATGGTGTGTGACTTCTGACACATTGGTATTTTGTGCTTGTGCACATGGGCAGATGGCAGAGGCATTGAATACATCATGACCAAATAAGCAAAAAAACCCCCAACTGGATTTTAAGCATTTAGTCTGAGCCACTCAGCAGTGCATCTGAAACTTCAAGATTGGCAAAAGGGGTCTTTTAAGAATGAATAGCTGAAAGTCCCCACAGCTATGCAGGGTACTGTTGCAGTTCTCGGCAGTAGGATAGGCGTGCATGATACTAACAGAAGAAGATGTAGAAGATGCTTTGAATATTTTAAACTTCATGGGGTTCCATCAATTTTGGGAAGATAGGAAAAGATGCATTATGGAAGTAGTATAGCCATAAACCTTTATAGTCAGTCATGGTACATGGCCCTGGAAAGTCTGGGGTTTGGAAGAGTGTGGCCAGCCCACTGGGGGCCAGCAGAGAGGTGACCATCAAAAGTTAATGACTTGAAAGAGGGTATTGGGGTGATGCTGGCCGGTGGAGTTGTGTATGTGCCTTTTGCCTCCAGAGATCTCGTTGGCATTGGATTACCTCCTGAATGGTTTTCATCCATTTTGTTTTGCTCTTATACTGCTCCCAGTCCCAGTCATGGCTCCACGCTCTCATCTCTGTAACAATTCACTGGTATACCTTCCTGTTGCACTGCATGGAGCGGAGCTGCTTCTGGGTCACCATGTTGACCCATAGTAGTATGCTGCAGTTCTGTCTCTGGCCCAGTCAGGGTTAGAAAAAGCCACACACCCAGTTCTGCACCCTCAGATCTAGACCCTCACCTACCCAGTGATAACCACATCCCAGATGGCAAAGCCCAGACCTTCCTCCTCTGCTACCTACAGCCAGAGACAGAACTGCAGCATACTGCTATGGGTCAACATGGTGACCCAGAAGCAGCTCCGCTCCATGCACTGCAACAGGAAGGTATATCAGCGAATTGTTACAGAGATGAGAGCATGGAGCCATGACTGGGACTGGAAGCAGTGTAAGAGCAAAACAAAATGGATGAAAACTATTCAGGAGGTAATCCAATGCCAACGAGATCTCTGGAGGCAAAAGGTGCGTACCCTTCCATGAAGAGCTGTCCTCCTTCAAAGTTCCATCAGGCAAGAATCTTGGTACACATCTCAGCAGAGGTTCCACAGATGTTGACAATGAGCAAGGAGCACAGATCCACATAGGAGACTACATTTTGTTGTGCATCACTCCCACGATGCACTGCACAAAGCTGACTGTGGGCTTCCAACACACTGATCACATAAGAGTGACTTTACCTCACATACAACGAATTTTGGTATAAAAATGATCATCGCATACGAATGAATTTGCACATATAGAACCTGCATAAAGTGAGAGAAACCTCTATTTTAATCAAAGATCCATGATTTGCTGTATTTAATTTTTTTTGTTTCACTGAAGCCTACAGAGCTGGATCAGACCAGATTATTTTTTATGGATATAAAAGGTGTTACTTAATTGGGGGTGCAAACCTTTAGCAGCAGGATACTTTCTTATTTCCTTTCTTTTACGCTACTGTGTCTCACAGTTTATCTAAACATTCTAACAGCAATCCATTCAATACTTCATGCATTTGCCACTGCAGCTAGCCATATCTGGTTCCAGACAGATTGCAGCACTAGGATATTGGCTCCCTTGTGATGCAAATATAGGGTTACCATATTCGCAGTATCAAAAAAGAGGACATCTGTTGAAGGGAAAGGGAGGAGATGGGGAAGGAGTGAGTATATGATTGGGGAGGTGGGCAGTGATATGCCCGTACCCTACCACTGCCCCTCACTTCTAAGCCACAGACCCCCCAGCCCTGCTGTTGCCTCTTAGTCCTGACCCACTGAACCCCATGCCACAGTCCTGCCAGTGCCCCTCACTCCCAACCTGCAGCCCTCCAGCCCTACTGCCCACACAGTGCTCGCTCACTTGCACATGCTCACTCTCTCTCTCTCTCTCTCCCTCTCACACCTGCCAGCAGCTGCTGGGGCCTGCATGCAAAGCATGTGATCCCCTGATAGCCAATCACCTTCTCCTGTTGCCACCAACCCCAAGCAGCCAAGCTGCAAGTGCTGGGGGAAAGCAGAGGCAGAGCGAAAATCAAGACATTTCCTTGCATTTTACAAACCTGCCCGGATAGAGGACAGGGGACCAAAAAAGAGTACATGTCTGGGAAAACCTGGACATATGGTAACTCTACAAATGTTGGCTTCTGTTATGTGCAACCAGCCTGATACTGTAGCTTGGCTGCCTGCTCTGAGTCGCATACACATAGAGGCCCACACATGTCACAACTGCTTCTGTTCTCTGATAGCCATATATGTCATGAATATCAGTTCTCTGCTTACAAGGGCAGCACTTAAATTGCCAGAGAACATCTACAGATGTGTCCCTTGTGGCAGAGTGACCTTGAATTTGATTGTGCTTGTATTGGTACAAAGGTGTAGTATCTCCATTGCAGTTCATTAGAATTATGTTATAAAATTGGTGCAAAGATCAGTCCTCAAGTATGATGGCTGCTATGTCTCTTTTATATATTTTTTCCTGTTAAAATTTCTTGGGTACCTGAAATCAATAGACCAAAATTAGCTACTGTCATAGTTAATATATTTGAGGAGGAATACTTCCCTCCAAAAAGGATGCTAACTTTTTCCCTAGACTGAAGCTGAAAAGTTGTTGCTGGGTGCATCTACATGTGCAATTACAGCACCTGAATAAACTGTAGATTTTATTGCTCTGCAGTTAATTAATCCTGGGTACACTGGTTGAACGTGCAGCTGGGAGCAATTAACTTCAGAGCAATAAGCTTCACAGTTTATTCAGGGACAGCACATGGAGCCCAGAAGGAGCAGGCCCAGCTGGCAGGGGGCTGAAGGGTCAGCCTGCCAGCCAAGGGCTACTCCCCCCCAGCTCAATGTGTTGTGGAGGGGCTGGCTGGGGCACAAGGGAGCATCAGTGCAAGGCTAGCTGGCAGGCAGCCCCCACATTGAATCATTCTAATGCCCCTGCCAGCTGGGCAGCGTCTGCATGTGTACTTGCATGTACAAGTACCATCCTGCTGTGGAGTAAATTTGGAGTAAATTTGGTTTACTCCCACCTAATAGGGATGCACATGTAGACACTGAAATGTTTACTGTGAAGCTAATTAGTCAACATCTCGTGTAGATGCACCCACTTACTGCTTATTAGCTTCAGATAAGAAGAGAATCAGAATGTATTCCTAATAGATTCCCTAGGAAATCTGAGGGTATGTGGAGCAGAAGGATCATGGACAGATGGTTACTATGTACCTGCCAATCATCTCAGTTAGGTGGGTGGGCCACTTACCAACATGAATTTTATATCACTGAATAAAGTTCATCTGTAAAGTTTACCTTGTTGGCAGGTTTAGCAAAGAGATACTATGTTGTTAATTGAAAACAGACTGTTATTGACCAAATAATATTTAGTTTTTACTCTTCACATTGAAGAGTGTAAGGCAGAATTTTGAAACAAATAGTGCTACTGCTACACTGCAATATAGTAAGGATTTTTGCCTAATCCAAAAATAATGTTAGAATTTTCCTATTTGAAGATCTCTCCTACTATATTTTTAATTAATCTTACTTGATCCAGAGTTTAAGAATAACATTAATGCTTCCTTTTAGAACAGTGTAATTTGAAAAAGAAAATACAAAGGATCACTGAAAGGAAACTGTTAGACTGTTGCAGCCTGAGAATGGCACCAGCTAACACCTGTTTCCTCTGGGTCTTGCTGCTTCTGCAAATTCCAGGTGTTTTTCCTTCTAAGCTGTTGCACTGAGTGAGGAATAATAGAAGCACTTGTCTTTCAGGGAGTCCAAGACCAGGCGCAGTGGTGACTAATCTTAGGCCACTTTGATTTCCTTGGCCTGATTAGATAATTTAGGGCCTCATTTGCCACCTGCTGAAGTCAAAGGGAAATTTAAGTTTGGTTCCAACATCACCTTTCTCACCATTGTAACTCTTGGCTTTTGAACAGCGTTTAAATGAACACACATCCAGACCAGTTAGACCCAGTGAAGTTAAAATGTGAATAGAGATTTAAAACAGCTCTGGATTTGGCTCTTCTGTTGTTGTTGTTACCTATATTGCTCATCTTAAATTCTCTGTTGGCTTTAATTAAGTCTTTGCTAGCTTTAAAAGGAAGGAACCAGATTTGTCTGTCAGGCCTCTGGCAGATGTTACAGTTAAGACATGTTTAACCTGTTAACCATGTCTTAAGTAGTAACCTGGCCACACATTCTTACAATTAATGGCATGATAAAACATGGAATAAGCCACAAAGTTATTGCACAAAATATGTCTAATAATCTTGTGGACAGTTCCCATCATGCCTTAAATTGAATGTATGGCCAGTGCTAATCAGGTGATCGGTGTCCCAGTCTCAGGAGCACACCAGAACTTTGAAGGGCTTCAGTGCACTCCTGTGGTAGGAAAGCCCAATCAACTGATTGATGCTCCCAACTGTGGAAGTGCATTAGAGCCCTCCACTCAGGTGCACTCCCATGACTGGGAGTGGAGTACTCATCAACTGATTGGCACTCCCAGCCACAAGAGCACACCAGAGTGAAAGACTCCCAAGCTCTTGTAAGGCTGATCAGCCGATTGGTGCTCTGAGTCACAGGCACACCGGACACTTCCTGATGCAGGGGAGCCCAAGATCATATTCTGGGATCCCTCTGCACTGGCAATAGGGCACAATAGGGATCTGATCTGTGATTGCATGATTGTGCCTCCTGTGATGCACATGTGGCATTGCAGGAGGCATGATTGTTGGGGTTGCAGATCAGACCCCATCACACTGTAACTGAATGTATGTCAGTGGCCTATGATTACTATCTCACCCAACTCTTTTGAAGCAGTTTGCATCATCACATACACAAATAGAAACATAGGTCAATTGAATATGTTATTATCTGAGCAAAGCATAGTCCATATAGAGTTAACATTATTGCTAGGCTACTTTGGTCATTTCCAAAGGATTGGAAAGGCAGTCTAGAAAAGAGTGCATGAAATATGGTGGCTATCTTATTGAATATAAAACATTTTACTGCATGAAGTTTTTTAGTTAAAATTATAGATATAAAAGAGTAATAATCATTTTCAATGAAGCTGAGCAACCTTCTAGTAAAAGAAGGTTAGTAAGAACAACCTTCTACTGAAACCTACTGGATTTGGACATGACAATGCAGGTGTTATGTAGGAGAAAAGGAAGTTTATATTAATAAAGTAACTCACTATCACCAAGAATGTCAAGGATTAAACTGACCTCTTCAATGGACCACATCTCAGATGCTTTTTACTGGAGAATTTTAACATAGTTTTCCAATAGTTATTTTTTAAAGTACTGATCTTAATTAAATTATTCACACAATTCTATTAAAATGAACTATTGTATGCAGAGATAAATAGTCTGATATGTGGCAATCTTATTCCATAATAAAGAATGACTATAAGCAGCAATAAATGCTTAAGGTCATGTTATAACTATTCTGTGAGAAGATAGCAGAGCTTATGAGATCTTTGAAGGAACCTCTTTCCTACAGCCATAATCTCAATCCTTAAATTTCCAAGTACAAAGTATATCCAGATTAAAAGCCCTGGTGATATTAGCTTCTACCATAAAGACACATTCCACAGGGCAGCATGGAAGAAAAGGGGCATAGCCAGAGTCTAGAAGGAATTTTGGAGAATTTCGATAGGCTTCCACTTCCTGTAGAGAAAGCCATTGTTTAAAAGCATAGCCTGTTAACTGTATCACAATATTTAATCTTCCAAATGATACCTTGTCAAGCAGCAATAGGCAAATACCCCAGATTTCCTTCTTCTGGGAGTCATTTCTTCATGCTGAAGAGGCCTCAGATATAGAAGCCCCAAAAGACATCTTTTCAGATGCTTCTCTTTGGGCCCTTCGTAGCTCATTTTCAGTCTAACCTGGTGTTTTAGTTTAGACAGATATACTTAGCTGTGTTAGTCTGATGCCAGGTAAAAAGCAGGGTAGATTTGCATTTTATAGACTAACCAAAGTGTGTGTATGTGTGTTTGTGTGTGTGTATATACATATATATACACAGACACACACACACACACAAACACACATATATATATATATATATACACATATATATATACACACACATATATATAGCACAAACTTTCATGCGCTGAAGTGCACTGGGTCAGATGCTGTGAAAGAACATGCACAAAGTAGTGTTTAAAAGGAGAAATAAGTTAAAGGACAAAAGACAAGGAAAGGAGAGGCAATGCTGGGACAGGCAAACAAACAAGTAGGAAGTCCACAGGAACAAAGTAATCACAAAACATTTAGTTTAGTTTTCAATCTAATGGTATTACATTCCAGCTACTACCTTGAACAGACCACCACCCAGGAGCTCGGGACAGGCATTCAAAAAGCCTGAGCCTGAATTGATTCAACCTTTGCAGGTTAGTCTAACCTGGCTAGGATGAGCTAGGTTTGTAACTGTACAGACATCCCTCTGGACTGAGGAAATGCGGTTACATGCCTGCAGTGGCTTAGGCTAGAAGCTTGGGGGTGCTAGAGCAGCTCTCCCTTCCCTTCCACAATGCTGAGCTGAGTGGGGGGAGTGGCCAGGCCCTGGCAGGGCACTCTGATTTGGGAGGGGTCCCCCTCCCCTTGCTGCTCCTTACCAGCCAGCAGAGACATAGCATTTAGCACCCCATCAAGAAAACAAAAGCCTCTCTCATTAGTTCAGCCTCTTAAACAGCTTTTTCCAAGGAAGGAACAAAGGGGCATTACCAGCTTCTCTCTTCATTAGCTCCAAAAAGTCCTAAGCAGACATTGTCTTGTCTGCCTTACACAGATAACTCTCAACATTAGGTAGCATACCACATGCTGTCTATGGTCTGTGCTATGGGGGATGGGAGCAGTTAGGGTGTGGGCGGGGGGAGAGGGGAGGGGGGAATCCCTGCTTGAGCAGGGAGTGGTGAGGGGAGGTTGGGCAGGGGGAAGCCAGGCAGATGCCACTGTGGCTAAAGTCTCTGCCTCAGCTCTAGCCAGAGAGCAGAGGGGTGGGTCCAGCCCTGATCTGGAGCAGAGTCCAGCCCAGGGCTACAAACTATTTGGAATGCTGAGGGACTCTGGTTTAAGTTAAACCAGGAAGGGATCTGGGACAGATATTGCATAAACTGGTTTGACCCAAATCAGTTAAATCTGATACTACATTCAACCAGGTTTATCTCAAACCGGTTTCAGACATTTTCAGACTGGTTTATGTGAACTGAACATCTGTTCTGTTACAGGTTTAAACCAGTTTCTGATCCCTTAAACGGGCTTATGTGTAATGTCTGTCCCTAGGCAAAAAAAGCATGACCAGAACTCCCCCAGCTCCCAGGTATCAGGTTCTGTGCCCAAAGGCAGATCTAGGATTTGGAAAAGGCAGGAGCAGAAACTACAACTAGTGCTACAGAGGTGTCTGCAAACCCTTGGCTCCCATTGCTACCCCACCTTGATCTGTACCACACCCACTTCCAACTTGAGGTGCTCCATCAGTAAGGTGACCATATATACTGGTTTAGCTGGAACAGTCCTGGATTTCAGAGGCCAGTCCTGGTGGTTTGTTAAGAATTATAATGGGCATCCTGGAAATTCAGGGGTATGGGATGTAGTCTGGTTGGGAGTTGGAGTGACACAGAGCACCTTGCAGGCAGGCACTGCTGCCTTCCTGGCATGCTGCCCCACCCCCCATTGACTTGTGAGAGCACGGATGTCCTGGATGAATGTCCCAGATGTCTCAGATTTCCTTATGGTCAGCCTATCCATGAAGTACTACCTGGTACTCAGGCTGGAGATGGAGACCACTTCCCTGTGACCCTGAATGCCTAGGTTTCTTGTGGAGACTGGGCAGCAGAGAGCTCAGACCATGGGGAGGTTGGGGGTGAGATGCTACTGGAGCCTCCAGCCTGATTGGGGACTCATAGGGGACCAGCTCAGAAGCAGGATCTGGAAGGAGGGATGTGCCTATTGCTGTAACTGTCCCTGGCTGATGCAGGACTAGAGCTGGGGACATTTGGTCCTGATGCAGCTGCACCCCATAAATCTGCTTGATGAGCTGGACAAAAAGCCCATGGAGCTTGCTGTGTTTGGACAGCCCTAGGAGCTTCAGGGCCCAATCATGTTTAGAGCAGCATCGCACCATTCCAGTCCTTCCACAGCAGTGCCATGCGGCACTGTTCTGGTAGGATCAGGACTCTAATTCCTGGAGTCAACTGGCTGTTGACTTTGGACAAAGCTCATAAAGTGGGTTGATGGAGTGCAGCTCTGGTGGAAGTGGGTGTCCAGGAGGAGGTGTAGGAATGGGAAAGCCACCTACCAGCACAATTGCTGTCCCTGGCCAAACATAGCACTCCTCACAGTCACTTCCTGCAGTCCCAGGGAGTCGGAGTTGGCCAGAAGCAGCCCTAGGGCTTCCTGTACTCCCAGGTCAACTGAGAGCAGCAATAGAGGGTTGGTGTTCCTTTCCTGTGCTTTCTCCCAGACTGGCCATCCTCCAGGGGCTCTAGCCATGCCTTGTCTCCATACCCACCATGGTCTAAGCTCACTGCTTCCCAGACTTTGCAGGCAACCCAGACATCTGTGGCTTTAGGAAAGTAGAGCCCCAGCATATCTTCTGGAAATCTCACTGTGCTACACAGGAGAAGTGTACCACCACCACCTCTTCAATCTTCCCCTGTCCATGCCTTAGATTCATCTTGATTCATCTATGAAGAATGATGGACTTCAGCATGCTAGAGATTGGGGTATATATAAATAGGTCCTGACTTCAGGAATTTTATAGATTAGTTTTGCATAAACAAGATAATATTGTTCATTATCCTGCATGAAATGTGGATAACTTGTATTTCTTACATATATATTTCTTGCATTTACTTATATTTCCACAAACTATCAGAAGATGGATTGTTTATTAGTTTATAGTTTCATAGTTTCATAGTTGGTAGGGTCGGAAGGGATGTGAGGAGATCGTCTAGTCTGAGCCCCTGCCGTGGCAGGAAAGAGTACTGGGGTCAAACGACCCTGGCTAGATGTTCATCCAGCCTTTTTTTAAAGACCCCCAAGGTAGGAGCCAGCACCACTTCTTTTGGAAGTTGATTCCAGGTCCTAGCCACCCTGACAGTGAAATAGCCCTTCCTAATGTCTAGCCTGAAACTACCCTCCGCTACCTTGTGTCCATTGTTTCTTGTAACTCCCGGGACTGCTTGGGGGAACAGGGGCTCTCCCAATGCCTGCTGGTCCCCCTTGACTAGTTTGTAGACTGCCACTAGATCCCCTCTGAGCCTTCTCTTTTGGAGGCTGAACAGGTTCAGGTCCCTCAGCCTCTCCTTGTAGGGCCTGCCCTGCTGACCCCTGATCATGCGGGTGGCCTTCCTTTGGACCCTCTCTATATTGGCCACATCCCTCCTGAAGTGCGATGCCCAGAACTGGACGCAGTACTCCAGCTGTGGCCTGACCAGTGTCGCATAGAGGGGGAGGATCAC
>NW_005842071.1:555466-569080 GCF_000455745.1 Alligator sinensis | reverse complement strand
GCCTATAGTTTCCTGGGTCCTCCTTCCTCCCTTTTTTGAAAATGAGGACCACATTGGCCCTTTTCCAGTCCTTCGGCACATCGCCTGAGCACCATGAGTGCTCATAGAGCTGTGCCAGAGGTCTCACAATGACCCCTGCTAGTTCCTTCAGCACTTCGGGGTGGAGATCATCAGGACCTGTGGATTTAAATACATCTAGTCCCTCCAGAAGTTCCCTGACAAGGTCCTCATTAACCCTAGGCCTGGGTGTGCCACCCACAGGGCCCTCGCGGGTGCCAGTGGGGGAGTTATCCGGGTCCCTCCTCAGAAATACAGAGGTAAAGAAATTGTTGAATATGTCAGCTTTACCATCAGGTGAGATGACCAGATTTCCTAGCGTGTCCTGCAGACGCCCCACATTACTTGGCACCTTCTTTTGCCCCCCTATGTATTTGAAAAAGGACTTCTTGTTGTCCTTGATCTGGGTCACTAGTCCCAGCTCCATTTCTGCCTTGGCCTTCCTGACTGCTCCCCTACATTCCCGAGCTACCGAGGTATAGCCCTTTTTTGTGATGGCCCCTCCCTTCCAACAGGTATACGCCTCCCTTTTTGTTTGGAGATGTTCCCGGATGCTTTTGGTGAGCCATGGGGGCCTTTGTGCCCTCTTGCCCCCTTTGATTCATGTAGGGATTACTTCCCTTTGAGCTTGGAGGATCATCTCCTTAAGGAACGACCACTCCTCCTGGACACTCAACTCCCTCCTGGTCTGGGACCCTTTCTCCCTGACCCCCTTGTATTCTAACCCAGAGCACTTCCGTTTGCTCCTCCTCTAACCCAGTGTTACTCACTGTGGATGTGTGTTGCTTCTTGACATAGAGCATCACACCCCCACCCTTCCTGCCTGTCCTATCTTTCCTGTAGAGCCTGTAGCCCTTAATATTCACTGCCCAGTCATGCGTTGGGTCCCACCACATTTTGGTGAGCGCCACTATGTCTGGGTTGGTGCTGGCTAGCAGGAGGACTAGTTCCTCCTGCTTGTTCCCCATGCTGCAAGCATTAGTATAGAGGCATTTGAGGCCTCCTGAAGATGAATGTACCGCCCCCCTAATCCCAGTGGTACCCAGGCCCATGTCACTTACCTGATTACCTGTTTCTCTTGTCATTGGTTTAGGCTGGGCTGCTCCTGCAGGCGATGCTTGGCTTGCTTGTCTGAGGCTTCCTCCACCCACCCCATCCCCTTCCTCCACCAAGCCTAGTTTAAAGCCCACCGGAGGAGATCCGCCAACCTAGAAGAGAAAACATGCTTACCTTTAGGGGAAAGGTGCAGCCTATCCCATCCGAGCATGTCCCTCGTCGTGATGTGCAGATTGTTGTCCAGGAAGCCAAAGCCTGTCTCGAGACACCAATTCCGAAGTCTGAAGTTGACCTCACCAATGCAGGTCTCTTGTCTCCTTCCATGTCCACTCACTGATAGGATGGAGGAGAACACCACCTGCGCCCCTATCTCCTTCAGCAGGTCCCCCAGTGCCTGGTAGTCTGCCATCAGGTGATTGGGGCTTCTCCTGGCCGCATCATTTGTACCCACATGGATAAGGACCATGGGGTAGTAGTCGGTGGGGTGGATAATGGCTGGGATCATCCCCGTCATGTTCTTGATCTTGGTGCTGGGCAGACAGTAGACCTCACGCAAGGGGTCCTGGCGCCAGATGGGACCCTCTGTGCCTCTCAGGATTGAGTCCCCTATGACGATCAGCCAACGGTTCTTCCTCTGGGTCGGCTTAGCACTTTCAGTCTGGTTGGAGCATGAGGAATGTGGAGTGTCCTCTTCTCCAATGGTTTCTTCCCCTTTCTCCTCCTGTAGCGTTACCAGGGCCTTGTACCTGTTCCACAGCTGAACTGGGGAGACTGGTACCGGACTGCTGTGAGTAGCCCTTGCCCTGTGGGGAACCATCCACCACTCCATCAGGGATGGTGCCTCCTGGGGTGCTACTCCCTTTGGCGCGTCTCCCTTAGGTGCTTGGCCCTGCAGGGAGAGAAGGTGTTATATAAAACGCTTGTTAATAATTTTCAATACATTGCACAACTCTATATTGCTTTGGAGATTAAAAATGCACTGTATAATATCCTATCAACTGAGCTATTAAGCACGTTTCTTGCTTAGGAGCATAGGACAAGAAGAGGATAACCTGGCAATTGAGGTGAGTTCTCTGAATTCATAGGCAACCCTTTATCCCCAAATTTCTAAAAATTACCACTTTAAACACTCATTTTAAACACAAGTTCAAGACACAAAGCCAGAAACACCCTACTACCTGCCTGTAAAAGTAGAGGAAATGAGGATACTATCAATGTTCTGCCACTTTTATAGACAGAGAAGTATTTGGTTAATACAGGGGTTGTCAACCAGGGGTATGTATACCACCAGGGGTACTTGGACCAGTCCTACGGGGGATGCACAGGTGGGTGGGGATGGAGTGCTACCACCTCCCAGGAGCAGGGCCAGGGTGGGGCAAGGGCAGCAGTGCCCCTCTGTGGAGCGGGGAAGCTTGCATGCGGTGGTAGCTGTCACCACACACCAGCCCAGTGAGCTTCCTCACTCCAACCTGGCCCTGTGCCTGGGAGGTGGTGGCACTCCATCCCTGACTACCCATGCATCATCCCTGCCTCTCTGCTCTGTGTCCAGCCACATGCTACCCCTCCCTTTCCCCGCATTCGGCCACATGTTATCCCCCTCCTCCTCCCTGCTTGGCATCCAGCCACTGGGGGTACTTAAACTAAAAAAGGTTGAAAACCCCAGTGTTAATATATGCTCAGAGGATCCTTAGAAGAGTGACATACACTCCAAAGGAAAGCACACCCTCTGTTTCTCACTGATCTGACTTAGAGGAGAACTCTTTCTAGACCTCAAATATGTTGATGTGCATGACTTTGAACAGAAGACCTTTTTTCCTAGGAAGCTCTGAGTGTTCTGGCTGAAGTACCAGTGGCCTAGGTGCTGCTAGGTCAGTTGGAAATAACGTGGCCAATGTCCAATGCTTTAGAGGAAAGTAGGAAAAAAATCCAAAAGCCAGTAATATTCATGAAGAGAAAGTTTTTCTTTTTGGCCACTGGAGGCAGCCATTAGATTGTTAGGCACCTATACCCTGCAAGAAAGCTACTTCTATAAAAGCAGTGGGCAAAATACAGCCTGTGGGTTGAATCTGGCCCACCAAAGGATTTTATCTGGTCTGCTGAGGTTTTTTCAGCCCCACCCAGCCCAGGTGTGGGGGCCAGCTCAGGCCATGGTGCGTGCAGCCAGTTCCCCCCTCCTCTATGGGCTTAGGTATGGCATGGTGGCCAGACTTGCTTCCTGGCAGCCCTGCCTGTGGCAGCTTCCACATTCCCCACTGCCAGTGGACCTGGCTCTGCTATTTCCATGAAGACAGGCCTGAGACTCCCATGGGCAGGGTGAGCTCATTTGGGCGCATGGGATAAGGCCATGGGTGGGCAGAGAGCAGGGTCTGGGATCAGGATAGGTAGGTAGGATTGGGGCTGGGATCATGGCAGTATGGTGCCATACAGGGAGTGGATCACAACTCTGTTCCAGGCCCCAGCCCCATGCTGTCATTCCCCACAATCCCAACCCTGACCTTGGCCTTGGTTGCCTGTCCCACCCCTGGCCACCATTCCCCACCCACCTGCAGCCCCATCCAGTGTGTCTGGCTGAGCACACCCTGTCTGTGGGTGTCCCAGGCAGGCTTCATAGAGACCCCATTCACCTGCTCCAACCAGCACCTCCAGACCACTGAGGGAGTTTTGATCAATTGTTGCAGGCTGCAGTGGGTGGAGTTGCTGACCTCAGCTTTTGAGGCAGGGTGGAGGGGTGCTGACAGCTGACCTGGTTCACAACATCTCACCAAACCTCCCTAAGTGTCCCTCCGGCCCAAATAGTTGCCCTCCCCTGCTCTATACCCGCATGTGGGCATAGCAAAATATTTGATTCCACATATGGCACACACTGAACCAAGAACTTCCAGTTCTGTTACACTATGCTTTCCATAAATTTATTAATTTTACTCTTAAAGTCGTCTGGTTCTCCCCCTCCCCCCCAACCCTCATTACTTTGCTTTGAAGATAACTCCAGAATTGCATTCCTCTAATTCCCAATCGACATTTATTCATAGCCAATTTATAGCCATTTGATCTTGTAATGGTATTGTTTTTAGCCAACAAAGCTCTTTCCATCCCCATAAATACATTTGTAAAATATCCTCTCTCAATCTCCATATTGTTAATCTAAACAAATCAAGCTCTTTTTTTTTCTTCATAAGATCAGGTTTTTCTATTTTTCAGTTTAATTTTTTGATTTGTCCATGTTCTGATATATCAATTTTAAAGTTGCCCATGTACAGTCAAGTCTTAGGATGTGTAATAAGTAGGTAATTCTAGAGTATTGCTGCTAGGAAAACATTTAAATAATTTTGGGTTTTTTTTTGTTTTTTGGGGGGTTTTTTGGGGGGGGAGGGTTCAGAATATTGAGTTGTCAAAACTAAAATTTTCTCTAGCAACATATGTACCTGTTTCACCAAAGACAAATTCTGGCCAAGAAATATGCTCCCCTAACTCAGAATAGCCTGTAGTCCAATGGTTAGGGCCCTCAACTGCCACATGGGCTGCATGTATGAAGCTGACAGCCATAGTCTAATCAGGCAACGTGTTTTGAGCATGGATCTCTCACATTCCAAGTGACTGCTCTAACCACCGGACCTTTGGCTATTTTGGATATTGGTCATTGGTTATTTGGAATGAATGAATGAAGGTGGCTATTTCTCAAAACAAAGTAAGTGGTATGGAAGGAAAAAGATTTTTGATATTTGGGGTGTAGGTAAGAGAACCACAACTAGAGGGAACCTAGGAAGAGTCTAAAATTATTTAAGATACACACTGAAACAGCCAGACTATAGTGTAAATTACACCAGCTTTAGTCCTCCTTCAGATTTTCTCAGACTCATTGCTGAATTTTGCCAGTTAATGTTTAAGTCATCGATTTAATAGAACACTGGATCAGAATTCTTGTTATACAAGTTTCCTTGTTACTGTTGCAGGCCTTTCCTAAAAAAATGGGGAACAAGTTTGTTATAACAAGTTTGTTATAACAAGTTTGTTATTGACAGAGGCTTCAGGAACAGCTTTAAGACTGGATATGACTTTTCTTTTCTTAAATGAGTTGGTTTCAAGTTTAGTATGTGCTTTAAAATAAGTTTGTGCTCTGTCTAGAAGCAGCAGAAAATATGGATGGTTTTGAGTCTTCTCTAATTAGTATTGTTTGTCACTGTGGGTTATTTTTAGACTAAATCTATTATTCAAAAAACAAACCCAGATGTCAGTTTATGACAAAGTAGAACAGACATCCTTCTCCAGTCATTAAATGTGGACATGCAGATAACTATAGCAAATAATAATAGACATCTACTGAATAATATTCCTTTTTTCTTAAATTTTGATGATATTTCTACACTCTGAAAATAACATACTGGTTATAACCACTAAGTTTCTCATCTATGTAATATTGGTCTGTAAATGCATATTATTGTGTACCTATTTTCTATATGCTAAATGTGATAAAATGATTTAAATATTAGGCCTTGTTGCCCAGGATATATAAATGAGCTTTCATTTAATCATGTTTTTTTATGATATGATGTGGCAATATTAAAAAGGATGGTAAAAAAAAAAAAATTCAGATCTTGTATCTATCTAGTACAATAGCCAAGGGAATATCACAAGATTAAAACATTGAGATAAGACTAAAAATGGTTTTTAATTCATATCGCTTTCATTTGTTATCTCAACCTTTATCTTTAGACTGTAGTATAATTTCTCCTGTTTTCCATTTATGTTACAAACTTTAGGAATCAGAAGAATAATTTTCCCCAATGAACTGTAAGACTCTATTGTACTATGTATTTTTGAACTCTTAAATATTCTGTATTTTGATTGGATTGCCATTCCACCTTTGCCTGAAAGGTTATTGAGGCTGTCAACAAGAGAAGAACTGGAATTACCAGCCAATCAAATTACAGAATACTTAAAAGGTCAAAGTAGTACAGCACACTAACATAATTCACAGAATATATGAGGCATTAAAATCCTAATACCTCATTCTCGTAACAAAGGTTGTAATGAGAACAAGAAATGGCACAACATGAATTCATTCACGTGACAATGATTATAACAAGAACCTGTAATGTTATAAACTTAACCCATTTTTGCTGCTAAACTAAAACTATACCATTATTTCTGATGAACTACAGTGACAATGGCTTGAAAGCAAAATATTAACTAAGATTCTAAACAATTATTCATCTTCATACTATGCATTGTATTAATTGTTAATTATTCTATACTTGTCATTCACATTATACCAAAATCAAGTACAAATTTATTTACTGGAGGCTCTTTTGTGGTATGTTTATTTGCAAGCTAAAGAATTTTTGTTTATTGTTCTGTGGTGAAATGTGACATCTGTATCCATTTTGTTAGACAAAACTATTTGACTTTATTACTAACAACTGGCTTCTCTGTACAACAGAAATGCAGAAATATCACTCAGATGTATAGATACAGTAGATTTTTTTTCTTCTTTTTTTGTAGGGTGAATGCCGTATGCTGCAAGGTTCCATAGAAATGAGACTTACTTTTATAGAAGTCTTTAGTTCTTGTCATTGCAGTTATTAGTCCATGTAAAAATCTTAACAAGCCTTTTTTTCTGGCTGAACATTGAGCTTTAGATCATAAGCCTTGTCAGTGTAAATAAGGATAACACTGACAAGTAATTCAACCTTTAACATTCTAGTTTTTTTGGGGAGGGGGAAAATTAGCTTTAAATAAGATGTTTTTATTTTAAATTCCCTTTCCTCAGTGAAACGTGAAGTATAAATCCATTTAGTTCCACCTATAGTTAGAAAATAAAGACAGATTTAACTTGGAAACCTTTGGTTCAGTTTTTCCTAAACTAAATTTAAAATGTTGCCTCATCTTACTCAAATTAGAAGTAGAAAGGGGGGGGGGAACCCCCCATACATTCCCTTATTGAGAATCTCTTATATATAAAAAGAAGAGTCTGCATATAAAAGGCAATCCAGAGACATCTTTGAAGGTTCTCTTTCAAAGCATCTCTACTTCCCTGAGCGTCTGGGGATTTCTGTTATTAATTGAAGTTAATTTTCTAGGATATCAGTTTGCCGTGCACGTGGGAAAGATTGATAGCCTCTTCGATTCTCAAGAGTGTTGAAAATGACACTGTTCCATCACCGGGTGCCTTCACTTTTATCATCACAAATCAAATTATAAACATCGGGGCAACCTTGCTGGAATCTGGCTTCGGGAGATTTCCATAAGATTAATTAGGCGGCCAAAGGGGGGGGGTGGAAGGGAGGAGGGAGAGGAGAACCATTCATTCCTTGTAGAATGGGAAGTCAATTCAACAATGGGTAATTAGCGTGGGCCACGGATTCTCAAAGGCACTGAGGACACTGGACTCTTTCTCTCACTCTGATGTTTAGTGCTGTATTGTGGACCCCTCATTTAATTAGTGCACTTTGATACCCACAGGAGCTTGAAGCTCCAGGGCATGCTAAACACAGACTGACACCAGCAAGCTTCTGCCTCCTTCCACTCTAATTAGAGACACAATGAGCTGCAAAGACAATGTTTTACTCCAAGATTTCTTCTGCAGATACCTCTGGCAGGAAACAATCGTTTATTTTGTGTCTATATTGGTATTCAGATTAAATTGTTAGCATGCAAAAGATGAGCTAAGGGCACATATCTATTAAAAATGCTTAGCAGAGTTCAGAAATGATGGAAGCAATTTGTGTAAAAAATGTATTTTCCCTTTTGGAATCTTTTTTTTTATTCTCTTATCTAATTAGAAGTAAATGGTTTGACTAAGAAAGTCAAAATATACTGGACTCTAAAGCATCCATTATAAAAAGAGTTGCCTCTACTTGCATTCATAATTTCTGTTTCTCAAACCAATTTTTTTTTAACTTAAACTGTTTGCAACAGTGAAGGGAGAGCAAGAAATAAACCAACAAGTACTTTTATTCAAATTGTCTATCACAGTGAGCAACTACCTACCAGTACAGGCCATTTGTGCAGGAGGATTCTTAATGTGACTACAAGTCTTGAAAGAGGAAAATGTTTATGATAGCAAGTTAAAATATATACATATATATATCTATATATATACATATAGATATTTATAATGTTACTTTTGATAGACAGTTCTATGCTGATTGGAAGAATATAAATATCCCAATGGAAACTGCATATTGAAAACTAATCTCAGCATACACAAAATACTTGTACGTACTGCTTAACCATATCTTGAAGATCCATTGTTCTAAAAATTATATGTTTGTTATACCATTATTTTCTATTTTTTCCAGATAATTATTATGGAACTAACTAAAATATATCAATATGTTTACCCAAGAAATAAAGGAGAATGTCACAAACTAAAACATGATAATGCTAAAATGTACCATGTCTGGAGTAACTGTAAGAAAAATAGACAGAAAGTGGGGGGAGGGACCGGGGAGAAGCTTTAGTCTCATTGTTACACCTATGGCAAGATTCTTGAGTTTAGCTGAACTGTATTTGGTATAGAGAGAGACCAAGAAAGGGCAATTTCTCCCCTACTCTGCTCCCTGTTGAAAACACAAGGTACATACACGTACTAACTTTCTGGCAGTTAAGACTTAACTTTTTAAAGTCAAGTTAACTGTCAGAGCCTACACACATGTGGAGCAGTCAACTTAAATGTGCAACAAGATATACACCTCCAAGATGTATTATCTTGAGTTGAATTAGTTAAGTTCACTTGCTTTTTTTTTTTTGTTTGTAGCCATGTTGGCCTAAGGACATAGGCAGGTAAGGTTCTTTGGGTAGATGTGATATCTTTTATTAGACCAACTGAGTAGTTGGAAAAAGTTCTTTGCAATTTTTTGGGTGCAATTTCCCTTCTTCAGGCATAGGGAGTCTCTGCTGTTCTGAGACTCCAAGGAACAAGAAGCTAAAAGTGTGACAGAATGTCAGTGAGAATGTAAATAGGTAGAAATGGTGGGGGAGGTAAAGAAGGAAAGGGAGGGGAAAATGAGGGGGAAAAAGGTCAAAGGTAAGTAAGGGAGACTCTACTGCAGTACTTTTCCAAGGTAGAAAATAGGCTGTCTGTGAAAAATTAAATAGCTGAAAATTAGGAAGACAAAGGGTAGAAAAGGAGTGGAAGGGAGGAAGGGGGCAGAAAGAAAAGTGTAAAAGGTCAGATCTGGCATGTACCCGGTGAATCAGATGTCAGGCAGGTTGCATTGTGTAATAAATCCAATGTCTATATTGAGTCCATGATTTTTTCTATCCAGTAGATTTATAAGTGAAGTTCGTAGGCTTATCTACAAAAGGTGTTTTGTAAATTCCCTTTGAGGATTAGAACCGAGAGATCAGAGAGGGAGTGATTGTTTTGTGATAAGTGAATATGCTTGTCTTTGATAGATTTTTGGTGTGCGTTCATTCTGGTGCGTATTCCTGGCATGGTCTGGATCCTTGGAACCTACACCGAACCTACACCTAAATGGAAAATCTTCAAACAATTGTAACCCATACCAGAAGAAGAACCAATTCTTAAAGAGATCTTTCTAGAACCACCCATCCTAGCCTTTAAGCAAGTACTGAACCTCACAAACCTCATTACCAGAAGCAAACTCCCCATAAGCCAAACCACACCTAATGGATCCAGAGCATGTGAGGATAAGAGGTACAAAACCTGTCAACTCATCTCCATCACTTCCACAATAACTACACCCCACAACAAAACCATCACCATTCCTGAATCTTACACCTGTATCTCCAGAAATGTTATATATCTCATCCAGTGCACCAAATGCCCTAATGGAAAATATGTAGGAGAAACCAAACAACGATTGTGCACCAGAATGAATGCACACAGAACAGAAGAGATTCCCTATGCCTGAAGAAGGGTGATTGCACCCAAAAGCTTGCAAAGAACTTTTTTCCAGCTATTCAGTTGGTCTATTAAAAGATATTACATCTATGCAAAGAACCTTGCCTGCCTTAAGTTGACTTAGCTTTCCAGGAGCTGTACATATGTATGCTCCGTGGCCAAACTTAAGTTGACTTAATTAAATGGAACTAGTTAAGTTGCCTTATTTTAAGTTGATTTAGTACATGTGTACTCACCCTTATTAGTGGGCAAGTGAGGCTAGGTTAGCAGCTTAGCACCTGAGTCAAGATAAAACCATATCATCCTGTTTCAGTCTGACCCCAACTATGACAGATCCCAAGTGGATCCCAGCTGGGGATAGTAGAGGTGCACTGGGAGTCCTACCAGACTCCTCAAATTCCTCCTACACCTAGCGCAAAGGGCAGGAGTGGAAACCAAACTAACTTGTTAACATTTGGATATTCAAATTAAGATAAAGTTAATGAGAAGCAGAGATGAGGGTCAAGCCCTTCATTGATAAATCTGTGGGTGACTAAACTTGATCAGGGCTCCTGCTTATAACTTGAAATCAAAGTGGAGGTAAAGAGCTGACTTTTTCTGCCACACTCCTGATTCCCATCCCAAACTTAGAGAAAAGATAGTTCATAGGTTGTGTGTTAATAAGATCATGAGAGAGCCTTCCAATTCATTGTATGATAGATAAAGTTTCTATGTAAATTTTCTAATCTGCTAATGGTGTAGAATACATACCTCTTGTATAAAAGAAAACAAAATAATAGCAACAACAGAAGAACACTCCTGTTTTGGAAGGAACAATCAGCCTTGGATTTTTGCTGATCAGAGTACATAGTATCAATTCTTTTACACTGTTCACATAAACTATATGGCAGGCATCTTAGCTGTATATTTATATCATGCTCATCATTCTGGTAAATGCTACCAAATGGCAGTTGATTAAATGTGGGTATATAAAATGCAAAAACTCATTTTTTTTGGAATAAAGAAAAGGTCAAATTTTCTTTTGGATCATCTTAAGTTTATTAACTATCACCTCTGGTCTTTTTGGTCCAACAGGCTTTGGTCTAGCAAGGACCTAAGAAGTCAGGCATTGAGTCCAAGTAAGGACATAAGGATTTGGCCCTCACTAACTAAGGGCATGTGCATGCATTCAAAAGATCTGATCTGCAGTTGTGTGCTTACCCTTAGCTGCATCATCATAGATTAGGTCCTTGCTTGTATACATGTTTGCTGGTGCCGGGAGACATGCTGGGAATCCAATCTAAGTAGATTTTGGTGGGTAGGATGGGAAGGGGGGCTAGAAGGTTTGTGGGGGGAGTTGGTGGGTTGGGAGGATGGGGTTGGTGGGTTCAGAGGGGGGCTGGCAGGTCTATGGTGGGGATTGGTGGGTCTGCAGTGAAAGGAGGGTTGTTAAGCCAAGGGTGTGGGGATTGAAGGGGTTAAAAACAGCCGTGAATGGGTGCAGGGAGAGGGGAGGAAAAGCATTGTTCCGGGGCTGGGGTAAGCATCTGCATCAGGCCAATCTATTTTTAGCCCAATCTATACAGGGCACCTCTTCAGATGAACTAAATTAAATTGAGCTGGCCATTTTTTTGCTCATTCTAGTTAGGTCGCTCTAAGTATAACATCTCCACATACCAATTGAAGTCTAACTTCATTTTTTAATGAGACTAGATTATAAAAGTCTGCTTCCATCTTTGGAGAGAGAATGGAATGGCAACAGTAATATAGAGTATATTAGTAATAGTCTTGAAAAATGAATCTGCATTAGTCTTCTAGTAATAGTACTTTACTGTAGCTAGATTTACTTTAAAGGCAAACTCTATTTTCCCAAAGGCAACTTATTCCCTATCTGAAACATTAAAGTAACTGCTGAATAATTAGCAGTTGATACCTTGGAAATTAATGTTTAAAATCAGCTTGAAAGAAGATTAGTACCTATTCTGCAAGGGAAAAAAAAATCAAGCCTGAAGAAAATGAACCACCACAAGTAAGGGGCAGGGGAGGGGACAAGATGGAGAATGGGGGATGGGGGAGGAGAGGGGCAGTGGTAGTTTGGTGCTGTATAATAATTAGTTAAATCTAAGGCTTGAAAAATTGATACAATGACCAGCCTGCAATATGGAAGGGAAGTCCTTTCTTTGAGAAATTTGGAGTTTTTACATTATCAGTTGCTGCATAACTAAAGCTCTTGTTTTGAGTTGTTTTGAGATTCTCAAGTAGAAGGTATATTGTCTTCCTGAATGAGACAATTTTGTTGCTGTTTGTGGCTTTGTACAGACAGAATAGAGTCAGTTCTTATAGGGTCACATCAAATTTATAATGCTACTGCTTCAGAAAACAGAAAATGCCAATACTAAAATAATGGACAGAGGAAGAAGGGCCAAAATAGAACCTGGAGAAAGGTTCTCAGAAAAAAATATTTCCTCCAACTCCTGCCTTGCCCTAGTAAGCAGGAGACTCTAGAGTGGGGATTAAATGAAATATCAACTCTAGGCAGGGAGAGTGGGGAAGAACCATCAGTGTCCAAGAAAACTCCTAGTCAAAGCCTATGGTGTAGATTGTATCTAATGCAAGATCCTGGGATAACATCCTGGTAGATGCTCCAGCATCCTTTGATTTCCCAGAAGTGGAGGAGTTGTGAGATGGAAAAGGCTTTTCATTTAATATTGTTCCTCAATATTTTTGATAGGGGCTTCCTACCCTCAACTTTTAAATCCAATAGATTTAGGCCTCTGATTACTTTCAGATTCATTTTTCGAGGCAAGGTAAATATAAATTGGGACAAAATATAGCTGCCCCTTAAAAACACAAATTTCCTATTGACAGGAGTAATCTGAACAAGAACTGATTGTACCCTTTAAAGATGTTAAAACTTTGTTTCATTTTGCGGGGTAAACCAACAGCCATATAACAGCACTGCCCGAAAGAACCAAAGAAATAACAGAAAAGACCCCTGTGCTCATCTTACCTATTCCTGCTTTCCCTTATTACCATTTGCCTATTTTTTCTCCCCATCCGTCTCTATGCTCTCTTTGTTTAGAAATTCATTTAATTCCCTCTTGAATTCAATGATGCTTCTTGCTTCAGGGGCCCTTTATAGTAATTTATTCCATACGCTTATAACCCTTTTGTGTAAAATAGTTTTGCCTTCACTTTTTTCCTTGTTCCCAACTTTCTAATTTTTAGATCATATCTTCTAGCTTCTGTGGTCTTGCAAGTGTAAAGAGCTTGCTTGGATCAATTTTATCAATCCTCTTCATAATTTTTAAACTTCAATTGGGTTACATGACGTCTCTTCTTTTCCACTGAGAATATGCTCAACTTTCCCAGTCTTTCCTCATAACTTAAATCGTTGAGATCTGGTGTCATTCATATAATTGCTCTACACTGCTCCCCTGAAGAGCAATTAAACCTTTGCAAAGAGATGGTGACCAGTACTGTATAAATTACTCAAGGTAGAGGTCTAAAAAGTAAAAATTATTCTTAAATAAGAATAATTCCAAATCCTTTGATTTACACAGAAATTCCTCTAGCATCACTACCTGCCTTCCCATTTGCTTTATTTTTAATTTTAGTTACCTAATGGAATGAAGAATCCATTCTGATTAAAAATA
>NW_005842071.1:533355-555435 GCF_000455745.1 Alligator sinensis | reverse complement strand
GAGACAGTCTGCTTCTGTAAAGATGCTACTGCTAGAAAAAGGGCCAAATTAGAACACAAGAAAGGGTTAGCTGTTTAAATGGTCAAATTAAACATGACAGAGTAAGGACTAACGCCCTCCTTAAACGTCTTAGGTTCATAGCCTCCCGAAGGTAGTTCTGAGGAGAAAGGATCAATTTAGACCTAATTACAAAAATACAGAAAGAATACACTTCTAGTATGCTTGGTATTGTCAGGGTCCTTTCCTAGGTTGTCCAAAACATTTGATCCTATAGTATAGAGACAAACACTTGTGCTCTTTGTCTAACTTGGCTTTAGGTCACAAGAGTGACTTTTAATCTCTTTCCCATTAAATAACAGCAAAACCACCTTTCTGTTAAGTAGATTCCCCCACCCCCTGCCTTCTATCTGAGGCTTGTATTTCTCCACAGACCTTTGTACTGTAGTGTATTGCATATATGCCAGTGGTGAACCCATCAAGAGTCTGTATCTTTCTTAAAGTACAGAAGTATTCATAAACATTTCCTAGGTATTAAAAGTAAATTTGAAAATCTTATGTTCACTAATGTCTTCTTCTGCCTGCTATTTTTCAGACCTGTGGCAAGTGGTAAATTTTAAAGTAGAAAAGCACTCATACATTTTTTTAAGAGTTAAAAACTTTTGAAAGCCTTTAAAAAAATCTATTGTAATCACCATTTTCTTAAAAAATACAATAAAATAATGCATATTTTCAAAAGTGCTTTGTTGACCTAGCTTTCCTCTGAGCCATGTGAAAGACTTGAGGAAATGTCAGTCTAGGAAAACTGCACTTAAACATCACATGTTTTAAAGCTGTCTTTTTTTTAAGGCAGTTAAATAATAAGCTGTTTTCTAAAATGCTTTTCCTCAGTTACCTACAAAATGATTCTGTTTCAATGGCTAATGATGTAGTACAGTGTGCGTACAACAAAAGGACATTTCTGCTGCCCTAATAGCACAATCTACTTATTGAAATATTCCTTTGGACAATGTACACGTCTTAAAGGCAGATACTGATATTGGCAATAGTATCTTGTACCACAACATCACATTTTACTGGAATCATGTAATGATAATGGGGATGATGCCTTCCTGGTATACATCAGCTTAGCTCCAAGAAAGTCCAATGATAAACTGGCCAAGGAACTGGCCTGTTAAGGATCTGACCATATAGTGCATGGCAGTGCTGTATAGAAACAACTTTGCTTACACTAGTCCCAAAATCAGAAGCCATATAGCTGTGCTAATATGATCCTGTGTATGTGCTAGTAAGTTCTCCTTCTTGTGCAGCTATACTGCTTCCACTTCCAAAGCAAGCAGTTCAGATAGGCAGGGGTGGGGTATCTTTGCATGGCACTGCCTTGGGCTGTATAAACAAGGATCAAATTAATCCCAGTCCTGAACATGCAGGTCATCTTTAAGCCAATGCAGGTGTATGACTTTAATGGGGCAGAATCTGGGTTAGAATCGTTCGGCTCTATACAACAGTCTGGAGAAGCTGTGGGAAGATCCCCTCTAGAAGGAAGCTAGAATCTTCATTTCCCTAGAATTCTCCAGGGACTAGTGTAAATCTTTACAAAGACGTTGTCTGCATAATCCTAGGTATCTTGAGAAAGAGATACTTCCTGTTTAAGCATATAAAGGATCACTGACTCAAAGCTGTTTCTAGCAAACTGAGATTTTTGGTAGGGAGGTTGAGTTAATACTGTTTCTATATCCATAATCTCCTTAAATAGTTACCATCTTTGTATTTGCATTCAGTGGCCTTTCTGTCCTCTATTTTCCTATAAGATGCAACCTAGCTTTTCTATTAGAAGCAAATCATTCTGCTACCCACAGGTTACATGCATCTGTCCTGGCTGCATTTATAAAGCTGTTCATTTACCCCCATAATCATGCTTAGATAGTCATTTTATGACTGACAGCATAAATGTGAAAGCTCTGCTTTACATCCTCAAGTAGTTTTTCTGTAAGATGTCTCAATGCTATTTGGCAAGTTGCAAATCTTTATGTTATTTATACTCACCATCTCTCATGACATTTAAAATAGTATACCTGTTCTCCAGTCAATCACTACCTTATTCCTTATAATTAGCAGACAAATAACTGATTTTTGGATACAAGTGAAGCATTCCGTAGTGTATCTAGCTGCCAGCATGTCTTTCCTCATAGTAAACAGTAATGTTTACTCATGTTATCATTTGATATACTCAGTCAGCCAAAGTCTGCGAGCAAGGTACAGTACCCTGCTTGTACCATACATTTGCCTTTAGTTTGTGATTCACTTTTAACTGTCTTTACATATTCTGTGTTTCTCTTCCTCTTCTGACTCTTCCTCTCTACAGACTGTTCTCAACTTGTTCCTATTGACCTTCTTACAGCTTCTCATTTTCTGCATTTAAAACTAACCATGTTTCATTGATAAATCTCTTACACTCATTTATACTGTGGAGGACCTCTGCTTCTCTCTCCAGCTATTCCACACACAACTTAAGATTCTTAATTGTTAAACATCCATCACATGTACAATCCTCTCTAAGTCTCTCATTGTTCACCGATGAATGCAAACCACAGCTTTAGCAATTGATGGCAGTACCATGCTCACTTTAGAACACTCAGGACTTTACACAAAAAGTGCAAAAGGAAAAACTGACAGAAATTAACCACTAGGACAATGCAAGAGCCTTATAAAAAATTAAACATAATAGCAAAATACATTTTAATCTTGATGGTGACAATCTAAATGTAATGAGGAACACAATATACACAAAATACAAGTAAAGGGAATAAAAATCCAGTTTTCAAATGTAGGTTCCTTTTTTGGGATGTGTCAGTTCACCATTTGGATGTTCAAGTCAGCAGCAAGGCATAGAAGTGGCCTTCTGTGTTTACACCCACTTTAATTTTTAAGCCCCCTTTTTTATTGAACTTTAAGTTTAAGCAAAGCAAAGACGATAACCTGTCGGAATAAGGAAATGCTTCTGAAGGGAAAATATATGGAGAATTGTTGTCAAGCTCAACAGGACAAAAAACAAGGTTAAAATTTTCAAAAGTGGCTAATGACTGTATGTGTATTTATACATTAGGAATCTTTCTTTTCCCCCTCAAAAGCTTCTATGCTACTTCAGGCATGTGTTGCAGAAGGTAGCAAAGTCCTAGGAAAAGGTGGTCCTCACTTTTTGGCAGGAAAGTGATTTGGTAAGTAACCTAGGAAGTGGAGAGGAACAGGATAATCATGCTAAGGAATCTTCCCCTTATGTGAGAATTGGGCATTGCTGCTCAGGAACCCACTAACTGCCCCAGCTTATGCTCTATGCTAGGGATTTTCAACCTTTTTTAATAAGTGTGCCTTTGGTGCCTGAACGCAAAGCGGGGGGTAGGGGTGGGTGGGCGGTGGCAGCTGCCGCAAGCCTGCTTCCTCCCCTCAGCATCCAGCCAGCCGGGCAGCGCCTGTGCAGCCTGCAGAGGGGCACTGCTACCCTCGACCCCACTGACCCTGCTCCTTAGAGCCAACTGTGCAGGGTGGTGGGTAGCAGCACTCCATCCCTGCCTGCCCACCTGCATGTATCCCCTAGCACCTTCCCAAGTACCCCCAGTTGACAACCCCTGCTCTATGCTCATATTACAGAACTCAGTCTCATTGGATGATCTGGATGCAAGTGGAAGAAAAGGTTGTTGCATACCCATGTGGTACTCGGATGCACAGAACTGTGAGCTAATTGCACTTTTGCCGTTAAGCAAAGGCATAGCTATGCAGTTCTGTGCCCTGAACAGGGGCAGCAGCAGCAGCTGGGATGCAGGTCAAAGCAGGACCACCAGCAGCTACTATCCCTCTTCCCTCTGCTTCTCTTTCCCCACTCCTGGTAAGCATCTGGATCTGGTATCCTGATCACACCACCTTTAGTTAAACAACTTCCCTTAGGACTTAATGCTACTCAGTGGTCACCAGAATGCAGCAAACATATGAGGATATTTGCTTCTCCTGGGTGTAGCCCTGGTATAGCTCTTATGTGGAGGAGTAAAAACTTGGGGCACAGATATAAGTGACATTTTTTTCCTGACCTGGTCACAGAAAGCAATCTATAGCCTTGACCAAACACAAATGCACAGCTGTAAGCTGAATTCTGATGGCAGGGGATCCTGACTGCATGGCTAAATCATGAGTGGCTCCTCGGAAAAAAGCCTTTGGCAAACTGGCAGCAGCTGTTATCTATTCAGTTAAAAGCTACAGCCAATTCTGCAGGGGCTGTGAAAGGGTTATCATTGTAGCTCTGATCCTGAAGGGTGAACTTCTCCGAAGCACAGTCCGAAACCTCACACAGCCCTACTCAAGAGTAAACTCTCCTGGGCACATGTCTACATGTGCAGGGATGTGGGAGCAGATTTGCAGCTCCTAGCAGCAGACTGCTTCCGCTCCCTGGAGCCCTGCAACCAGCATGTGCAGCAGCTGTCTCTTGGTGGGGGCTGGGACATTGCTTCCTGCTCCCAGAAGCTGTCTGCTGCCGGGGCTGGCTCCACCACTGGAGCCCAGGTGGGCTCCCTGCCCTGGCAGCAGGAAGCTCCCAGCCCCTGCTCCATGATCATGGGGCCAAGATTGGGAGATAAGGATCCTTATCTCCCAGCCTGAATCCCGTGGTAGTAGGGCTGGGATTAGGAGATCCTTATCTCCCAGGCCAAGCCTCACAGACATGGGACCCAGGCTGGAAGATCTTTATCTCTCAGCCCCCACTCCACAGTCATGGGGCCAGTGCTGGGAGATCCTTATCTCCCGGCTCAGGTCCCCCAGTTGCAGAGCCCAGGGTGGGAGATAAGGATCTCCCAGCCCCACAACCATGGAGCTGGCACTGAGAGATAAGTGTTTCCCAGCCCAGGTCCCATGACCATGGGGCTTGGGCTGGGAGATAAAGATCTCCCAGCACTGGCCCCAAAACTGCAATGCTGGTAGATAAGAATTTGCTCCTAGCCAGGCATCTACATCTATGCTACTACGCAGTTACTAATCACTAGTAAATTTGCTACCTGCATTTGCAGGTAGCAAATTTACTTGTGATTAGATCCAATTACTGAACAGTAAGCATCTGCACATGTAGATGCAAATGCTTACTGTGCATTAATTAGCTCTACTACGCAGTAAAGCATCTTGTGTAGATGTGCCAAGAGGGTATAAAAAAGGAAAGAATGATGATATGTTTTTTACAAATGGGAACAGATGCTCAGAGACATTGAAAAATTTGATCTGTTTCACACCTGAAGTCTGTGATAGCTAGGAATTGAACCCAGATCTCCTGAACCTAGAGCCTTCAGACCATATCTACACAGTGAAGTTACTGTATCCAGCAGCAGCACCCTCAAGACACTATTTGGGGAAGCTTGTCTCCTACAGCAGAAGCAGCTCATCCTCATCCACTGAGTAACAGGGACTGATTACCCACTCCTGTGGCAATTACCTTATCCAGACTGCTGTGTGGATGGCTCCTGCTTCTGGTTCAGAATGTAGCCTGCTCAGAGCAGCGCAGTGTGCTTAAAGACACTGCTTAAATAAGTTTAACTTTTAGGCCTCGTATTGACCAAGGGTTATCCTTTTTAGTATCTTTTCCTCCTAGTTTCTCATTATGGCTCTGATGGTTTTTGCAAAAGCCATAGGAGAAGACAGCTCAGAACTTTTATGATATCACTTTAAATTAAATTAACCTAAGGCCACTGCAGTTTCACTGAAGTCAAAACTAAATGTAGTCCTTTGAATTAGAACAAGCTTCAGGATTGTGCTTAGCTAAATCTTGTTCTTTAGCCTGATTTTTTAACACAACAAACAACCATTCTAAACTACCCTGAAAAATAGGTTTTGAAGTGGTTAGAGCCTCTCTAGCAGTTTTGTTATGAAGGGCAAGAGCCATTCACACTTTTTTACTTTAAAAAAGTGAAATATTGACTGAACAGTCCAGAAGCTGCTTGGCTGATGTCTTCAAACATATTTTGCTTCCTAATCCCTATTGATTTCAAAGGGACTTAAACACCTAAATATTCTCTGACTGAATAAAGTACCAAACAGACCTAAGTCATGATAAATACTAAAGGTATTCACTAAGTGCTATGTTGCATGCAAAACAGAAGAATGAAGATGATGACCCAAGGTAAAAAATTCAAAAGTGTCTATATGATTTAGGATGGTGTTGGGGAGAGCAGATCATCATCTCTGCCACTCCCCCAAAAATTAAATCCATGGAAAAATACAGGAGAATGTCATTCTTTTTAGTTACATAAAGAGACATACTATTACTTATACAAGAAACATGAATAGATAGATTATTACATGTATTACTTCTGCAATTCCAGTCTATATTTTTACCATTTTTGCTTCCATAACTGGAGGACTATTGTATGTCCAGTGGTTACATTCTATGTGCCACTTAACATACAATGCAAGAAACACACATAACTGCCAAAATCATTTAGTTTTTATTACAACTTTTTCCTTCCAATTTTCTATTTATAATGAGTGCATAAAAGACCTCTTTTCACCCTATTGTTTTTAGTCTAAAAGCCACTTTAGTCTTAATAAAAGGAATAATAAGTACCAGTTGTAAAATACTCTGTCAATCATTGCAGCACTTACAATTGTGTAGCACCTTTCTTTTGGACCCCTCAGAGTGCTTTAGAAAAGATAAAAACAAATAAAATAAAATTACAATTACATTTAAATGCAGAATTAAAATAATCCATTTTAGATCACCTAAATCTTGTTACCAGAATTTGAAAGGAGAAAATGTGCTTCTGAACAGCCTGTATGGATTTGAAAGCTGCAGTAGCCCTGTCCATTCTGGTCTTTGAATGAGCCTTTCTAAAGGACTCGTCATTAGAAGCAAAGTTGAACTATAGCAAGAAACATCCTCTTTTGCCCTAATGCTCTACAACTGATGTGTAGTTTATTTAAAACTTGTCTTTCTGGTACTTTTCTGCCTGTTCTTAATTGTGTGTGTGGTGTGGAGGAGGGGAATACTTGATTCATGAGATGATTAGCAAAAAATAAGACCTTTCAAGAAATCTTTTATTGAAAAAAATGAGAAAAACTGAAAACTAATTAGAATGAGAGTTATGAGAATATTAGCTAAAGATACTAATCTTTTTATAAGGTCCAGTGCAGCTGCTGGTTAATTAAAAACCTTTCCACATAGGTTAAGTACAGACATTCAAAAAGCCCCTGGTGGAACGGTCTATCACACTTTACTTGAAGTGCTATAAGTTAGAGCGGGATGGAGAAAACCTAACAGATGTTCACCATTCAGCAAGGAGGGGAAGGGGGTTCTGCCCACACTAGCTTAGCAGCCGGGAGGCGGAGGGGTTCTCCTGAACTCTTCCCAGGAGGCTGCTGGAGTGGCCCCTCTGCAGCCCCACCCCCCCTGCCAGCTGGTGGCTGTCAACGCTGGTGGCTCGGGGTTGAAGGATTAGTGAGCCGCACTGCCACATGGGCCTGTCCCGGCTGGCTGGCTGGCTGGCTGGCTGGGGTCTTGGGTGGGGTGGGCCAGATCTGCATAACAGAGGGGCTCGCTTCCCCCACAGCAACAAGTCCTAGCATGGCAAAAAGCTGGGCCAGGCAGCCCTGTGCTATAGCTTCTGGCTGCTGTTGTCAGGGGGTTCTGGCAGGGGGAGTGGGGGAAAGGAGCCTCCCTCCACCACTAGAGGCCCCCCACAGCTTGCTAGCTAGGGTCTTGTGGGGGCTGGGATGGGCCTGTGTGGCAGGGGGGGGCGCCTTTACCACTCCCCTGCCCCAGCCTCTTGACAGCTACAGTCAGCAGCTGCAGCACAGGGCTGTCTGGGCTGTTTTTTTGCCATGCTGGGAACTGTGGCTATGGGATAAGGGAGCCCCCCTGCTGTACAGACTTGGGCTGTCCACTCCCCCAGACCCCAGTCAGCAAGCTATGGGAGGGCCCTGGTGGCATGGGGGCTCTGTTCCCCCTACCCCCGCAGCCAGCCACACTGGGAGGAGACATAACCTTTTTCTGTCTCCTCTCTGTGACAGCCTGGGAGCAGGGCTGGGTGGGTGTTCATCTGAAGCAGATGAACACTGGCCAAGGCTAACAAGCTATCCAGTGATGGGGAATGTGACCTACCTTAACTCAGGATGGGATGTGGTGTAGATGCTCATTAAAGCGCTTTAATGTAAAGTACTTTACTCTGATACCACATCCATCAAGAAATAACTTAGAGTGGGATCTGCCATTTTTAAAGTGCTTCATGTGCTGTGAATGTCTGTTCTGTTATGGCCTGTAAAATGCTTTCTGTACACTTAATATGCATTAAGTGTAACTTCTGTATGTAGCCATAGCCTACAGTCTTAGTATTGTAGACTGAACTGCATGTTTTAGATTTTTTAATGTGGCAGGCATTTTCCAAGCATTGAAGTAGGGAAGTTTCCTGTTTCAGGTTACTCACAGACAGACATCTGACAGACAGACACGATTCATAGTTTCATAGTTTAGGGTCGGAAGGGACCTAATAGATCTTCTAGCCCGACCCCCCGCCAGGGCGGGAGAACAACAAAAGAACCCTAAACAAAAACCGGGACTCAAATGAGTCCAGCCAGGTAGGTATCCAGCCTCTTCTTAAAGATCCCCAGGGTAGGGGCCAGCACCCCCTCCCTTGGAAGTTGGTTCCAGCTCCTAGCCGCCCTAACTGTGAAGTAGTTTTTTCGGATGTCCAATCTGTCCCTCCTCTCCATCAACTTGTGCCCATTACTCCTTGTTATGCCAGCGGGGGCTAGGGGAAACAGCGTCTCCCCCAAACCCTTCTGGTTCCCCCTAGTGCGTTTATAGACGGTCACCAGGTCCCCCCTCAGCCTTCTCTTGTGGAGGCTGAATAGGTTCAGGTCCCGCCGTCTCTCACTGTAGGGTCTGCCCTGTTGTCCCCAGATCATGCGGGTGGCCCTCCTCTGGACCCTCTCCATGTTGTCCACATCCCTCCTGAAATGGGGCGCATAGAACTGGACACAATACTCCAGCTGCGGCCTGACCAGCGTTGCATAGAGGGGGAGGATCACCTCCCTGGCTCTACTCGAGATGCACCTGTGGATGCACGACAAGGTCCAGTTAGCCCTGCCAACCATGACCTCGCATTGTCGGCCCATGTTTATCTTGGAGTCAATAATGACACCAAGATCCCTTTCCTCTGTAGGGAGTTCCCCATCGTATTATAGAGGTTTAGGAGAAAAGAACACCAACAGAGACTTTTAAAGAGGTGAACACATCACTAAACATTTTTTATGTAACTACACCTTACTTGAAGGTAATCTGCCAGCAATTGACAAAGTAACTATTTAAGCATTAGTAGTTGAGTGCTTTAAATCAGGATGGTGGAGAGAATTCTCTTTAATGCCATGAAAATACAATAGCTCCCCAAAATATCCTGCTTCCTACTGGTTGGGATCCCTTAATTGCACCACAGTGATCATTAACTCTGTGAGTGCTTGAGTAGGGGACCTGATCTTGATGATTAAGTAAGTCCATTTCTGCTCCCATCCACAAATGTTCAGTGTTCCTGATCAGGGTGGCATTAGTGCTGTGTAAATTGCACAGGGTCCTGGGTTGATCAGGAACCCTGCTGCATTATGGTTATATTTTAATAGGGGGCCTGCCATTTTGCACGGGACCCCCAGAGTGCCCATCACTAATCCTGATGAGACTTTTTCAGTGTTGAAACACATAAGACATACAGAAAGAATATTAATGAACATGTACAGATATTGGAAGAAGGGTGACTTTTTAGCCATTCCCATAAACCATCCACTGGTGTCTTCTATGCCACATTTCATAATGGTAAGTAAACACAGGAATTTTATCTCTTGGCTCCACTCACATGCTTAAATGAGGACCAGAAGGAGTTAATGCATGTATCATATGGATAGGTCAGTATGAGCCAACGATAGGGGTCACCTTTACATCATGCTTTTTAAAAATTAAGCAAATGATAGGTATGTATGACTATGGCCAATTGACAATGCACACAGACAGAGACCTGTAGGAGAACTGTAAACAGGCTAGTCACATCATAATTGTTTCAATTTATTTCCTATTTCCTTTCCCTTGTAAGAAGTCCTGACAGTTCAGGGATCAAGGCATAGAAGAGGGACAGTACAGAACAATGCCTATTTCTTCAGGCCTCAGTTCAACAAAGCACTTAATTCTAAGCACATGCTGAAATCCATTCGTCTTCAATTTAAAGTATGGTCTTAGGTGCTTTGTGCTTAATTACTTTGCCACATTGGGCCTTAGCAAAGAACACTAATGGCCACTGTTTACACAGAATTAGGACATCAGAAAAGTCAATACTTCCAAGCCTAGCCTATAAAAATATTTATGCATTTTTTTCTACTCGGACCCTTCCTTATCTAATGTGGTATTATCTCCCCTAGACATATCTTCTCTCTTGAAAATGGGAGGATTTTGATAGTTTCCTTAGAATATTTTCAACCAGTGGAGCTTTTCATAGTGGTCACTTAACAAAAACATTCTTTTAAGTCACCATGATTTGTTGCAACATTCTTCTAAATTAATGTTTAATATTTGAAAATACATTAACAATGTCAGTGTACACATATACATGTCAGATGTATTGGAAGGACCTGGTAACTGTCTGTTAACACTTAAATGATACATTTATCTAAAATATATGACATAATATTCAAGCCTAAGGCTTTGAATTAGAGAGGGGGGAGGAAAGCTGGAGCAAAAAATAAACCAGCAGAGAGGATGAACTAGCAAAGACTTGCAAAATAAATAGTTAAATAAATGGGATAAAAAAAGAGGTTACTTATAACAACAAAGACCCAACACTGGGATCACTAATACTTTAAAGATGCATTGGAGCTATTTTGAAAATATAGACTGTTTTTCTTTTTTTTTTAAAAAACCCTATATCATATTTGTAATTCTATACAACTTCACAGTATTAAGAACAATTTTTAAAAACTTGAAACATGCCATTTTTATTAATGGTCCATTTTAAAACCACCAAACATTTTGATGTCAATTACTAAAACAAGGTTTAACGCTGTCAAAAAGCATTACTGCTAAAAACAGTCATCTTCTCTGTGTTTTCATCTGCAAAGCATTACAGTTTATAAAACAATTTTAACTCGGCATACGTAAGACTCTATATGAAGGGTTCCATATGTTAAAAATTTTATTTGTGTGTTTGATTTTAAATTGCTTTGAAAAACAGACAGTTGAGGTTTATAGAAAGGAATCTTTCTTTTAGGAAATAAATGTCTCAAAAGTACAGGGCACTAGCAGTAAAAATATTCTTACCACAAATCAGAAACATATTGGGGGCTGTTTGCTGAGCACACCTTCTGAAACCAGAATTTGTTTCTATTTGCTGGAAAATTGAAAAATCTGTTGTATCTTGGCATGCTTTGCTGGCTTTTGCCCAAGCTGCTCAGGCAGTAGTGGCATTATTGTGCAAAAAAAGGCTTATACAGCATTCAAGTTCTTTTTCCATTTAATTTTCTAATCTATTATATACCTGCTAATACTCGGCACAATGCTGTTGTTTTATGAAGTGAAAAACATTAAATGTATATTCTGTGGTGTTTTCTTAAAGATAAAACATGTTTTTTTAAAGAAATGAAGACAATTAATCAGTGTTTCAGCTTCTGCATGGCACCTTGCCAGAAGCCATCGGGCAGACAACTGAAGTTTAGAGAGTGTTTTTGCAAGGCTAATTTAAGGTGAACTTAGATGGATTCAAGATTTATAAGCACTACAGTGTTCTGACTGGAGCAAAGTTCAGCTAAGTAATCCACTGCTCACTATGCAGACAAAGTGCTGCAGCTGAAACTTCCCTGTGATTTAGTCTACAGTCAATGAGAATTTTCAAAACAGGCAGAAGGACTGAGTTTCAGTGTTTCACTTCAAAGGTCTTCTAATAACTGAGAGGATTATACTCTTTTAACCAGTTAAGAAGGTTAGATGATTTTTGAGTGAGTGGCTTTATATCCATCAATAATTCTAAGTTTAAACTTTAAAGATACTGTGTGCCTATACTTCCTTTAACTCCTTATTGCTTGCAGTGCAGTAATACACCTGCTTTATATGTTTGTCTCTGCATCTAAGTCATTTATCCATGCAAATTAATTTATTGGAAAAAACATTATTTGTAATGCATTTCTTTACTGAAAATAGAATTTTTGTATTGCTTTTAAGGCACTGCTTTTTGTCCTAAATAAATATATAATGTCTATTTAAAATAATGCTACTGTGAGCTATGGAGACTTTGATGTTGCTACCTTTTACCTCTAGCATGCTAATGCCATATGTATATTTTATCCAATTAGAAAGAAGTTTCAAATGCTTCCAGTTCCAGTGACAAAGGCACTGCTGCACTCAAAGAGCCAAGGATTGTCAAACTAAAATGAAAAAAGGACATGCAGGAAATGGCGATAAATTTCCCTTTTTTACAGGGAAAGACAGGAAATTATACATCATAATAGTAAAAGAACTATCCTTTATCATATCAAGTGGTTCTTTTTAAATTCTTTTTGCTCACGTTTACCATTATTAGTGCACTCAGAGAGCCTAGTTAATAAAGAATTACTTCTGCATTGTATAAGTGTATGGCAAATCGTTTGCAAAGAAGTCAGGATACCACATGTGCACAGAAGTCATGAAGAATGTTTGAGATTTAACTGTGATTTTTATATAGCTCATATTAGCATTAATGTGGCATGCAGGCTATTGTATGGCTGCATCAAAAAAAATCAAATACTTACAGGAAAATGAAGACCTGAAGAAGTGATCACATGGAATTCTATACATTCTTATACAGATACCATTGTTATTGTTGTCATCATCATTATAAGACCTTTGTGTCACAGTCATTAGACCAAAGAATAATACATTTAAAAAAAACCCAGAGACAATGGTGATAGTTGCATTAAATGTGCGATTGCTAGAGAGATCACCCATATATCATGTTGACACTTCCATAAGAAACTGGAAAAAATACTTTTTAAAATAAGATGTTAAAGAGTTGAGAAATAAGTCAAATTCACAAAAGAAATATTTAGAACTAATTGACAATCAGGCCATAATTTTTCAGGTAATTTATTTAATAAAACTTTTTGTCCCATTCTAATAAAAATTAGTAATGATTCTAAAAGTTTTCTATCTGAACAAAAATAGGGTCAATTTTTGGAACCCTTCCCACCCCCAGTCTCTGACCCAAAAAAGGCACTGAACAGTGGAAAGAAAATAAGGTTAGATGAGGAAATATTCTTCCCCAAAAGCTTTAAAGAAAAGAAAAATCACATGCTTGTTTGTCTCATTGTTACCATCTAAGTGCACTTCTTTTCCTCTTGTTCTATATTTAGTTTATAATTTTGGGGGAAGAGGATTTTATTAATGTTATGTATTTGTACTTTGCACAGCCCAACTCTGCATCCTTCTGACTCAAAACTACCATTAGCTCAGTGTGAAGTATGCAATAGGAAGACAGTTCAAAGTTTGGATTGTTGTGCCTTGTTAGGCAAATTTCTTCAGCTTGCGAATTCTATCACATTTCAACAATAGCAGTTATATACATATTTTTATAGAATAGCTTAGAAAATAATTGTACAAAACTTGCTTTTCCAGACATCACATTAAATCTTCTGCCATACTACTGGCCATCATGATTTATGTGCTTTGTTTTTAAGAGAACTTATGGTCTAGGATGGAAACACTTACCACCAGGGACATTACTGGGACTAATACAATAGGAGACATAGAATAACTAGGGTGTAAGTGTGGGGCTTCAGAAACCTAGATTGAACCCCCTATTCTGCCACAAACTCATATGACCTTGGATAAGTAACTTAACCTTTTGTGCCTCGGTCCCAGTACTTCCCTCCCTCAAGGAAGTGTTCTTAGAAGAAAAATCTTAAAGGTTGTGAGGTGCTCAGATACTATGGTAAAGAGAGCCACATCACATTTCAGGGAGAATATACCTCCAAATGATTTCCATTTACATAACACAGGAGATCATTCAGTAAGCTCTTTGGCTGGCAGGAAATGTTTCTGGATTCTGTTTTGTGTGTGTAAAAATGTGTTGTTCATTGAGGCTTGGTGTGCAAAACACTTTGGTCTTCTATTTGAGGGGGGGGGCATATTTTTCTCTGGAGAGATTGATTATATTTTCAGAAAAGGAAGCTGAATGATGAGATGTGCTGTCCCCACACTTTTGAAAGAATTTGGGATTTCATTCTTCTTAATGAAATGCACAGAAATAAACTGCCAGCATGTAAATAGAAAATACAGCTCTTACAAATTGAATGAACAGAGCTGGATGGATGCTGTAAAGAGGGCTGAAATAAAATAAGAGGAAATAAAAGACATGAAGATGGTGCATTATTAGACATACCTTATAACACCTTATATATACCTTATTAAACACAACATTTATTATTCATCATTATTATTATAGTTTATTTGATTATTTATTTGTTTTTAAATGTAATAAGGCAAAAATGGGGAAGGGCTGGGTCAGCAGTGCTACCTGTTGGATGAGAACTTTTGCAAAAGAATACACAAGCTGGAGCGACTCATCAAGGATGCCATTCAGTCATTCCTGGAAAGAGTTTTAAGCTGGTTGACATATAAGTTTCTGTGAGCCATAGTCATACACATTGTTGTCCATCAGAGCAGTGGTTTAATGCAGTTTTTCCATCTGTTTCTTAGTAATTCTACCTTTTTAAACAGTAAGTAGAACTAATTACATCACCAAGGTGTTATGAAGTGACTCAGCCCTGCAAAGTCCTAAGTAAGGAAACCAATGGGAATTAAAGATGCTGGACTGTCTTTTAAAAAATTGATCTAAGAACCATAAAAGCACTGAAGGCCTTCTAATATGTAGTTTTTGCAAAATGCAAATCTATAAAACATAGATAGCTAAGAATTGTATGTGTATACTAAATTGTCTCTACCATGTTGATGTAAAAAGAAAGGCAGGTTTTAATTGGTAACATCACTGGACCAACAATACAGTTGGGAGAGAAGTTAGACAAGTTTGGGGGGCACAAAATGCACATGTAAAATGAGAAACTGTATTATCTTTCTAAAACAAATTAAATGGGCAACTATAACCTACAAAAGGCAGATGTTTCAAACATTTTAGGAGCTATTAAGACTGAACTTCAGTAATCAGACTGCAGCTGCTGCAAATATGCAAATATCCATATCTCACTGTGGTATTTTTGCATTTAGAATAGGTAAATGTTGCACAATTGGCATAGAAGTGGCATAGAAGTTATTTACCTTGCAATGTTTATTGTTCGGAATTTTTAAAAAATATATTGAGGCATGTAACACAATGTTTTAGTTATTCAGTATAATCTGAATCTAAGAACCATAAAAGTTCTGAATCTAAGAACCATGCAGTCCTTGCATAAACACAATTCCCATGGAAATCAATTGAAGCCAGGAAACTGATTTTAATGGGATTCTTGCCCCTAAACAGATACTACAGCATTTAGCTTCAGGACTAAATAGCTCTAGAAAACTTCACTTGCTGCAATTAATCATCACCAGGGCATCACTTTGCTGTACTAAACTATTAGTTGACCCTATTGGATCAAATAGACCTAATTTATGACCAAAATACTGAGTGAGGTCAGAAAGAGCTTGAGTTCAGATTTTGGCCCCAGGTATGTAATGACAGTACAGCAATGATCAGCAGCATTTGTACTCATTTCAAATTGCTGACTGCATTCCTGAG
This sequence comes from Alligator sinensis, assembly GCF_000455745.1. NCBI lineage: Eukaryota > Metazoa > Chordata > Crocodylia > Alligatoridae > Alligator > Alligator sinensis. Next base: position 539,674 of record NW_005842071.1, on the reverse strand, counting down.
ATACAGTATAGTAGTTTTTGAGCTCTTGACCATCTTTCCACACCTAACATCAAATATTTGTTGCAATGAAAAGGTTGGGGAGTGAGCAAAAGTACCATGTTACCTTGGTTGGAAAAAATCTCTCGGTCCTTGTAATAGTGTTTACTGCTTTTATTCGTGGGGTACCACAAGACATTTTTTAACAAGGGGCTGGGAAATTTTTCCACTTTTGATGATATTGTTGGGTGCTGTAAGAACTATATAATATATTCAAAAGTTTTAAAAAGTTTAGAAATTTCTCTCTCGACCTATGCATATGTAAGTATTTTCTCTCTACTCTTCCTATTCTTTCCCCCATCCCAAACACTGTGATCATGCTTAAACCAGATGGGTTGGAGTGGCTGTGGGGGTTCAGTTGTATTCAGGATGGCTGAGTATTTCATACCTGTCCATCTCTACAAACAATCCACATAAATTTAAAAAGAAAGAAAACCTGCTGCTGCTGTTCAGCAAGAAGTCTATTATGAATCCCTAGGTGGCATGGAAAGCATTTAGACTCATTTCATTCACATGTCAGGTAAAGACTTTCATTTAGAAGTGAGATGAATGCTGAATAATGGATCTTTTGAATAATGTAATTAAGAATTCATTAAAGCAGCCTTTAAAATAAAATCTCCAAAATGCACTACATGTATACTTCCCAGTTTAATGTACTATAGAATGAAAATGAAGGAATAGAAAACAATATAATAATGCTGTTTACAAAATTCTCATAGAAGAAAATAAATGAAGAATCAGTATAATATATACTGTACTGAGTTTTTAAAGAGGTTCCAGGCAGCATGGAGAGATTTGGATTTCTAAAATGGGCGTATTTCTTGATAGGAAAGATATTGAATGTGTCTAAACTAAAGATATCCTTTGTAAATCTGTGCTTTACAATATACATATAATGTGAAATTCTGTCCCAACCAAAGACCATAGGAAAATGCTGGTTGACATAACTGGGGCCAAGATTCTCTCTATACTTCCTATATCTATTTTAAACAAGAATGCACATAACAGCAGGAGCTTACAAGGAATTGGCCCCTAATTCTGATGGAGGCTCAAAATGCTGTGGAGAACTTTGTGTCTTAGCTTCAAGCCAACCACTTAGACATACCTTTGCCAAAATAACTTCTTGAACCTCATCTCAGATTGCTTAACTTATGACCCAAGACATGATTCCACCCAAACTTTGACTCCAGTAGCAGCAGACACCCCAAGTTGAATATTCTAATGGGCAGGACCTCATCAGGTGCAGGAAGGACACCTCGTGGTTCATATTTCATACAACAGTACCCAGTTTCATGATCCAAAAACCCTTGGAAGAACAGTATTCCCTCTTAGGCATATAAATTATTGCTGAATTTGGAGAGGAGTATTGAAAATGTATGCTGCAATGTAAGAGAGAAAGGAGTGAATAGAAGGCTGAGCTACACTGAGGTTCATCGGTTAATGAAGCAGTCACTTTAGAAGGTTGATCATATAGGCCCACACTGATGTAGTGTGAGCCTATATGGGATGTAAGGAAGGAAGAGATTGGTTGTGTGGACCTAGACATCCTGACTTTTGGCAAAGAGAGAAATGGGAATCAAGGCAAAGATACATTTTTAAAAATTTGATGAACGACTCACTGCTTTTGCATGAATGATCTAGAACTGACTGGCAGATGTTCACAACCTTTATAATCCAGCTGCGTTCAGTTGAACATCAAGTTCTGCGGCACTAAAGGAGAAAATGGAGAGATGTGGCTAGCTTTGCTTGTCTAACATCCATTTCAAGGGCTGTCATGTTTCAAATGGCTACAGTAAAGTATATTCACCTCTTGTGAGAGTCACGAAGTGAAGATATGAAGACAAAAGGACTGGAGTTGATATAAAAGCCTTTCATCAAACCACAAAATCCCTCTCTAAACAAACACAGCAGCCATCTCTACAGTAATCCTGGTGTTCTGAGACTGATGATTCTCAATGATCTCATGAGGCTGGTGATTCTTTGGGATTGGCTAGAAATGTAATGGCCAACTGTACAATCATAAGACTACCCCAGGATGCTACTGCTGCATACATACAGCAACTTATAGTTGTGGAATTGATGTAGAGAAGGAGGAAGATCATATTGCTGGCTTCTAACTCTTCTTATATGCTATATTCAAGTCATCCTCCTCCATCAAGGCTCAGGATCAGTTTTGACGGCCTGGTTGCCATGGCTGGAGGCTGCAAGTGAGAGGAACAGTAAAAAAACAAAACAAACCCCTGGTCTTTCCCAGTTTACTCTCCCTTTCAACATTCACTTTCTGCCACTGTATGGCACAGAATACTGGGCGAGATAGACCTATAGTCTGACCCAGTAAATGGCAATTCTTATGTTCTTAAATTGATTCAAAGGAAGTTTACTGTGCAACCATTAGGCCACTTGATCAATGCTCAGATCCAACGTGATGCTATTTTGTCCACAGTTATTGATGGACTGAGTTCCAGACTTCCCACTTGGCCATAAAGGACTGACCATTTAAACCTAGGTCATCATTCCAAATAGAGTATATGGTCTAAAAGAAACTTTTGATTTGATAATGAAAATGGTATTGAAACAGTTGAAATAGGAAGGGTAACTCACCACACTGACTGCATTCATTCTCAGCATTTTTCATCCTCTAAATGTATTTTAGAGAAAATAGGAAGATAGATTGAAGAAAAAGCTGAATGCCTGGGCTGAATGCCTTTTTTAAGTAAAAAAAATGGGAAGGGCAGTCTGTTTTCTCATATATGCTCAACCTTTACAATGGATACCAAGCAACTCCTAGGTTTAGGACCTTTGTTTCCACTTCATTAGTATCTGGTCTGACAGTTGTTCTTAGCTGCATTTTGCAATTTTACTTCTACTCCTCCAGCGGCAAAACCACGAACGTTTGTACTATAGACTTCAGGATGCAGGCTGGGTGGTGTTAACAATATTCCTTCTGAATTAACAATATGCTGTCTTCTATGCATCTTATTCCTTATTCTCCTTATAGAGCATTTGCTGAGATGTGTGGGGGAAGCATCAGCATTACCATATATTCATAAATGTTTGCAAGTGACATTGAAATTGGATTGCTGTATTTCTGCCACAGAAATTTCTGTTCCTCAGAGTTTTTTGATTTTAAAAGGTGTGTGATCTGACTTGAGCACATTGTCCCCCTTACACAAAACAAAAATGGTCCATAGATATAATGGGGCCTTAAGTTTCTGAAGTCTGACCCCTGCCTGCCTGCTGCTGCTGCTGCTAAATAGCCCTAAGGCAGGCTGAAGTCTTCAGCTCAGACCACACAGACCTTAATGGGTGATTGAGCCCTGAAGGAGAGATCCCATATTTTCATTAAGAACCTAGAAAAAAGCTGTATTCAATGGAAGTCCCCTGATATCACTTGTAGTTAATCAATTGCCATATGTGCCAATCAGGCTAAGTTGAGCTACAGGCAACACTTTTTATTTATGGTTAAGAGATTGGGAATAGCCTATGCAGCTGGGAAACCAACCAGACCCAAGGATCTTCCACAAGCTGGCAGTCATGGAGGCAATTTATTGAAAAATAAAGCCCAGAGCTAAAAATTCATAGGGAAAAAGCAGCAATATGTTTTACATTACAGAATTTTGCTCTATAAGGGTATTGGCTTCTGCATATTTCACCAACATTGCATCTCATAGCTCATCTACATATCCATTGAGAAGTGTTGAACAGAAATTGCCCTTTGTTCTGAAGCACAGAATTAAACTGCCTTGCAACTCAGTGCTATACTTTGGCTCCACAAAACAGAATGAACTTTGTGATGATTTTAGAATGGTCTAATCTTTGCTTTTGTCATACTAAACTGTGAGATTATCATATAGACCTTTTTCAAATATTCATATTAATCACACCTGACAAACAGTCTTTTATTTTTTCCAGTATGGAGATTCTCTCTTGTATATTTGACAGGGGTTGATATAACAATTGAATTTTGTAACTTTTGATTCTTGTTTTGAATTACACATCATTTTACTTTGGGAAACAGTGAAAAATAAGTTGTGGTTAAGCCTCCTCTAGGAACAGCCCATTTTCATACATATGCCTCTGCTTGATACTCTGCCTGTAAGTTTAGCCATATAGACATCATGGAATACACAACATTTTTAGTACTGGCTTGATATTATAATATGCAGCTGTTACAGCAGAATATTAATGGCCACAATGATAAACTTAGGACAGATAGCTTCATTATTGTCTACCATCAGATTTAAAATGTATAGAAGTAAGGCATCATTGTAAATTACGCTAGTATGTAGAATAAATAGTTCACCACATCTCTGGAGACACCATGCTAATGTATTAGTTTACTGCACATTAGCATCACTTAAAAGGTGTGCGCCAGCACTACTGTGCAGTAGTACCAGTTACTGCACATTGATGTAGTACCTCGTAATATAGGGCACCTATACATGTGCATTGAGGCTGCTCCAATGCACTGTAATTAATCACGTGCTCCAGCAGCCTCCAATGTCATGTGTATCTGTGTCCCCATGCTGAAAAATGGCAGTAGGGGCACTTAAGCTTGTTCAATGAGCTTTAGTTAAAGAGCCCCTGCCACCATTTTTCAGTGTGGGGACACCGATACATGAGACGCTCCGAACGCTTTACTTAGAGCAACTCTCAGAGCCACTCTAATAAAAGCGCCCACCCCCTGCCTCCCAGAACACGCATATAAATGCCTATAAGTACTAAAATTAATGAACATTAACTATGGACATTAATGAACATGTAGATGCACCCAGTAGGTGCTATTATAGTTCCTTGCCAGTAGGTAGGAGGAGCAGCAGTAATGGCCTGATTGCACTGAACACGGGCTACCCTGGAATGAAATTGACTGTAGTGCACTCACATGAGTTGGAAAGCAGTAAAAGTTACTCTGGTGTATAGTTACTTAAGACTTTCTGAGGGATAGCTTTACCCTATGCTTTACTACAAGGTATAGTCACACCTTATAGGAAAATAGATTTCATGTCTACTCCATGTGTACCATTGTAAGTTCTCTCCATCTGTTAATTAAGCCCAAAACTGCATTTTTCATCTGCATTACATTGTTGGCTCTTGTTGAGTGTGTGATCCACCAGAATCCTCATATCCTTTATAGCAGTGCTACTGCCTAGTCAGTTATCTCCCATTTAATGCTAGTTCATTGGGTTTTAATTCCATAGGTGAAGCACTTTACATTTGTTGAATTTCATTCATTTTTCTAGTATCCCAATCTGTCAAGTATTCCAGTTCTCCAATCTGTCAAGATCATTTTGAATTCTAATCCAGTTCTCCAAGGTGTTTGTGATCCTTTCCAGTTTTGTGTCACCTGCAAACCTGTTCAGGAAATTCTATACCTGCATCCAAATCATTAATGAAAATGTTAAACAAAACCAGACCCACAACAGCCCCCTGTGGAACTCGACTTGAAACTTCCTGCCATTCTGCTATTGATTCATTTATAGTTACCCTTTGATTGCATTTGTTCCACAAATTATAGATCCACCTGATGGTAATTCTATCTAGCCCAAACTCTTCTCCATTTTACTTATGAGTAAGTCATGTAGGAGTGTATCAAAAACCTTACTAAAGCCTAGCTACTATATGTATTAGTATACCATCCCCCACACCCCTTCCCCCAACCCCTAAATAAGACACACACACACACACTTGCCACAACATCAAGTTGAACACTCTGGCCACATGGAGCAGGGTGGAGCTCTGTTGTCAGTGTCACACCCCCTCTCCCTTCTGCATTGCCACCAAGTACCACCACTTTGACAGAGGCTGCGGGGGTGTTAAAGCTGTAGCTCTTGGCCTTGAAGCAGGGGGAGGGGGCATGATGCTGATCATGTCATTTTGCCCCTACTCCTTGCAGCCTGAGGACTCAGCCCTGGGGCCAGGGCTGAGCTCAGCCCTCTGCCTCCATTCCAGGGTGTCCTTGCCTCCATTCCATTGCAGAAATCAATTTTTTAACTTAAGACATGTACTCCATTTTTAAATGGCTAATTTTCATGAAAGAGGTGTATGTGGCATGTGAACAGATATAGTATATTACATCTACTGCATTCCCTTCATCCACTGAACTAGTTCTTGTATCAAAGAAAGAATTCACATTGATCCAAAGGTGCATCTCAAGCCAGTCCAGAGAGGTGATACTCCCCCTCTATGTGACTTTGGTCAGGTCGCAGTTGGAGTACTGCATCCAGTACTGGGCGCCGCACTTCAAAAGGGATGTGGCCAGCCTGGAGAGGGTTCAGAGGAGGGA
>NW_005842071.1:525535-533012 GCF_000455745.1 Alligator sinensis | reverse complement strand
TGACCCCAGCATTCATCCCTGCCTGTGGCAGGGGGTCAGGCTAGATGATCTGTTCAGGTCCCTCCTGACCCTGGCTACTATGAAACTATGAAACAATGATTCATCATGATTTGTTTTTAACAAATTGACATTGACTGCTTAGTGAACACCCCTTCCTTCTCCATGTGTTAATAAATTAATGATTTCATAATTTGTTCTAGTTAGTCTGACTTCAGTACCTCAGAAGTAAGTGGTCTGTAATTCCCTGACTCTTCCTTTGCACTTTGTTAGCCTGCCTCCAGGTTTCTGGTACCTCACCTGTCAGTCATGATGTTGCAAATACTGATGCCAATGTCTCTGAGATTTCTTCAGTTGGTGCCATTAGCATCCTGGGAAGAATTTTGTTAGGCCTAACTGATGTAAATGAATTTATGTTCGTAATATTGTTGCATTTGAAAGAGGTGATACTAGTGATTCTTAAATCATGATAGAAAATAAAATGGCTTTTAAAATGGATTATTACCAACTCCATGAAGAAATTTGAGGCTCTTATAATCTTACATTGGCAGGGCACCTGTGGGGTGCCTACTTGTAGCAGGCCCTGTGGTGTCTGCCACTCAAAAGGCCTGAGTAGGCAGTAGAGGCAGCCTGCAGGTGGCTGCATTCCCCAATCAGAAGTCACACGGCTAGCAGGAGACTACCTAATTGGGAAAGAGGGCTTAGCTGCTAGCAGTAAGAGCAGGCTTGAGCAGTAAAGCCAGCAGCAGTTGCTGCAAGCAGCCAGAGGCAGAACATCACCTGGTTGGAGATGCAGCTCAGGAACACCTGGAGGACAGGCTAGGAACTATGGGGATGGCAGGAGGTTTCTGGTCTTGGGGAGTGACCTGAAACTAGACCCTGCTGAGGTTGGATGGTGTGGTGGGGCTGCTTCTGGCAGGACAGCTTCCTGGAAATGCCACACCTATGCCTCCCCAATGAAGGGTGAGTATGGGGCACCAGAAAGTCTCAACCCCTGCTGCCTTGCGGGTTACCCCATGGAGGGGAAAGGATAGGGGAGCATACCCTGACAGAAAAGCACATGAGCCCAGACCCACTGAGTGGAGCCTGAGGTGGGTCCCAGGCCCATTGAGTGGGGCCTGAGGCAGACTCCAGGTAAGTAGACAGATGCCTGAGGCCCAAAGAGGCATAATGCCCAGAAGGGTCCAGGTAAGACACCTGAGGCCCAGAGGCCCAGTGAGGGTTAGTGAGGCCTGTGTAAGTCATCAGATGCCTGAAGACCAGAGGCCCCAGTGAGGGGAAGAGTTGTAGGGACCCAGTGACTGTGTAGATTAAGGCCTGAAGATGATCTGAAGAGCTTCACATAAGCCAACCAGAGTAGTGGCACCAGCAGCCATTTAGAGTAGGGTCTAAGACAGTCTGAAGGGCTTCACAGGTGCTGACTGGACTAGCCGCACCCAGCAGCAGAGTAGAGTAAGGCCTGAAGACTGTCCAAAGGGCTGCACAGAAGCTGACTGGTATAGTTGGAGTGGAGGTCCCAGTGAGGAGTGTGAGTTAAAGGCCCGGGCAAGTCCAAGGACATGTGAAGCCTAGTTTAGGCCAGAGTGTGGAAAACGTGGATGCCAGCTGTGAGGCATGGGACATGGTATAAGGGGACTTTTGGAACTGTGTAATACACGCTTTGCATTGGGCTTTAAGATGGGCAGCCTCCTGTCTTAACAAAATAACTTATTGTTTACATCAAGGCATGGCAGGTGAGCATAGATGGGCAGACTGCCCAGACAGGGGAGTGACCCGGTATGGTGACCGGCCCCAATAGTTACCCTGTTAAACTTATATAGAGGTATTTAAGGTTAAATGTATATACATTTGTAGCAGAGGTGTCAAACCTACAGCCCAGCCCATGTGGCTTCTCACAGGACAGAAGACACCTCTGGATCCAGCCTGCAGGGCCAGAAAGTTGATGGCAGGACAAATAGCAGCAGCATTAACCCCACAGTCACTGTATTGGTGGGGCCAGCACCTGGGACGTTAATGCTGCTGTTGCTCCCCAAACTCCTGAATTTCTTGTTTGGGATCCCCACTGGGGATGCAATTCTGCAGTGGTGGCATTAGCATCCTAGGTGATTGTCCCGTGGGCGCAGCAGCTCTGACAGCCCCAGGGGTTAACACTACTGATGAATTTCTGGGTGATCTCCACTGGGGACACAACTCTGTGGTGGGGTAGGTAGCAGCATCAAGCCACTGTGAATTTGGCTTCCAGAACATTGTGTCAGAGAGGGCGTTACCCAGTTCCAGATCCAGCCCTCAGTGTCAAATGATTTACAGAATGCACTTTTAAAATGGAGGGAAGTTATTGCATTAAGCTGCTTTTTGAGAGAATCTGGAGGCACCACAATCTATACAATAAGGTTATGGGAGTGACTTAAAACCTACATAGATGTCAAAAGAGTTCTCCTTTAGACACAGGTGCAAGAAGTCCTTTATCTATCAGTTTCATAAAACACAGCTTTTGCTTTTTTTTTTTTTATATTGTTCCCTCCTTCTCCCCTGACACATTTTTACACACACACACACACACACACACACACACACACACACACACTCCTCAGTTGTTGATAGGAAAATAAAAAGTGCCCATGCAGTCAGCAGGATGCACAAAAGAACATTTTTTTTCAGCCTGAGATTGTGCCGTGCCCTCTGTGCTATCAAATGGCCTCATAACACCTTAGGGTTTTGATGCTCTGAGATGCAAACTGAGCAATTTCTTGGAATTTTTTCTAGATAGTTTGTTAGTCCCTAAAGGCAATTGGACAGTGGGGCCTCCTCAGTCTTGGAGCTATTTCAAAAGCAACTTGAAATGCCCTGACAGAAATTCTTCACAGAAAGTAATGTGAAGGTTGTGACACCAGCCGACAAAAGGCTGACATGCTGTCTTTAGCTTACCCTGTTGTGCTTAGGTAATGGTGGAGTCTCAGATCTATGCATGCTGTTAGCATTATATGTTCTTCGATAACATAGTACAAGAGGATGAATTAAATGTAAAATATCACCTGGAATTTTGACTTCCCTTTTTGGTTTATATTCTTCCCACACTATTTCACATTAAGCATTAATATATATTAATTACATACTATAATGATAATATTTATAGTATAAAAAGCTCTTCAGGTGGTTGAGTTGAAAATAACATTTTCAAAAGTGCCTAAGTCCCAAGAAAGTTAAGGATCAGAAGTATTTTTAAAAATTTAAGCCTGATATATAAAAAATATGGAGCATGTGAACTGAGATGGGTCTAAGCTAGCAACCAGAACTGTATATCTTTGGAGTGTTCAAAACTGATGTTTTGTTCTGAGTATGTCTCTGTTTTTAACCAAGTGCACACTATAAATTACTTTACTTAAAAATTTCATGGGACAGTTAAACCTGATCTGGAATTTTTGGTCTAAGTCTCACCACAGCCATAGTAAAATAATAAAAATATTTAGACAGGATACAGCACAAATATGAATCTCATACTTTTGTAAACTTGGCTCATATCAATCATTGCGTAAACCACTCTGTCTGTTAATACTTAGCAGTTTCCAGTGTCTGTTTAAAAAAACCCAACAACCTCGCTTTTCAGTAAAGCCAAAGAAAAATTGGCTCCTCATAGATAACATAGTCAGTATTTTTACACTCTCCAGTTACTTTAAGTCATAGTATTAACTGTTCTTCTCCTGTTCCATTTATTGTGCTAAGCCCCCCTCCAACCCCAAAGTCTTTGACTTGTATTATTTTATGTGATTATAGAAATGTGACCAAAAAAGTGCAATATTTTTGCAAGCTTCTGGGTAAACTGGTTACTTTCAAATGAGGAGTATATACAGATTTGCATTTACTGGAATATATATTGATAAGCTAAATTGAATACCCGCTCTGTCATTTTTTAAAAGGGGGAGAGGGGGAGACTACTACTTCTAGCACTGCCTCTTGGCTGATGATTCAAAAATCATTTGAAATCTTGGATTCAGGAAGAAGGAGCGCAAATCTTTAAGAATCACTTTATTGGACCACTTCTTTTTGTTTTAATTAACATTACATTACATTACATTACATGAAGGAGATGCAGTATTTAACTACTGTTGGAAGAACTCATTGTTAAAAAGGTTTTCAGGAAGTCCTAATTAAAATTATTTCATGAATTCTCTATGTGAACTAAACCATTTTTTCTCTTACACACAAAGAATTGCCTTACTTCAATTTTTTTCAGTTTCTGAGAGACAATACCTTTCATTCTGTTCCTATTACTACTTCTTCAGAAGTCTCACCCAATAAACAGCCAATATGTCTTTGATTCTTGACTCTTGATTTTGCAACCATATAGAAAAAAAGCTGTTTAAAATAAATTATTCACATATTCCTACACAGTTGGATGTTTCAGGTTATTAGGACAATTCCACTGCCTAGGTTACCTCTGGAAGGTGGACAAACAGCTTTAATGTCTTAAAACTGCTAATGCAAAATGGGACTTCAGAAGTGATCAAACATGTGAGCTTTGGAAAAGCTAAGTATTTTGCAAATGATCTCATGTTTTCTCCATGGGGTACATGGACCAACCTGAGCAATTTTTTTCTGCTGCCAGAGTTCTCCTGGATGAGTGTAAATCAGTATACTCCTGTGGAAATCACTGGAGCTGTCAAGCTGAGAACTGACATTTGATATTTCAAAAGCAATGATTATCATATTGGCCTGAAGTTGAAAAATCTCAGCTGAAGTTCCAAAGTTTTTCCTATGTTTAGCAGTGTCCAAGAATATTGTTGGTAGATATAATAATAACTAGTCAAATAATACTAGACCTAAAGAGAAAAATCTCTGTTCTTAAATCTTAATAGTGAGGACAAAACCTGTGCATCAGTGACTTAGCTTGTTTCACTTTTAGCCAGAAAGGTGATATATTAGCTTGTGGAAGGGACTTACAAAACATATCCTTTGCTGTTTAGTAACAGCAGCAGATTCTGGGACACAATTCTGTCTCCTTTTCTATATTAAGAGGCACTATGGTGTGCAGATCATCTCAGTGGAATAATGCACTGGTGCAGAGGAGCACTAAATCAAATGATAAATTGAGTGTAACATCGATTATGTTAGCTATGCATGGAAATATATACATTTGATGGTCATTATGACACCTGAATGTTCAAAATGAAAAGTGAAAAATGCATTCCAAGATCTGTATATGTGAAAACCTGATAATGATATGCAGTTTGCGTCTAGCTTTAAATTCTATAAATCTGCTGGTGTTTTCAGCATTGAAAGCTTGATTCTAAATGGAAAGGTCATTATCATTATTAAGTTTTATAAGAAAATCAGTACGTGTACCAGTATCTATTTAATAACTGAGACATCATGAATGTCAGACTTAACACACTTTGCTGGGTGCTAATAATTTCTTAAGTGTACCCTTGACTCAAGTCAAAGGCAGTATTGGAAATTTGATATTATCTGACTGCTTGGTACCATTTAAAAGTACTTCGATAATAGCTAGGTAAAGATATAGTGACTTCACACAACTTTACCTAATTTTGCTCCTGTTTCAAAAGTTATATTAAACTCCTTGGCTGTGTCCAGATGAGTATGGCTGTGCGGTACGTGGTGCCTCAAACACATGTGCAGCACCCCATACCACACATTTAGATGTTCTCTGCACTGAAAGGGCATGGGTCAAGAAAACCTGTGGAAAAACAAAAGTGGAGCGGTGCACACACAGGAAACATGCACAGTTCAGAAATGGAGCTGGACCACCTGGAGCCATGCTGCAGCTGCTGGCCAGGCTCCATGAGGCAGAATTGTGGCTGCTGAGATCTGAGAGGCCCTCAGGGCCCCTGGTAAGGCTTCTGGGGCCAGCCCAGTGCTTGCAGCAGCTCGGATAGAAGAGGTGCAAATTTGAAACAGGGCTTTTTGCCTCAGTGCATGTGCCCAGACATGCACTTTGTTGTGGAGCAAATTGTGCCACTTGGGGCAAAATAACCCTGCCTGGTTCTTCCTGGATCTGCAGCCAGAGGGAGCTAGAGCCTGGGGCCAGCCCTGGTGCTGTCCCAGGCAGTATAAAAAGCTGCTCTGACCTGGCCCCATTAGTACAAAAAGCTGCCCTGGCAAGTAGCTCAGGGATACTTGCTCTCAGGAGGTACTGGGGCCCAGCCAATTGGTACCTGTGGATACTACCCCTTGTGCCAGCTGGACTGGTGAAGCAGCCCTGAGAGTTCCCTGCACCCTCTACCCACTGCAGCAGTCTGGCAGTGGGGGCTGCTGCCTGGCTGTGACCTGCTGCACACCTGCCAGACCCAGATGAGCCATCTGCCCCTGTAGGCCAGCTGCCTGTGGACTGCAGTTGCAGGGTTGGCCTTTGTGTGGCACTACTGCCACTTGTGCCCCCTGCCCCGCCATCTGGGCAGCTATCACCCGGAAGATGTTCTGGGCGTGGTGGCCTGCTTTGAACTGTCAAAGCATGTCTTCCTGGCCCCATTTGGCCAGGAGGTCAGCAACAACCAGCTGGGTCCAAGGTGCCAGCTTTGAGCAGGCAGGGTCTTGCCACTGGCCTCCCTAGCAGGAATTCTGGTGTTCCCTATTGGAAAACTGAAAAATCTCTGATTAAAAAAATCCCAAAGTAACTCTGTAAAATACCCCAAAATCCATGTTCCTCCACAATTAAAACAAAAGACCACTATAGAAAGAGAGAGAAAGAGGCAGAGAGAGAGCAAGCAGTTAGGCAATGCTTTATTGATATATCTACAGTGTTAAAGCAATTTGGAAGACTACCAGAGTCTCTGTCACCATAAGAAAGTGAATTCTAAATACATGTTTCATGAATTCATGAATATATGTTTTGCTGCCCCCCATAGGGACTACGGCCCCCCCCAACAGGGGTTACAGCCCCCCAACAGGGGACATGGCCCTCCCTCAGGGCCTACAGTTCCCCTTCAGGGGCTTTAGCCCCCCCGCACAAGGGCCACAGCCCCCGCTTGCGGGGCCCACATGCCCCATCTCCACTTGCTCCCCCAGCCCCCTGGATTGCTGCCCCACCTGTCCCCAACCCCCACCAGCTCCTGCAGCCCCCCTGAAGGCTGGCCCACCCAGCTCCACCCCCTTGCTCCTCCAGATCCCCTAATGACTTTCCTGCCCATCCCCATCCTCCACTTGCACCCCCAGCCACCCATGGCTGCCCCCCCACCCCAGCCTCTGGCACTTAAAAAAAACCCCAACCTGTACTCACTGTAGAAGCAGGGGCTGTGGGGGCTCCCGGGCCTCCTGGCAGAAACCCCCTTGGGAAGCACAGGGCAGCAGGGGGCAGCAGGACCTGGGGTGGCACCACTGGGGCTGTCACCTGGCCCTGCATTGTGCAGGAGGGGGCCCAGTGACCCCCACAGCAGCTGGAAATGGTGGTAAGTGCCATGGTTTGTTTTTTTTAATTTTATTTCCCCCCTGGGATGCTAGGGTCAGGGGGAAGGGATTGGGAGGGGCT
>NW_005842071.1:522988-525423 GCF_000455745.1 Alligator sinensis | reverse complement strand
GGCCTGGGGAGTGGGTGGGGCCAGTGGGGATCCCCCCATGGTCCACTCCCCCCTCCTTCAGCCCTCCTGACCCCTTACTTAACCAGCACTGCAGCCTGGATCTAGCTCCCTGCTGCTGGCATGCTGCCTGCCCTGCATGGACAGGCAGCATGCTTCAGCACCAGGGTGAGGGCCAAACATAGAGACGCTCTGACAGTGTGTCTCTGTGTCTCTGTGGAGGATTGAGCCTCCAGTTGCCTCAGGGCATGGTCCGGGACTATGCCCTACCCTGCTTTTTTTCTTTGTGGGGTTTTTTGACCCTTGGATATTCAAGGGTCTAATTTTGCCCCCACACTGCAAATTTGCTGGGCTCCAGCCCAAATTTGCAGCATGGAGAACATTTTCTTGTTCCTGCACATGCCTCTTGCAGCATTTCAAAGGGGTCTGAGATGCTGCAAGAGGCACCTGCACGCTTATCTGGATGCGCCTCTTGGGTGCATCCACACATGCAAGCACATGCGCTTGCAGCAGCTCAAATAGCGGCAGCACAAATTTGTGTCAGAGATTTGTGCCTGCACATGCACTTCAGTGTGGGGCAAATTGTGCTACTTGGGGCAAACTGATCCTCTAAGATCTTAAGCCACTAGGAGCTAGAGGCAGCGCCTGTGCTGGCCCCAGCAGTATAAAAACTTACCCTGGTAAACAGCTCAGGGCTACTCGCTCTCAGGAGCTTCTGGGAGAGGAGCCTTTGTGAGGAAGTTGGCCATGCCCCTTTCTGTCCTAGGCTCCTGCTGCTGTGGCTGCTTGCTGCAAGCTTGGTCTCAGGAGCTTCTGGGGGGGAAGATGACTAGGCGCTTTCCTGCCTCTGGCTACTATTAGCTGCTGGCTTGGTCTCAGAGATTTTGGAGTAAGTTGGCTGCACCCCTTCCTGCCTTGAGCGGCGGCTGCTGCTGTTTGCTGCTCGCCCTGGGGGCAGTCCTCTGCTGCACACTGATGTCTCCCTCAGGGAGGGGTCCACTGCATTGCACTGCACCCCAACTTCTGCACCCCTGTTTCGGCCTGCTGCCCAGCCCGCCGCCAAGCCACGGTCGGGGGACAGCCTGGGAAGGGAGCCCGTGCTGCCTGTGGGCCCCTCCCCCACCATCACTGCCATAGCCTAAAGGCACCTTGCCTGTCCCAGCTGTCTTGGCAGGCCACCCCCACCTTCACCTCCACTTTCACCAGAAGCACACCTTGAGTGGCTGAACTGGATGGCTCCTACCATCACTGCTACTGCTGCCGCTGCCACTGCTGCCCCTCTCAGGAGAGAGGGAAATTCCCTGCTGCACCACATGACACCACACCTGCACTGGATTACTTCCTAATTGACTGACTGCTCCTACCCTCCCCCACAGCTACCTTAGTGCATCTGATCCTGATTTGTCTTCCTGCCTACTGCTGAGTGACCAGCTGGAGGCCTGAGGGGCTTCTGGACAGATCTTCCACAAACAAGCCCCTCCACTGCTCCAGCCATCTTTTACACCTATCTCAGCAGCTTTCCCTGTGTGTTTTTTGCCCTTGTGTGGTAAGTCTTGTGGTCCACTCCCACTGACCTGGTGCTTGTTGTGTGGCTGAGTAAGCCGGCTTGATTTTCCCCAGCCCTCGTGTGTGTGTGTGTGTGTGTGTGTGTTTCCCCCTCCCCCCAACATTCTCAAAGCATAGGCCTCCCAGGTTTTTTTGTTTTTGTTTTTCCTGTGGGGCTGTGGCTCAGTGAACTTCAGCCACCTTCCTCCCTTCCGTCCCACAACCCCAGCCTGCCCCTACTAGATTCACCAGCCCTGCGGGATATTTTGTTTTTCTTTATTGTCTGCCCTGCCCTCATGTGAAACAATGGCAGGGCAGGAAACTTCTGGGGGCGGGGGGCAGATCCAGCTGGTGGTGGGAGCTAATCTCATCAGGGACCCTGCACAGACCCCCTAGGGCTCCAGCTCTACCCCACCATTTTGTGAAGGAGCCCCACCCTTACCCTCACCCCTGTCTTGGGGGGCTGCAGAACTCTCCCAATCCCAACCAGAGTCTGGGGTCTTAATGGACCAAGGGGTCCGGATGGTGCCGGAAGAGCCCTCTGAGCTCCAGGACCAGGAGGAGGATGCTGGAGAACCAGCAGGCTCCATGGAGCCTGCGGACCTCTCAGTCCGAGTGGTCCCCAGGGATGAGCTACTTGCATTTCTTGACCATGACTACACCTGCCGGTCTGCCAGCAAGGTACAGCTAGCCTTGGACCTCTGGGGAGATTTTGATAGTGTCCTCGCCACTGCAAGGGTGCTGGTGGGGGAAGGCAATGGGCCCAAAAGCTGCAATGCTCAGATCTATAGGCGGGCCTGCGGTTTCATAGATGCCTTCTATGCATATGGGAGGGTGCTACACGAACTGGCAGGGCCCCACACCAGGGGTCAGATATTCGCGGGCCCCGCCCA
>NW_005842071.1:512388-522978 GCF_000455745.1 Alligator sinensis | reverse complement strand
CCCATCTACTCCATCCCCCCAGCTATAAGGTCATTTAAGATCACAACCCTCAATGTCCATGGCTGCAGGAAGGGTCTCCGGAGGTGCTGGGTGTTCTCCTTCCTTCAGGAGCGGGGGTACCCCATGGTATTCTTGCAGGAGACCCCAGCGACTCCAACTGATGAACCAAATTGGCAGCTGGAGTGGGGAGGCAGGGTCTTTTTTAGTCACCTCTCAGCCACCTTATCTGGGGTGGCCACCCTGTTCTCCCAGGCCTGCAGCTGGAGGTTCTCCAGGACGTTGAGGTGGTGCAAGGCTGCCTGCTGCACCTCCAGCTCCAGATGCAGGGGCTGGTCCTGAACCTTCTGAATATGTACGCCCCTGTGAAGGACCCAGAGTTTGTGGATTTCTTCCACCAGGTGGCCACATACATCGGCACCCTCAACCCTCACGAGTGCCTGGTCCTTGGCGGGGACTTTAACGTCACCCTAGATCAGGAGTGGGTGAAATGCAGCCCGTGGGAGCGCCAGCCCTTACTCCCTGTGCCTCTGCTCAGGTTTCAGTGATCCCCATGCTGTTCCTAGGAAGCCACTGACTGGGGCTTAGGGACTGGGTTGGGCAAGCCCCTTCCTTTCCAGACCAGCCTTGCCCTGCACAGACTGCTTTAGGAGAGCAGAGGGGATCTAAGCCTGGCTCTGGTGGCCTCTCCTACCAGGAGTAGGAGCATCATCTCTCTCTCTCTCTCTCTCATACACCCCTCCTGTCACCTCCCACCAGACCATCACACACCCAACTGTTTCCTGGGACCAGGAGCACCCCCAGGCTGGGGTTGCATGTCCCAGCACTGGTGCAGGCATAGGGGAGGGCTGCAGTGTGGCAGTTGTCTCTGCAGCCACAGATCCCTGGTGGCTGGAAATGCAGGCTGTTAGATGTGTGGTGGGATATGGGGTTTGGGAGGTAAAGGAGGGGGTGGGGAGGGTTGGGGGCATTTGTGGATGGGTGTAGGGTTTGTGTAGGTTAGGTTTGTGGAGGGGCTATGGGCTTTGTGTGGGGGCTTTGGGGTGGGGTTTGTGGCTGGGTATATTGGTGGGGGATTTGTGGGTGGATTGTTGGGGGGTTTGTGGGTGTGAGGGGGCTACGGGTGGGAGAGACTGCTCGAGAGGGGTGGGACACCTGCCTGTCCCCCTGCACAGCTCTCAGCCCCCTGCAGCAGTAGCAGCAGTGGCTCTCCCAGTGCTCATAACCCACTACTGACTGGCAGAGGCCCCTGGCAGCACAGAGTGGTCCCAGCTAATTGGTGCCACATTGCGGTGCACCAACCTGGCACCCATGTACACCCTGGAGCAGAACTGAGTTGCTCTTACTGTCACCTGAGGTCCCAGCACTGCACACAGAGGATGCGCACCCTCAGGCCCACCAGGTCCTCCTTCCATGTGGATCTGGTTGCTTCCATGGAGCCTCTGGTTGCCTCCTGGAACATGCCCTGTGCCACTTTTTTTTCATCAGGTTTTTTTTTATACCAGGATTTCCCAGTTTCAAAATGAGAGTCAGCACTGCAAATATACATTGTGGGGAACATTTTTTAATTCCCAGTCTGCCTCTTGAGGCATATCAAACTACTTTGAGATACTGCAACAGACACATGCTCACTTGTCTGGACATGCTCCTTGAGTGCATCTGCACATGCAATTAGCATGTAGCAATACACTCCAGAGCAGTTTGTGCCAGAGTTTATCACTCCTGGGTGCAATGTTTATACATGATACCATGATTACAGCACATTAAACTGGGGTGGAGCAGCCCCAGTTGACAGGGGCCCTGGGACGTCAGCTTGCCAGTCCAGGGCTGCTCTGCCCCAGCTCAGTGTCTTGAGGAGGTGTTGGCTGGGGCATGAGGGTGCTCCAGTGAAGTGCTAGCCAGCAGGCAGCCCCTGCACTATAGCACCCTCATGACCCAGCCAGCCCCATTCACGTTTGTATATGCATTTGTGTGCATATAATTACTCTGCTGTGGAAAAACGCTTGGCCTGGACAGTACTGTCCTACAGTGGGATTAATTAAATTACTATATCCTAATATAGGTGCATGTGAAGATAGTGATGCTTTACTGTGGAGCTAATTAGTCAGCTCTTAAGTAACGTGCACGTGTAGATGCATGTCTTTCCCCTTTCTATAAGAACTGGTTAGTCAGGCATAAAGGTTGAGTCACAGTGGGCCTATTCTATATAGCTATTCCCTCAGTTTTACAGGAGCATATTGTACTTACTGCAAAATGTGTGTGTCAGTAATGACAACAAAATGAAGTCTTTTGTACCCAAAATAAGTGCCTGGCACAACAATATTTGCATCAGTGTCAAAATTGCTTTTTGAAATGTCTTGGTGGAATGGTGCTGTCTAAATATAAAATATGTATTTATTCAGCAGTTTTTTAAACTTTTGTAATTCCTGCATTATATTATCTTTCATTCAAGTTCAGCGATAAGTTGATACAGCTTGTTTCTTTTTCTATTATATATTTAAATTAAAAATCATAAGATGTAGCTTCTATTAATGAGTTTTGTAGGGGTCTTTTAGTATTATGTCCCTAGGCGACTTCCTTACTTGATATGAAGTCCTCATAAGAGGTGCTTGTGCACCTGATTAATTCATAAATGGTGTTGAGGGCTGCGTATTTGCACAATTCTTGTTAAATCATGGAAGTCTGCTATTTCTCTGTAGGATGTATTGCAAATTATGATGCGCACATTATGCATGTAATCACGCCAATCTGTTTGAGTCCCAAATTTTCCAAGTATTCTTATCTATGTGACAGTCATCTTGTAAGCTAAAGGTCAAGGAATATCAGCATCATTTATGTGTATTTTGAAGGAAAATAAATGGATAAATTAATATTTAGATGGCTTATGCTTACATATTGGAAAAATAAGATCAACAAATGCATAATAAAAATGACCAGAAAAATTACTCGTATATGCCTACTTTTAAAATTAATGGTAGTTAGACTTGACATAAATAGGACATGATCCATAAGACACATAGTCAGCTTCACTGAATAATTTCTGTGAATATGTTTTGGTTGGTAGATTGTTATTCAAACTTCTAGCTGTGTTGGTTAGTTATAGCAGACCACACAAGTTACAGTATTCCCTTTTCTGTTTGAAGGAGTATAAATCAGATTTCTTGCTCATACAAACCCAAAAGCTGCTGTTGAATTCCCAGCATGTTGGTTCCTAATGGAAGCTGAGGACACTGAACACCTAACAAGATCAGTGCAGTATTTGCTATTTATGTAGTCATTCCTTCTAGAAAATACATTTGCTGCAAGCAAAGAAAAAGGGGCATAAATATAGTCATAAACATTTCTTTAAAAATCAAATTATTTCCTATTTTAAGGTTCAGGAACCAAGTCTAATTTGTATGTGTGTAATCAAGATGGTTGCTACTAATAGAGTTTTCTTTTCCTAAATACCTCACATCACATGAAACAGACTATTTATTATGTATTATTTTTATTTACCTCCTGGGAGAAGCTCTGTTGCACCTGGCCTTTCTGTGTAAACACATAGGGACACATTACCCCAAGTCCTCTACAATATGTGAGTTAGGCAACTAAATACATGGAAGTCTCTGCTTAGATTGATGGCCATTTTTAACTTGATCCTACCTTCCAGCTTCAACCTCCCAAATGTCTGTGTATTCATAGTGATGCCCTGGCAACATTTACATTGTGGAGTTTGGTACCTTAAGTTTAAGAAATATACCAAAGAGTCAAATCACCTCTGGTGCATAATTGTAGCCCACACAATTTGTCTATTTCTTTTATAGATAAAAGACTTTATTTTGACTTGGTTTTACCCTGACTTTCCCTTTCTGGTACAAAGAAGTACAGGATTGATTGACGTCATTGAGACTACTCCCTCCTTGATTGTATCCATATATCCAGACAGCTAAACAAGGTCAAATAACTGTGGGAGCAAAGTTGCACCTGCAGTTGTAGAAGTTGTAGAGTGTATGAGCTAAAATGGGCTTTAACCATCCTAAGATGTAAGAACCAATAAAGGAGAAAAGAAAATGCTTTGCAACAACACAAACAGATGAAAGGGGCTAGAATTGCAGAAGTGACTTTGGTGAAGGGTTTGTGTGACTGTGATTCTTTGCGCCAGTCAACTGGGGAGTTGCACATGAGTCTGATTCAGCAAGCACTTAAATCTGGCCCTAACTAAGCATATGACCAATTCCTATTGGCTACAATAAGACTACTCGAGTGCTTGAAGTTAGGTATGTAATTCATCATTTTGCTGAATTGGGACCACTACAAAGGAAGGCTGTAATATTTTCTGGACTAATGTATAGCAAACGTACTCCCTAGAAAGGAACTTTTTTGTGAGCAGTGTTGTTATAGAGAGTCGGTATGAGAGGACTGCCTAGTGCTCTTTGTTTCAACTCACTAGGGTGCTGTCTTTCCCTGTATTATTATTATTACTGTGTGCTCTGTAGTTATTTAACATCTCAAAAAGCTAATAGTTCTCCCTAAATTGTAGCCTGCATACCATTACTGTTACTTAGAGTAGAGTACAAAAACTATTTGCACACTACACTGCCTGAGCGTTTTTTGCAAATCCAAGAACATTGATTGAAAATATAGCTTGTATCTTTCTTTCATGCATTTCCTCTGTATATTCTTTTATGCTTCAGAAATATTGGACCAAATTCAACCACTGGAATAAGCAAGCATATCTTTCATTGAAATAAATGGAAGCTGCACCCACTTACTTTAATATTAAAGTTAGTCCATTATCTAAATAGCACAAAGGACACTTATTTAGCAGTAGGACTTCACATACAGTGCTGAAGTCAAGCATGCTACAGGGCTTGAGGACACTGAAGTGTTGATCAAACATCAGTGACTCTCACTCTCTTGTTACATTTTATGTAGGGGCCTACAAAACTTGAGGTGGCGGCTGGCCAATTTTGCAAGCAGATCCTGGTGCCAGCTGCCATTTCCGTGGGCTGAGCACGGTGGGGCCCCCTTATACCTCTGATTGGCCAAGAGGCTCTGGCAGTCCTGCCCCTGCCCACAGATTGCCACATGGCCCAAAACCATGGTTTAGTTACCTTGATTAAGCCTGGGAAGCCATTAATCTACATGTTAATAAGCATGGATTAATGGCTTCCCTGGGCTTAATTAGGGTAATTAATCCATGGTTTGGGGACATCCCCATGCAGTGGGATTCATGATTTTGGAGGGCTAGCTGCAACCCCCTAAAAAATATTTATTGGTAGGCAGAGAGTCTTGGAGCATGTAGGGTGAGGGCTGGGAGGGGAGAGGGGCAGGATGCTTGAAGCAGGAGTTGCAGAGGCTGCAGGCTGTGCCTCCTGCTGTGAGCAGCCCCTCATCACCTCACCTCTCTCCTCTCTTCCCTCTCCTCCTCCTTCCCCCACCCCCATGCTCTAAGACTTTCTGCTTGCCGGTAATTTCTTTTTTTTTAGTGAGCCCACCAAAATTGGTGCACCCACCATTTTTCACAGAGCCTGCCATTTTTTCCAGACCCTGCCCATATTTGCTGTTCCTGTGAAAATTGCACAATTGCAAATTTGGTAGGTTCCTAGACATATGCTTGTATGAATCCACTCCTGCAGACAAAGCCTTCCCAGCATCAGACCAGGCAGACTGTCCTCATCAACTCTGGCCAAGACTTTTCAGTTGCTCTCATCCATCCTGGATTCATCAGATCAGTAACATTTACTTGCTGCTACCTGTGAGACTTGATTCAAAGTCATCATAGATGAATGCAATGGATTCCAGCTGTCCAAGTGAACTGAAGATGATGATGATGATTTATATGAGGCCAGATCATAGCCCCTATTATGCCTACTTTTTGCCAGTACAATAGCAAAAAACAAGTTTAAAGATCACCTAAGTAGGCAGCTGTTGATTTCCATTTTACATGAGAATCCATCTCTTAGATCCTGTTGGCTCATTTCCTGTCAAACAGTTCCTAATATACAGGAGTTGGTGGGAAAAAGGATTGTAGATACAATGCTGGTGTCCAAACTATTGTATTCTCCATAACTTTTAGCATCTCTGCTACTACTTAGGCATAAGGACATCACTAGGGTAATGCCAAAAGTTATGCAATCTTCCTAAAAGGTGGCCTGCTCCAGATGAGCTGGCCCAGTATTTAGGGGAACTTCTGTTACATCATTTCCAAACTTACAGCAGGAGTTGCTCTGAACTTCACTTTTGTTGCTACCACAAGCACTGTAATTATGTCTGGCACAATATCCCCATGCTCATTATGTCTCTTTGGACTTTCCTACTGTGAGATTGTGCTTTTACAGTGCAACCCTATATGTGCTTTTAAAGTCAATGTCTAACCCAACTAAAAGATGAAGTGGAACACTGACAGCTCAGGATGTAAAAATGATTGGGCATCCTGGTTAACTGCTTCTGCAAGTCCTAATGAGACTGTTCAGATATAAGAAATGTCTTTACAAAAAGGGAGCTGTTGCCCCCAGATTCAAAGAAATACAATGCCCTCTGGTGCCATTTACCCCACACCAGAGAAGTGAGAGGCAACAGCATCCGGTCACTCATGTTGCAAGATAGTAGAAACAGTTGCCATTCACACAAATTAAGCACTAAGCAGGTAAGCTTGAGACAGAAAAAAATTTCAGCCATGAAAGTGTGTCCGACTCAAATGTTTACATGTATTCTGGAAACAACACCCATCAGAAATTTCAAATACCAAGAGCTAAAATATATTTATCTGATCCATCTGTAGAAAGCTAGTTGTTTACCACATGGCACAGCATGACAACAGGGCCCACTAGCCACATAAAATTTAATAAACTGAAACTAAAACATCCCCACAGCCTTTATCCCAGTTAAATTTGTCAGTCATGATACCTATATCAGCTAGTTCCCAAAATGTTATTGAATGAGCTAACACTTAGTGAAGGTTATCATAAGCAAATAATATGCACTGTGTCTCAGCTCCAATGGGAACACAATAAACAGTACTGCAATGTGCAGCCAAGGGGGAAGTTATTTATGCATTCTGTAAATCATCATTCTATTTATTTCTATTATTTTAGGTCTAGGTGTGAATAATCAGTGCTCTTTCTTTGCATAGCTTGACTCATTGTCCCCATGATCTGCGTTCATGAGACCTATTCCCTTTCCCAGCTGTCCTACTCTTTTTTCTATAAACTACACTTAAGAACATAACAAGTACCATACTAGGCATGTCTACACATGCAATTACTGTGAAGCAATAAACTCTGGAGTTTATTGCCCCAGAGTTTATTGCTTCATGTGTGCCCAGGATTGTGGTGCACTGAGCCAGGTTGAAGTAGACCTAGCTAGCAGGGGGCCCAGGGGGCTCGCCCCCTCCCTGCCTCCGGCTCAATGTGCTGTGGAGGGGCCTGCTGGAGTATGAGGGTGCTCCAGTGCAGGGCTAGCCAGTAGGCAGCTCCCACATTGAAGCTCCCTTGTGCTCCAGCCAGCTGGAGCAGTGTCTCCATGTGCACTACTGTGAAGTAAAAAACTCTGCAGCAGGGTAGTATTTGTGTAAGTACAACCTTGCTGCAGTTAATTACAGTAAAAGCCATGTTAACGAGCACTTCATTAACTGCCATGCTCTATTAACCGGCATAATGGTTGACGCTGGCCGACACTGCAAAAGGGAAACTGGAAGTGGGACTTCCGGTTTTGTCAAATCCCACAGCCCGGGGGAAAGCAGCCTGCGTGGAACCTTCCATCCCTTTCCCCCGGCACACTGACACCAGCGGAGAGGCGGGAGGGGTGGCATGGTTAATCTGAGATGTGGACGTGGCGGGAGGGGCATCTTTGCTGTACCAGGCAGATGCCTCTCAGATAACCGGCACATTTGGTTATCCGGCACCCCCATTTCCCATGGGTGCTGGATAATGGAGCTTTTGCTGTAATTTATTCCAGCTTAATAGGGATGCACTTGCAAACTATAGAGCTACTTAATCTACTTCGTAGTAAATGTCTAATGTGCCACACTCACTGGGTCAGACCAATGGCTTATCTAGCCCAGTATCCTGTTGCCAACCGTAGTAGAAGCAGATGCTTTAGAGAAATGGTTCTCAGCCTCTTTTGGATCAGGACTCCTTTGTAAACATCAATGGCCAGTCCTGACCCAGTGCCCCTCACCCCTGAATTGCTGCCTCTCTGCCCCCAGCCCCAAGCCCCCCAGTGTGTAGGGTATGAGGCGGGGGGGAGTATGTGGGACAGAGGGGCCCCAAGCAGCCCCTTCCAAGCTGGAACTCTGCCAGCCTGCAAGGGAAAAACCATGGTTCCCCATGTTTTTCTCCTTTAAAGGAGAATCCATTTTTAAAGTTTGTTGATCCATTTTTGAAGTTTGTTCATGTGGAATCAAAAAAAATATATGCCTTAAACTTTGATTATTTTAGTTATAAGATGACATAACCGCTTTGTGGAGAATTGCTGGCTCTGTATAATAGAACAGATAAGAGAAAGTATTTGTTCTTTGTAACTCCTCTGCAACTGCTTCACTCACCGCGGCCTTGAAGATAACAAAAAAGTATATACAAATCTGATTTCCAGGTGCAAGAAGGAGGTTTGTGAACTAACCTCGCCTCCCCCATTAGTTCCCATCCTGATTACAGCAAAGAAATAATGAAGTAATATTATAGCCACTTTTCATGCTAATTTCACTATATGATCACGTGAGTTGTAAGCAACTGTTAAAAAGTATATAAGTCTCCTGATTTTGCTCTTGGGGGGGACCCCTTCCAAGTGCTTGGGAAATCCATGTCACTTTGGAATCCCCCCCTACAGCTGTAGTTTCTTTTAAATAAAAGCTTCTGCTGACCTGACCCAAAAGTATGCTGCGTGTGTTTCCACGACATCATGACTCCTTCATATATTCTCATAACCCACTTTTGGGTCATGACCCACAGGTTGAGAAATGCTGCTTTAGAAGGATAGCATATGAACAGGGTATATCTAGAATATCCCCAGTCATACTTTCTTTGGCCTTATCTATACATTTTTTTTTATCACCGAGTGTAAATCCAACACTTCACTTCTGTAACTTCTCATGGGTTATCATGTGTTTACCTGGTGGTCTGGACTGGTTTTAATACTGTGTTCTGATACATTGTTGTTATATGACCTTGGGTAAGATATTGTATGCCTCATGGAGATAACATTTCCCCACCTCACATGAGTTTTAGGACAGTAGGCACATACAAGCTTGTGACATACTTAGTTACCAAAGTAAAAGAATCGTATAAATATGATAAATATATAATCTTTTACTTTTTACAGTTACATACCTGCACAGCTATTAGCTAAACCTATAATCTGGTCCCAGAATTGTTGCCATTATTATGCGTACTTCAGTAGCTCCAAAGATCCTACTCTGAATCAGGATACTCTTGTGCTAGGTGCTATTTTAACACACAAAAATGTAGTTCCTGCTCCAAAAATTCTTACAGTATAATGTAGGACAAGACACAACAGTGTGCATGACAAAGGAGATAAACTGAAAGGATAATGAAGAAGTCTGTAACTATTACTAACAGGAACTAAAGTATAAAAGCCAAGAAATAAATTAAGTGATAACCTGAAAATCTTACTGCCTCCCTCAGATTACATCTTGGAGCATTTGGGTCAGAAATATTGATAACTGGAAAAATAAGTGTGATGGTAAAATGAGTTAGGCCAGTTATTCAAAGACTCAACAACTGACAACTTCACTGTGCATTTTTCTCTCCTGCTAACTCTATCCTTTTTTTTAGTTTGCTTTTGGCAACTTTTCTCAATCTGTTCTAAAAAAAAGAAAACTTGATCTGGAATGTGAGGAATAAGCGATTCCTAAATGCATGCATTTTTAGAAGCCACAAATGCTGGAGAGCTCCACGCAACTTGACAAACTGTAATTAATTTCATAGATTTCATAGACATTAGGAATGGAAGGGACCTCGGAAGATCATCAAGTCCAGCCCCCTGCCCAAAGGGCAGGAAGTCAGCTGGGGTCATAGGATCCCAGCAAGATAAGCATCCAGTTTCACCTTGAAGGTGTTCAATGAAGGCGCTTGAACCACCTCCGGTGGCAGGCTGTTCCAGACCTTGGGGGCTCGGACAG
Organism: Alligator sinensis; assembly: GCF_000455745.1. Lineage (NCBI taxonomy): Eukaryota > Metazoa > Chordata > Crocodylia > Alligatoridae > Alligator > Alligator sinensis. Next base: position 512,858 of record NW_005842071.1, on the reverse strand, counting down.
TAAAGAAATTCTTCCTTATGTCCAGCCTGAAACGATCTTGAAGTAGTTTGTGACCATTCAACCTCGTCATCCCTTGGGGCGCTCTGGTGAACAAACGTTCCCCCAGATACTGGTGGTCACCCCTGATAAACTTGTAGGTGGCCATCAGATCACCCCTGAGCCTGCGCTTTTTCAAGCTAAAGAGCCCCAGGGCTCTCAGCCTGTCATCGTAGGGTCTGCTTCCCTGACCTCTGATCATGCGCGTGGCTCTTCTCTGGACTCTCTCAAGCTTCTCCACATCCTTTTTGAATTGTGGAGCCCAAAACTGGACACAGTACTCCAGCTGCGGCCTCACTAAGGCCGAGTACAGGGGGAGAATGACGTCCCGGGATTTGCTTGAGAAGCATCTATGGATGCCAGCCAGCCGTCCCGGGATTTGCTTGAGATCATCGAGTCTGACCCCCTGCATAGGCAGGGAAGAGTGCTGGGTG
>NW_005842071.1:496628-511198 GCF_000455745.1 Alligator sinensis | reverse complement strand
TCACCCGGACTTCCCTGTCCCGTAGCGGGCATGGGCGTCCCATGGGACTGATGAAAGACTGACGCAAAGTACCTATTTAATAGGTTGGCTTTTTCCTGGGCGTCAGTTGTCAGTTGCCCCATCTGGCTCAGCAGGGGTCCAATGTTGCCTCTGCTTTTCCTCCGGCTCCCCACATATCTGAAAAAGGACTTTTTATTGTCCTTGATGCTCAAAGCTAGCTGGAGTTCAGTTGCAGCCTTGGCTTTCCTGGTCTGCTCCCTACAGGACCGGACCAGTGCAGAATAATCCTCCTTGGAGGTGACTCCCATCCTCCATCCTTTGTAGGCCTTTCTTTTTAGCCTCAGGAGGTCTGCTAGGTCCCTGGAGAGCCAGGGGGGCTGCTGTGCCCTCTTGCTGCCTTTAAATTAAATGTTCTCTTCCTGAATAAAATTAACTAACAAAGCTATGAGTTATATGGTAAAGCATTTAAGTCTGAAGACACAATAACAGGCAAAAAGTCTTTAAGTAAGTTCCTGGATATCCTGAAGTCAGTGAGAATTTTTCCACTGACTTTCAAGGAGCCGAACTGTATCCTGTCTGTTCTGTTTTCATTTGGATGCCAGATACCTGCATACAGCATAAATGTGAAGTAGACAGAGACATGCACAGGGAAGGGCTGAAATAGTTAACAAAATCAATATATGTGGGGAAAGTAGATGAAAACATAAACCAGACTAAGATATTTTTTCCAGACCAAGATTTTTAAGTTTTCTGTATTTTGTCATTTGTTAAACCACAAATAGTTATAAACAGAGCTTGCAGTTCAGAGATCCTTTGTTTCTAACATAAACAAGGTATGGGGCATAGCACTGTATGTCAGCCAAACATGACTATAAGTTACAAAAATGATATATATGTATAAAAGAAGTGTCAGGCACTAACTGAAAAATGGTAGTTGGACATGAATAAATATAGGAAACATACTGAATCTAGAAAAGCAATAAGTATTTAGCAGAAAAATGGTCCACACTAAATCTGCACAGGTACTGTACTGTGTTTGTGAAATTAGTTGAATTCAGTACATTAAGCTTCAGAACCTGAGGAAGTTTGTACCATTCAGAGTATCATTATTCTTAGTGGAGCTTGTTGGTCCAGCTGAGGAAACTTGTACTTACAAAATCTGTACTCAACAATACTGAGCAAATGTAACTTTTCATGTGACTAGGGCTAGGAGCAGAACATTATACAGTTTTGAACTGAATTAAATGTACACGACAGATGATTTATTTTCTTTTAAAGAAAGAGAAGAACTGTAGTTCACTCATTAAGGAAAATAACATGTTCCATCTGAAACTGCTGTGTTTCTTAATAATCAGGTCACATCTTAAAAGCAAAAATCTGTAAATTAATCATTTTCAATGCAGATTTTTCAGTTTAATCAAGTTATTTTTTTTCGTTCAGGAATAGCATTGATGTAAACTTAAGCTAGGCAGTGCTTCATTTGAAATCGTTATTCCAAATGCATCTTAAATGGTTTCCTTGCAGAGGTGAAAAGAAATCAAAGTACTCAGATAACTGTCAGCCTGTAAGTACTTTGATGCCAGGAACTCAGTTAATTGTGTATGGGATGACGGCAATATCACTGCAGTAAACAATGTTCCAAACTTATAAAGCCTGCAGAGGTCAGTATAGCAACATCAACAAGAAATTATATAGCTACGCTGAATAGATTAGCAGTCCCAAATATTTATTTTTAAAACATACAAAAAAGATGTAATATTTTATCTATTAGCACAACTGTGGCACTGTCACACTGCTTGATGAACATGCTTATAAAACAGCTATGTTATTGTGGGTACTAACTATTTTTTTAAAGGTTTTTTTTCTTCTATTTGGCTTTAAAAACAGCTTAATTATAAAAGATAGCTTGCAAATCAGTAACACTGCAGAAAATTCTTGTACTTGTTTATTTTCTCATGTTGACGGCATAAAACAGACATCAAGTTAAGTACTCATGATATATTATATATTATGTGATGCATAGAGTACACAAGTAAACATAGCACATGCATATACACAAGTATCCATATGAAGATAATATGCTATGCATGCATACATATATACAGTGTCTGTGTGGATTATAGTTTATGAATAATAGTAAAATAAATGCATGATAACAATATTATTGCCTACATTTTTCTACTTTTCATGTAATGATATTTTCTTTAAAAATGTTTGAAGAAAGTCATTGGATGGGCATTGTGGAAAACTTCAGAACACTTTCCACAAGCTGTCTTCTCTGTGCTGACCTGTCAATGACCTCAGCCCTGACATTGAAGGACTACCCTCGGTATGGGTGAGAAGTAAGTTTCTTCAATAGCTCCTCTGCTCCAGACGTATAAAAAAGAGACCGTAAACATATACTCAGGGTTTGTTTTGGCTCTGACTGAGCTGACAGTTGTCAAATTCATTGAATTTAGAACTTTTAGACATTGTGGTGGAACTAAATGTGGACAGGCGGTCCTACAAATAAGTGGCAAGCTGTAAATTCAAAGCAGCTAAATTTCCAAAATGTAAATGGAATGACAAAGCAGCGTTACAGCTATCCCTGCAAAATTAATATTATTCGCTCAATAGCATGGCTACAATGTTAAAAAACTTAGTTACTGTTGAGTGAGAATTCATGATCATTTATGAAATGGTGCACATTTCTGTGTATTTGAACAGAGCTCCTTGGGCTCTATGTAGAGATGCTGATGCATGTAAAAAGAGTGTAGGCATTTTGGGTTCTATTTTGTTTTTTTACAAAGCCCACCCATTTGTCTGAGGAAGACAGCAAAATTATGTCAAAAGATATATTATGTAAATTTTGCAAATGATCCTAAGAAAGGGAAATTTTAGGGCTTTTTTTAAACAATAGCTATAAATAATGTTTTCCCTCAAAAGTTAACAAGGTCTGTTTTTTCTCTCAGCTCTGTACCATACGTTTCTGGATGGTCCATCTGTCTGTTTCAGTTTTGTCCTGTGTTGTTCATCATGACATCTGAATGCCTATGAAATGTTTTATAAGTCAAGCATTTAGATGCTGACAGCAGTTCTAGAACTCATGCTGTGATCAATGGTTTTTCTGTATGCCCTCACAAAGCACAGGACTTCATATCCACACATCATCTCTGTTCATGGTAAGTTTTCCAAAAGCAGATGGGGTTTCAGCAAAATTGGGCATTTTAGTATAAATGTATATGCTACCATTTGCAACAGGCAGAGCACGCTGTGTACAAGTTGTAGTGAGAGTCCAAATAGCCCCTTGCTTCCATCTATGTATCTCTTTTTGTCTTTAATGAATGTTGCATGCACACACACATCAAGGGAAGTTTGCAGCTCAACACTAGAAGGATTAATTTATGCCCTGGAGCTTTTTTGGCATACAGCAACCAATTTTTTCCTTCTGGTACAGAATGCAGACAGGTCTCAGTGAAGTCAGTGGAAGAAGTATGCATAGATTCTAGAACAGATTTTGGCTCTATGTGTTTTTTACACTCCTTTCAGCTCAATCAGAGATCCAACTGAAACATCAATGGCTTTGGGTCAAATCCATCTATGATGTAAGTACTGGGAATGCAAAATAATTACTCCAGGGATGTATTTGGAACATTATTTGGGCTTGTGACACAGGTATATGTATGAATTAAACACTGACTATGTCTGGCACATACTTATGGTAGCAAAGTAGAAAATTAAGTGATGGAACTATCCTAAATCTCCATGCAAAATCTCAGAGAAGCTGCCTGCTTGTGTTAGCATGAACCACGAAAGCTAGCAAATTGTTATTGTTAGGTTTCCATGCTAACACTTAATTGAGTTGTAGAAACCTAAATATATCATAGCATGTGTTTTTGAAGATTTTGTGATCATGTTGAAGAAACGATAATTTTTATAGGATAGTGACAAACTAAAGGCTTTTCATTTCCCATTTAGACTCTTTTTCTGGTAGATCTTTGATTAATCAAAGTAAGAACATAAGCAAAGGAATTTAGATCCCGAGTCTGGTGTTAGGAGACTTGAAATTCAAACAACAAATAGTAGGAAATCTCGAGGAGAGCATTAGCCACAGCTTCTGATATGGGTTTGACTCACCACCTCTTTCAACCTGTATAGTAGTTTGTATCTTTGCAAATTGAATGAAAAGTAGGGGTAAAGAGACACCATTATTGATGGGAGTGTTTGCATTCACACAAATGACTACAGAAACATCAAAGTGATTGAGAGCCTGGTCCTACTCTCCTAGCTTTTCAGGATCTGAAATATAAACCAAGTAAAACCAAGGCATTAATGGTGTTAGGAGGCCCTGAGTTACTGTGGGACAGACCATCAAAACATAATTTCCTAATCATCACCACCACTATCATCATCATTATACTTATAAATCCCCCAAAATATCTGCATCTGATATGTGCACTATTGTTTCATTAAGTCTTGCCAAGACTATCTGCTAAGGCTACAATAAAGGAACAAGCAGTTCAGGCTGATGTGGGTGAGCTAAGGTACTTTCAAAAACATATATCCCTATGGGGGAGTGGTTGTGACCTTGGGAAAACTACCAATTCCCAAATATTTCAGTAAGGGCAGGATCTCTGTAGAAAGTTTGACATGAAAATAAATGCTACTTTTTGCATCTGACCTTCAGTGCCTTTTTCTTATCCATTGGAAAGCTTTTCTAATTAATAATCCAAATCAAAATAAAATTAGTTTGGGGTTTTATCTCTATTTAATCCTAGCCAATATAATATCAACTTCCCAAGACTTCTCACTTGCAGGAAGGATATAGAATCTACACCTGCAATTAGTATGAAGAAATAAACTCTGGAGTAGTTTGAGCTGGAGTAAATTACTGGGTGCAGCATCTACACATGAGTCTATGACAGCAGCAATTTATTCCCAGGCAGAACAGTTTGTATCAGGACCACCCTTGTCCAGCTGGCAGGGGGAACAGGGGGTCAGCCCCAGGCTCTGGGTGGTAGTATCAGGTGTTGGAGGGGCTGGCTGGGACATAAGAGTGCTGAAAGTGTGGAGCCATGTGGCTAGGTTGCAGACAGGAGTCTGGCTCCTGGCTGGCTAAACTGACCAGGTGCAATTTATGCCTGTGGTCAGCATCTACATGTGCATTTAATCACAGTTAATTACTCCACCATAAGACAGCACTGTCCTTGACAGTGCTATCTTATGTGGCATTCATTAGTTTACTGCAGCCTAATAGCATCTTACATGTAGTTGGTGATACTTTACTCCACAGCTAATTCATCTACTCTGCAGTTAAGTACACATGTAGATGTGGCCACTGAGTTTGTGCGTAAGGTCATTGTTTCCCTCTGTCTTCATGGGTGATCTCCATAGACATTTGGCAAAGTAACAGTTTCAAAATCAAACATCTTTGTTAGATTGTTGAATCTACCTGGAGAGATGTGGGCAGTGGTGTCCCCCAAGTCTCTGTCCTTGGACCAGTGTTGTTCAATATCTTCATCAGTGATTTGGATGAGCGTATAGAAAGCATTCTTTATAAATTTTCAGATGACACCAAACTATGGGGTATAGTAACCACACTACAGGGTAGAGAGTGAATTCAGGTGGATTTGGATAGACTGGGGAAGTGGGTGGATCAGAATAGGATGCAATTTAAGAAAGATAAGTGCAAAGTGTTGCATCTGGGGAGAAGGAATCTCCAATACACCTATAGACTGGGAAGTACCATTCTAAGTAGCACAGCAGTGGAAAGGGATCTCGGAGTCATAGTCAACCCAAAAATGACCATGAGCCGTCAATGTGATGAGGGAATAAGTAAGGCTAACCTCACTCTTTCTTGCATTAGTAGGTGCATCACGAGCAGGTCTAGGGAGGTGATACTTCCCCTCTGTGGTACATTGATGAGGCTGCAGCTGGAGTACTGCATCCAGTTTTGGGCACCGCACTTCAAGAGGATGTGAATAACCTGGAAAGGGTTCAGAGGAGGGCTACATGTATGGCTGAGGGCCTGCAGGTAAGATCTTATGAAGACAGATTGAGGGACCTGATTCTCTTCAGCCTCCACAAGAGAAGACTGAGAGGTGACCTTGTGGCTGTCTACAAGCTCATCAGGGGGCCAGCAGGGAATAGGGGATACTCTGTTTACCAGGGCGCCGCTCTGAGTTACTAGAAACAATGGCCATAAACTGAATGAAAGTAGATTTAGATTGGACATGAGGAAGAAATTCTTTCTGGTGAGGGTTGCCAAAATATGGAATGGGCTTCCAAGCGAGGTGGTGCTTTCCCCTACTTTGGAAGCATTTAAAAGGGGATTAGACAAACACCTAGCTAGGGTTACTTAACCCCAGTGCTCTTTCCTGCCCAGAGCAAGGGGTCAGACTCGATGATCTAATAGGTCCCTTCTGACCCTAGAAATCTATGAAATCTATTAAATCTGTGGGAATGCTACATGCAGCTGTGGGTATATCACCGTTGATTAGAAACCATCATCACATAGACATTACACATAGATTGATCTAAGTGAACATAGATCTATCTAAATATGTAACATACATATGTTCAGTGTACACAGACCTGTCTAAAAATGGTGCATGCAGTCTATGTTAGACCTGCTGCAAAGTGTACACAATTCAGTTTGATTTAGTTAGACTAATGCATCAAACTTCTGTCCTGTTTCCTAGATGCCACATAACAGGTGTACCTATGTGTTTCCAATTTGGAGGAAATTGTTATAGTACATAATGAGAACCCCTCCCCCGCTGCCCTAATTTGTTTTCCTTCACTTTTAACATTCTCTATTGGCTTTAATTAACTTCCCTCTTAACTCACAAGCCTAGTTGAAATGAGATCTTTTTTATTTAAAAGCTTAGTTGACTTTTGTTTATAATAATTTTCAAGTCGAGATTTTATTTTACCCAAAGCCACCTCCTTGCTTTAACTCATTGAAGTAGATCACTTTAGTGAAGCAGCTTCATATGGAAGGCAGTAGTTGGCTGTAGTGGAATTTACCAAAGCTTGTCTAATTATTTATGTCAGTTTTTGGGGATCTGCTTGTGGAAATCAACCAAGTTTCTGCTTTGGTCAACAAAACTCTTTTGATTTGTACCACTTGAAGATCGGGCTCTCAGTTTTCAAACATCACTAGTCTTTAAAAAATATTTTTCATGTGTGAAATTCTGTATTTTTTTTAACTAATGAACTGATCTCATTTAAAAATTCATTCACCATATAATCAATACCAATGACTCAAATGACAGTGCTATGTCAGAACCAAATTTTACCTCAGAGGTAACATTCTTATGGGTCCACAGGAAACAATATATTCTAATATATTATCTCATTTTTAATGAATGTTGTACCATTAAGATATATGACAAAAGATTTCATTATCTGCAAAATAATAGAGTTTAGAGCTTTAGAATGTTCTACTGGAGCTGAAGACACTCCTGTCCTTGTGATATTTCAGTGACAATTTCTATTTTAAGTGTCAAAAACAACTCTGCTATCTGGAGCAAGTAGTGTAGTATTCTCTCCTTTTAATATTCTAATCGTGAGGTGTAAAGTGAAATGGTTGCACAGTGTAATGGTGGTAAAGAAGCTGAGTGTCAATGAGACGGGAAAGGTGACAGACACGGAATGAGTCCCCAAGGTGCTCTCCAAGTGCATTGGATAAAGATCCCCCTGGGAAATTTTTCTCATTAGTTCTCAGACACAGTTCAGTAATTCAATAGCACCAGGTTACCATTAGTCACAAGACCAAAATATGTTACTTTCCATGCTTTAGTTCCTTGATTTGTATATGTCATTTTATGAGTGAAAATTATGAGATTGCCTATCACTCAAAGCAAATCGGTATGTTGTTTACAGACTGAAGTATGATACATGACAGCGAGACTTTGTGACAGTTTATAACAAAAGTGAGATGCAAATTAAAGAGAAAATAGCTATAGTAATGTTATTTGAAGCTGCATTCCTGAAATACTCCCTTGTACAAACACGAAGAAAAAATTCTGAATCAATTCTCTGCATTAGAACCAGGAAAAATTAATTGCAATTTGATAGGCAAAGCCTAAAATTATCTACACCTAAATGGTAGATCATGAAAAGGCAGTGTCTTGTTTCTGTGCACATTGCTTGTTTAAAATAATTTTCTGTGCTTAAAGATGAAGTGTGTATGTATTCAGTTAATATGATGGGGGAAAAGTAGCTAAAAACTTTGATGGTTAGCTAATTTTATGTGTAATTACTTTGTGAAAATGTTAAACTGAATAAGTTATTCTCAACATTTTTTTCTGTGCAATAAAAAATGTACTTACTTCTATGCTATCAAAGTTAACTGCACTCCCACTCAGCACTCTAAGGGATAATGGCTCGGGGTGTTGTCTATCTCATTACCCACCAGGTCGGAAAGAAAGGAGTATCCATCCCCAGTGGTCATTTAAATCCTCATTGTTACATTAAAGAAATAGCAATGAAATCTAGAAAACATGAAAGCTAAACACAAAGCTAACAAGTTATAATGCTTTACCTGCAAAAGCATGAGCATTAGTTTTTCTCTATATTTATCAATGCATATGCTCTAGAAGAAATTGCCTTATACCCATTTAGTTTTCACTTCTTATTAATGTATTTTGCACTCATCATCATTGCACCCTGCGCTCATATTTAAAAGACAGCACCTACAGATAATTACTCTGCCTAAAGTAGTTCAGAAAAGTACAGACATTTTACTCTTTCAAAAATAGTGAGGCATTCTCTAGAGCATTTTTTTTTCCAATTCAGATTTGTTCTTTGGATTTTTTACACCTTTTGATCAGCTTGCAATATTTGATTTGAGGAATTAAAATAAATATGTTTGCAAAGACTTTTTTCTGTCTTAAACAAAAGAAAATAAAATCTACCTGTGAATAAGGTCTCTCTGAAATCAGTGAGCTTTGTCTTTTGCTACATTGTGAGCAGTATCATGCTCCCCAGATATCACAGGGGCTACAAAATCAGCTGTGTTGTTAGGACCTCTGAGCAACATGATTATACTGCTAAAATTAAGCTTTGCAAGGAGATCTTGCAACAGGCTTAAGTTTGTATAGTAGGAAGGTACTATCTTAAGTGTCATGGCATTTGTGCCAAGTGAATCATCTTGGACCAATCTTAGTCATCTTACATAAATTATTCCTTTGGAGCAGGTGTGCTACTCAAGTAAGATGAGAGGGGGTTTGTTTTGGTTCTTGGATTTTTTTGTGCAGCAGTTGGGTAGAAGTGTGAACTCAACTGTTTGACAAATGCTATTTTCTTTAAATATTTGCACTGAAATAGCTAAATAAAGCTCTTTTGACTGAAATCCTTCCCCTAGCTCATTAACATGAAATGGTTTAAAAATAATGATCAGGCTCCAAATAAACATGTCAAATACTTACAATATTATTTATGTGCTATACACAGGCTCATCATTGACTTCTGAATTGTAAATATTTATAAGTGGCTCATATTAAAGTAGTTGTCAACTGCAGCTACAGTACTTCACCTTCTGTCACTCCCAGGTATCAAGGGGGCTCATTCAATCACTCTCTTGTCAGGCTACCTTTCTTCTCTTGAATACCCAAATCCCTAAACACAACAAAATATAAATGAATGAAAAGTGCTAATGATGCATCATTACCAAGAGGTATCAAGTTTTTTAAGGTCCTTTGCTGACTAAATTTTAAATTAGCACAATTATTCAGTGCATTCCCCAAGGCGCCATTCATTATGCTTAGCTGCTGAGCAGAGAGGCACATTGCAAAGAAAATATATATTACTGTCCACATGTCTGTCTGCTTTCCTGCAGTAGAGACATATTAAATATCTCATTTTAAGTATGAAACTCCAAATTTCTGATATACAACAACCCTGTTGCATTTAGGGTGATGTTGCATTTTTATTAATGGTTGTTCTGAAATTCACGTATTATCCTCTCCAACATCCCAAATAACAATGACAGGAGCTCAGAGATTTAGGACCTTCTTTAAAATGTTATTCTACATAGTCCATTGCACATGATTTTTAATTTCAAGTGCAGTGCAAAGATTGTCAAATCAAGCGGCTATGATGTCTCTGATACTGTCTATCCCCTTCAAAACCTTTACTGTGCAAAGTTGATTCATATTCCATTTAACACTGTGCTCAGCTAGCATGTTGTAGTATTTGAGAAGACAGTTTGCAGACTAAACATAAATGGTCATCCTAGATCCCACAGCTGTTCAGGTTCCAAGCAGCAGTGGCATGTACTGTGTCCACCAAGTATGTTAAGTCAACATTTGTGTTTAATATATATAGGGGGCAAATGAAGACTCTGAACTTTTTGCTTATGTTGTTGTTACCATTTTGAAATCTGTGTAAGATTTAGCATAGAAACGACACAGGTAGAAAGATATAATCTCTTCCCAGATTGCTCTAGAACTATATTGATCTGATGGGAAGAAGAGTGATTTATTTTCCTCAAAAATTCTGTTTATATTATTTTGAGAAGATGAATGAACAACTCAGTCCTTAAACCCAAATTCCGAAGTAAAAGACAAGGGAAAAATATGTGACTGCTTAAATGCAGTGATAGCTGTATGGGGTAAGTATGCTACAAAAGTAAAAGCTTCTCCAGTGAATACCCAGAGCAAGTTCATCCCCACACAGATATAAAAAAGGGTATTTATTGGAAAATATCTCTTTATGTGTCTAGCTATGAAGTCCTGACTTGCCTTTTTCACCCAATGACATCACACACACGACATGGGCCCCACTGCACAGATGTGCTTTCAACTGCGATGATATCACTTTCGCTAAAACACTAAAAGCATGACTTCCAAGCAGTTTTAAAATTCAAATCAGTTCTGCCCATATTTAATCTAGACATGTTGGTTTAACACCAAGCCAAGCCAGACCTTTTAATGTTCAGTGGCCATGATATAGAATTCTTCACTGTGTTGCACCAATAAATTCAGAAGTACAGTGTAATTCACTATTGTTGGCCGTGACTGTTGAGAAATTTAAGCAGATGTTCAATTGAGACCCTTCTTTTCATGTCTCTTTCCAAATTGCTCAGGGTTTTAGAAAACAAAACAAAAATGTATACATTTTTCATAACAATTAGCCAGGAAGCCAGGATTACTATTCTTAGCACTTTTTGTCAGGATGAGATTAGCTCACAGTAGGTTGCAAAAATGTTCTAACTGTTCTTCGATTCAAACACTTCTATTGTGGAGTTATTTAAGATTTGTTTAAAATAAACAATGAACAGAAAATGCCACTTGGCACCTACAGCAAGAATCTCTGTTCATTTCATATTGTCAATAGCATCAGTGATAGCACTATTCTTTTGACAGCTAAAAGCAGATGTGTGGGTTAAGTATGGGAGCAATTCAAATGTCCATAGTAAACTGCAGGGGGGCAGAGAGAGCTCAGAGAGCAGCAGCTTTAAAGTAATTGACTAATACAGTAAGGATATTAAAGTCATTTAGTGCCAAAAGGGAACACACTGATCCTTGACCCTGAGCCACTTTGGAGTAATCTAGTATTCAATCCAGCGTGTAATGACTGCCAGGCCTGTCAATCCTCCGGGCTCTCCAGTCAAATGCCTGTGGCTACTATTGGCTTATGGTAAAAGGACAAAAATGCAAGGAAATGCCTCTCAATCAGGCTATGATGTGATAATGTTATTGCTCCAATGTATTCTATATTGTCCCTGCATAGTTTAATCTGTTGAGACCCATGTCAAAAATTGCCCTTGTTCCCCAGAGGTCTTTACTCAACCTTTTAGTAATACAAGTGGATTTGAAAGGAGAGGGGTAACTCGCTTGATGAATTGTTTCCAGTTAATATAAAAAATAAGAGGTCAACTGTGGTTTAGAGGCTAACTGTGGAAGGTATAAATTAGAATAAGTGTGCTTGTAATCTGATTAATAAACCCTTGCTCTTCATTTACCCAAGTAGTTAAATATTTTGCAAAAAATAATATTGATGCAAAACTGTATTTACATGTGTGATACAATTCCTACTACATTTACATGCTGAAAGAATTGTCATTAAGGGAAGCTACAGGAGCAAAAGACTCACTTGCTCCTGTCACTTCTAGTCCTTAAAACTTCTGTAACTACTGGGACCTTGTATTTTAAATTAGGCACCTTGCATTTGAAAAATATAATTATTGCTACAGGCTGCATGCTACACTTGAGCTTGAAAGGAGAAAATTGCCATTTTTTGTTATTTTGATTTTGCTAATTAAAACAGGGAAAACTGACCCACATAGATTCTCTAAAGTTAAAAAGTCAAAATGGGATGATAATTATGCAAATAGCATTGTATTGTTTTCAAAAGGATCTTTGTATTTCATTATGCTATGTCCTCTCCTCCCTGACCCCACTTTCTGTGTACTGTACACACACTTCGGAAAGGAAAAAGCTCAGATGATCATGATGCTCCCATTATTTTTAGAGAACAGTAAGGTTATATAACAGGCACTTTGCCTAATTTTTTTCTGTAGGATTCCACAAAGCCCTCCACAGGGAAGATAATGTACAAAACAGAAAGAAAAAGAGAGCATCTCCTGAGAAATATCTTGCTTATAACTTTGAAATAACTTCAGTGTCAAAAACAAATGACTTTCTCCAAATTTCTGCCTGTCCTCTTGCAGTTCAGTTCCTCAAAGTCATTATTCAATGTAAGATTCTATTTATATGACCATTTTCCAGCCTGTACATATTCTTTACACTTGAAAAATTATGATTTTGTGGACAGTTTTAGGGGTGAAACAGGGAGACAGGAAATATGTATTTTTGGGTTCACAAAGATCCCAGACTTCCATAGTGGAGACATGCAATGCAAACTGTGATCCCATGAGGAAATGTCTGGCAATATTCCAATGGATCTCATCACAGGTAGCTTTATCACAAGTTAATATTTTCATTGGGAAAAAATGTCTGCAAGTAACTTAACCTACAGCAGTATGTCACGGAAATATTGTGTTATTGCCCCATATTAGAGCAATTAAAGAATGTCACCAGTGAATAAATGGCTCTAGCACAACTCAGAGCAGGCTTTGAGCTCATACTATCTGTTTGCTTTTTTCTTTGGAGGTGTTGGTGTTACAGTATCAGATAAATCAGGGCATTTCACAAATGGGCTCACCTTTGCTGGGAATCATAGGAGAACTCCCTATTCTGGGGACTTGTTTCTGCCACTTTGACTCCCAGTAAGAACTCCCTCCCCTATGTTAAAATTAATGGGACTACTTGTGGAGTAAGGTAGTATTCAGCTGGAATAAACTGGTGTAACTGTTGACTTCATGAAGCCAGAAGGATGTATACCATCTGAAGGATCAGACCCTAGAAATAAGAGTGATGGCATGAAGACTATGCAGTCAGGTCCTTTTCCATTCTAGCTAAACTGGGTAAAACTTCCTGTTTTATGGTCAGAGGCCTGCATTTTACCACCCTGGCTCAGGTGAGTAACTCTATTGATCTCAAGTCAAATATTTAAAATCACTGTAGTCAGATTCTTGTCAAATCATACTTTACTTAGTCAGAAGTCCCATTGATCCCATTGACCTTAGCTGCTTATGGAACAAGATGTCACTTATTTGAGTAATAGTGAATAGTGATAATGGAGACAGGAACATGTTATCCATCCCTACCTGAGGATAGTCAGAAGACCTGAATGTGGGTGGGCATCTTGCCAGGTTCCAGATACATCCTGGATTGTCATTTGGAGCTGGGAAGCAACACTTGGAAGGACTGGGCGTATTATGTCTTCTCACCTCCGTAGCAAGTACAGAACTGCTTTTTCTCTCTCTGCCTTGGTTCTGTGGAAGTGCAGAGACACATGTCTAGTCATTCAGCCATAATGGGAAGAAAGGAGATGACTCCTTCCTTTTAGCATTGTCAGGGGAGGGGACATGAGCAGAGGGCAAGGAAGAGATGCCGCCTCTTCTTAACAATTGCTTTTCCAGTAGTTGCTCCCCTGCTCTTTTCTGAGAAGGATGGGAGATATGTATCAACAGAAATATTTAGGACCTTTGCTCTAGCATTCACAGAATAAACATATTCTGCTACAAAATCCTGCTCTGGGGGAATCTGTTGCCCCTTTCACTGGCTGCTGATCAACATAATATTTATTCCTTTTCAAGCTCCCTGCCATTGAAGGGGCCATGAGTGCCCAGAAGGTAGTCAAAAGAGAGGCTCTTTAGAGACTTGAAATTCCATAAGGTACTCTTTAAATTACAGAAGAAAAAAACCTTTCATAAAATGCAAGAAAATTCCCACTGTTACTTAACCTAGTTGGAACCAAAAATGCCTTAGAGCTAATAGGTCAGGCGTTGCTGAGATGCCCACAAGCAGTTTCAGAATGCAGGTACCTCAGCTCTGCTACATCTTTCTTTGTGTCTATTCCTGGATTATTGTGTTTTTATTTAAACTCGCAACTCTAAGTGCTGGCCTAAAAGCCACCTGTACCCCTAAGGGGTTAGGTGTTTTTAAAGTGATTTGGTGGTAATACCCTTTGCTTCCTGCCTCTTCTTAACTTTGTGTATTTTAGCTGCCTGCACAAAG
>NW_005842071.1:490453-496597 GCF_000455745.1 Alligator sinensis | reverse complement strand
TTTCTAGATGAATTTGAACCCATTAGTATTATTTTGTAAACAGATTTTTAAAATGACAGCACAATCTTTTCAAAGCTGGGCTTCAAACACACACATGCGCGTGTGCACATATGCCACTTTTATGACTTTGGAATAAAAATGCAAATGAATTTATTAGCTTAAGCATGGCACCAAATAGAAATTTATGCACATACATTTAAAAAACAGAATGCTTGAAAATAAAGCAGTTGCAGCCTATTAATTTTCCTCTTTGACAGTTTTTAAAATTCCCCTAAAAAAATGAAACAGCATGAATACTGTCAATATATCACAACAGCCACATTAGGTTTTGTGATATACATCATAATATAAAGAGCACTATTAGAGCACAACCTGGGAACCATTAAATCATTCTAAATCACTGTTACATTCCATTAGTGTCAATGGTGAAACCACATAATAGGCTTTATTACAAACTTCACCTTGGTAGGCCATTGTCTCTAATAACCACTTCTCTATGATGTGGTATCATACCCAGAAATCCAGGGAGATAATAAAGGCTCCCTTATTTCTTTTTTATTGGATGGGTAAAGTTAAATTTAGCTGTAAGTAAAAAAAAATCTTGAAGCTTTGTTCACTAACTGTGAGTTGCTGCTATTTGGACAAAAAAAAAATTAGGCAGACTTGGGAGAACAGTTTGAAATAAATTTGAATCCTGGTAAATGCTTGAGGCCAAGGTAAGATAGGCAGTCCCAGCAATTATTGTGTCATTTTTGAAATGCAGTTTAGTGCATTTAAGCCCCTCTTTACACTTTTGTTCAGATGCAAAGCATTGATTATGGAAACATTATAGGGATTAAACCTGTGTTCTCTTTCCTTTGGCCCCTATATGTGCAATATCCGCGTAGAAAAAGAAAAACGGAAAAGAAATTAGCTTTTGGGTATCCATGCTTTCCCTTTTGGAGCTCCACAACTTAGATGCCTTCTGACATTTTCTGCTCACACTGAGACAGAGTACCAAATATTTTAGAATAAACCAAGGACCAAACTTAGACTTAATGGGCCAAATCCTGCTCCCAGTAACACCAGAGTAAATCTAAACCAATCTGATTATAATAGAGCCACTCTGAGTTTGCACTGGGATATTGTGTTCCTGACTTAGGTCAGGTTTCAGCATACTCAGTACCTTGCAGGCTTGGGCCCTGAACTATTGGTAGTAATGAAATCCTGTCCCTATTGAAGCCAATGAGAATTTTGCTATTGACTGCAGTGGCACCTGGACTCCAACCTCAGTTTCTAAAACTCTTCACATCATATGCCTTGTTCAAGTTGTAAGGATGTGTTTTGATGAGATTATAGGTCCCTGTCTCCACAAAATTTTATTGTAGCTGTGAAAAGGAAGCAGCCCCAGCTGCAAGTTTAACTTTCATAGTATTAGACTTCCAGCTGCAGCCTCTCACCTTCATTATTCAGATATTGGTGTGTCTGAAACCATTTCTTACAGTGACGTCTAATGTATAGTACCTGTCTTTATAATTCTTTCATGTGAGTTCAGTACAAGAGTTGGAGTAACTGGAAGGTAGATGTGATGAGACAGGTGAATACACCAGTCTCATACTGTAGCTGAGTTAATGAACTGTATCCCCTTGTCCACCTGACTGAGTTCTAGGGCTTGATGGCTTTTTATCTTTAAATCTTTAAATTTTCCTGTAGGGTGCTGATTAGCGATGGGCAAGCTGCCTTGTTTAAAATAAGAATGGGTCCATACCTAAAACTGTGTAAAGCTTTTGCAGTGATTCATTTATTGCAAATTGACTCCAAACAAAATTAAATATCTGGCAGCTGTCTTCTTTTATCAGGTCTACATAACTAGATAACTAGAATCCTTACCCAGTTTACCCTTTCCTTAATTTCATTTCTCTGGACCCAGTTCTTAGTACAGCTTCCCACTTTTTCCATCACTGCTTCCCTTCTCTTTATCCTAGCTCTTCTGAAAATAAACCTAATCACTTTGCAGGGAATTAATGACTACTCCTGTTCTTTGGACCCAAATCACCGTTGCCCTGCATTTTCTGTATAACGCTGCTATCTAGGTTAAAAGTCTGCCATTCTGATATTTCAACATTTTTATGCATGCTTTATATGCATGACAACATGTAGTTCAGAATAGTGGAAATCAGGTCTAGACATGTGCTATAACTAATGCCTGGGGATCCAGTGATTTTCATTTTTCTTCCATCTACCTCAAACCATCCAATCCTAACCAAATTTGCCCAGTGCCTCCATAGCATCCACTCCAACCTTTAAAGGTTTTTTGCAACTTTTTAACCATAGACATAACAGTATCCTGTTATCATGAAGTAGATACTTTCTTCAAGTTACCTGCAGTTTCCTAGTTTTGTAGCCCGCTTAGATAGTGAGAGTCTAAGTTGAACTCCATGTCTTAACTACGAAAGTTTGGTGGAGACTTATAGCCTGCTCCATAAAAGACCTGGGGTAAGTGTATCTGGTTATGGAAAGCAAAAGAGGATATGGATGAGAGAAAGGAAAAAAGGAATACAGAGAAGAAAAGAGAACACTAGTGGTATATATTGGGTTCAAACTTCAGTTGGTGTAAATTGGTAAATTGAAATCAGTGCATGTACACAGCTGGATTTCTGGCCCAATGTCTTCTGATAATTGGAACAAAGTGGAAGAATTTTGTGTAAAAGAAAAGCTAAGAGTTTAAGAGGGCATTGCTGTGAGAACAATGAGATAGGACATTGAAAATGGCAGTGGACAAGGAAGGAGATTTCAAAAGGCCCTGAAAATTAAAGTGAAAATCCAGTCTTTTGGGTACTTCTCTCAAATTTTGGACCTTTCCAGAATTGCTCATTCGTTGTTCAGGTTACCAGTCCTGTAAGACATAAATAAAATACACTGTGATCAAAGCCAGGACTTTATATTCTGCCACCATGGCTTCTCTTCTTTATGATGTAGAAATATCAGTGGTTTGTTTCAATGTCTATAGCGGATAGAGAAGCATTAATAAAAACAATGGGATGATGACATCATAACAACAAGAAAAATAATACTGATAATAATTATAATGCTTATAATAATTCTGATAGTTCTGATCATTCTAATAATAATAATAATAAAATGGAAAACAGCATTTTAGCATGACGCTTCTGTGTGGCATGAAAAGAGAATGCACTAACCTTGGTTTAATTTCTCCACAGCCTGTAGATAGCCTTTTAGCTAAAACATTACCTTGACCTTGTTTTCTATTTCCAGTGCACAGTGGGTTTTTTTGTTTTGTTTTGTTTTTGTTATATGATTGGTTTGCAATACCACTGGTGTTGACAGAGAAATTCTCATGCCAGTTAAACAGGATAGTCTATGAAAGCCAATATTACTTTTCTTTTTTCTGATTTGCAAGTATTAAGCAACAGTATTCGTCAAAATACAGGACAGGCTGCTAAATTGTTAGAAAGGCTCATTTTGAGATGTTTTGTAACATTTAAGACCAAATACAAGGGAAAATCCTATCAGTTTGCCTTCTCTTGATTTTCATTTTCCCCTGGTGTTAACATTGGCACCTCAGGCAACATTTCCTTCTGTGAAATGTGTCAAAATATATCTTATATTGGTATCCAACTTATAATAATTTCATTATTAATTATTTTTAAGAGATGACTCAAAGCTTCAGACAATTAACATAGAATATTAATTGTGGCTTGTTGTCATGCACAGTTGCCAGATTATACACCACACTCCAACAAGGCAAGGAAAAGCTTACGTTTCTCACATCCTTTCTTTTCCAATTCACTGATGAAAGCTGATCTTCTTTTAATAGGGACGGTGAACAGGTGGGAATGTTTCTTCTTTTCAGGACAGCCTTGCAACAGAAGCCTCAGTATGTGTGATACTGCAATGCTACTCTTCACTGGGGTATTTATATTCAGGAGTGGCATGAAAGAACTTCTGCAAGATTCTCAGTGCCTCCAAATGATGGTGTTCAAAGAATATTAAGTACCTTGGATGATTGCACCCAAAATCAAAATAATGTTTATGTTATTTCAGGAAGAGACCAAGTACAAAACATACTTTCTTGGTCATATTTTCCCATGCTTTTGGGCATTTTTCTGCCATACTGTTGGTGCAAAATGGAGCTAAAGTTTGCTTAATGTGGCTACAGATGGACAATCCTTGTCTTAGCAAAAATACCATACCTACCCCAGTATGTCCCTCACCCCCCCAGTGGACTGGTGCACAGAGAATGTCCAGTATGCCCTAATCCAGAATGTAATCCCCAGTGTTGCCCTGCTTTCACTCTGTGAGGCCATTAGTCACAAACAAGTCAAAGCAGCAGCTCCATGGAAGCTTTAGTTTAAGTGAGTGAACTGGGCTAGATCGAAACAGTCCCAGAATTAGAGATGGCATAAAACGACCTCTGCATTTTTCTCCCTGAGTTGTGATTAGTACCCATATTTCTGGTTCCAAGTATCTGAAAATAACCTATAAACCTCTGCATGTTTGGCTCGTCTGTCTATAGTTTTAGGAAAAAATGGGAAACCAGTCTTAAGAAATTAGCATGTGATAGTCTGCTGCCCTGTACAACGTAGGCCAGGAAGAAAAGCATAAAGACTTTACTGAAATATTTGAGTGCTGGGTATATTATGAAATATATGCAAGCAGTGCTGTATAGTTTATATTGCCTTGCAGCAACTTGTAAGTCTTATCAGCATCTGGGAAGATCAGAACTTTCCGTTTGGGTTTTGATTAATCAAATATATTATGAAATCTTTGCTACGCCTGATTTTTGTGAGACCCTGTTCTTGATATTAATATGTCTCTATGGATTAGATACAGATCACTTGTTTCATGAAAATAATTCTCTTATCTTTCTTCTCTTGTACAAAAGTTATGTTTTTTAAAAATAAAAATCATCAGATAAATATTTAAACACAGATTTCCTTTATGTGGGTGTCTGTTCTGTGCTATTTCTCCTATAAGTCTTTGTATAAACTAGGCACATTGAAATGTAGGACATTTAGGACTCTCTAACTTTTGAAATGATCACTAGAGGCCTAAAGACTTCTTCCTAGAAGGAGACAGCCTAGTATTTCATTCAGCTCCTTTATGACTATGTGTTAGAAGACTGAGTGTTAAACCACGAATCTCATCCTATCAACCCAGTCATATAACCTTGAGCTATCCAGACTTTCAGATGACAACACAGAGTACCTATAACATGTGTATCAACCATAGTGTAAGCTTCTAATCAGATACAATTAGCATTTGAAAATCCCTATATTTTTATGAAGTAAACAGACAAGCGTCCACAATGCGACTGTACACTATACTGCAGATACCATACATTTTCTAACATTAGAATAATATCACCTCTTACTTGTACTGATATAATAAGGGTCTTTCAGTAATTACATTATAATCCTTTCATCCCAATGGATAATACTAATGAACTATTTTTTTTTTAAATCACTGAGTGAAAAAAAATGTTTTACTGTTAAAAACGTGGCTCACAAATAGGGTTATCAAAATGAATGATCCCCAGCAATTGTTCTGTTCTTATAAGTTAAATACTAAGACACATTTGTTTATTTTATATGAAAATTTGCAGGCAAGTAGTTTGTTACACAGGCCCACGAGCGTAGGAGGGCTATTAGGAAGGCCAAGGCAGAGATGGAACTCAGGCTAGCGTCCAGGATTAAAGGACAATAAAAAGTCCTTTTTCAAGTACATTGGGAGCAAGAAGAGGGCACCAGGGAATGTAGGGCCCTTGCAAGATGCAAACGGTAATCTTGTGGCTACGCCAGACAAGAAAGCTCATATTTTTAATAGTTTCTTTGCCTCTGTTTTCTTGAACAGGGACTGGGACGTCCCACATACCAGAGATAGGGACAATCTCGGGGATGAATCTGTCAGGCATTTCGTCAGTGCAGATGTAGTTAGGGATCTTCTGGAAGGGCTAGACATTTTTAAATCTGCAGGTCCAGATGCCCTCCACCCAAGGGTATTGAGGGAGCTGGCAGGGGTCATCACGGAGCCCTTGGCCCAGCTGTATGAGCATTCGTGGTCATCTGTGCAGGTGCCGGGGGACTGGAAACTGGCTAATGTGGTCCCAATTTTCAAGAAGGGGAGGAAGGAGGACCCAAGTAA
>NW_005842071.1:480584-490101 GCF_000455745.1 Alligator sinensis | reverse complement strand
GACACTAAGATGTGGGGCGAGGTGGACACACTTGAAGGGAGAGAGAGGCTGCAACTAGATTTAGACAGACTACAAAAGTGGGCAGATGAGAATAGGATAAATGCAGGGTGCTGCACCTTGGGAGAAGGAATCCACAGCATACATACAGGCTGGGGAGTTCCCTTCTTGAAAGCACAGAGGTGGAAAGGGATCTTGGAGTCATTATTGACTCTAAGATGAACATGAGCCACTAATGCCAGACCGCAGCCAGCAAGGCCAGCCATACCTTGTCATGCATCCAAAGGTGCATCTCAAGCCGGTCCAGAAAGGTGATACTCCCCCTCTATGTGACTTTGGTCAGGCCGCAGTTGGAGTACTGCGTCCAGTTCTGGGTACTGCACTTCAAAAGGGATGTGGCCAGCCTGGAGAGGGTTCAGAGGAGAGCCACCCGCTTGGTGGGAGGGCAGCAGGTCAGGCCCTATGAGGAGAGACTGAGGGACCTGAACCTATTCAGCCTCGGCAAGAGGAGGCTGGGGGGGGACCTGGTGGCTGCCTACAAGCTCATCAGGGGAGATCAACATCAAATAGGTAGTGCCCTTTTCTCCCCAGCACCACCTGGGGTGACAAGGAACAATGGTAATAAGCTGATGCAGAATAGGTTTAGGTTAGAGCTCAGAAGGCAATATTTTACAGTTAGGGTGGCCAAAATCTGGAACCAACTCCCCAGGGAAGCGGTCCTTGCCCCTACCTTGGGCAAATTCAAGAGCAGGTTGGCCAATCACCTGTCTGGGGTCTGGTGAACCCAGCATTCATTCCTGCCTGTGGCAAGGGATCAGGCTAGATGATCTGTTCAGGTCCCTCCTGACCCTAGCTACTATGAAACTATGAAACAGGGACTTCAAGATGCTTTATTTTAGGTTTTATTTTTAAAAAGGCAAAGCTTTTATCTTTAGAAAACAGATTTACTGCACTAATGCAATCTCTTTCAAGTAAAATGTCAAAAGCTTTTTAAAATACTGGCTGACGGTCCAACCTTGTAAGCTATTGGGCGCTCTCAGCTGCACAGGAATCAACATAAGGGTACTCAGCCTCTCACAGGATCAAGCCCTTAATGCAAAGGCACAGCAGCTTCGCTGATACCAGTGACCTTAAATGTTTTGGTCTACTCTGGCAGTGATCCATGAACTAAGACAGATTTACTGTATACAACTGACAGTAACAGCTTAAAAAGAATGAGTTAAGAAAGTAGTATCAGCCTTTACTTTGACTCTCTTGTTCACTGTGGGTGTGTCTACATGAGATGCTACATCACTGTAGTGATGAGCTACGGCAATGCAGCTTGTCACTATGGTGACATAGCATCAGCAGGCATGAACATGATGCCGATGTTACTGCATAGCTCATTGCTACTGCGCAGTAGGGTAGGAAATGGCCCATGCACTGCTAGGACTGTGCAGTAATGTTGGTAGTGCTTCAGCAAGTACTAAATGACTCAGGCGCATGTGTAGACATGCCCTGTGTGTCACAACCCCAAGTTTTATATGTATTCCTAATTTGTGTATAGTATCCTCTCACACTTTTGTTCACTCAAAGCAAATATTTATGGTCAGGTGAGTAAACATCCATTCATTTTTTTTTGGTGTAATAATATTAATAAGTTTACAAGGACAGTTTTATGCCTGTATTTTATATAATGTGTATATATAACTTGAGCAATCTGGCCCAGTTCTCTACTATGTCTAGGCTCTGCGTGCAGAGGAAACTGGCAGCCTGAGGAAGCCAGGTGCATCTCCCAAATCCTCAGCAGACTTTGGATAAGGGCCAAGAAGGATTATGTATACTGAAGATGCAATCTACCTTTCCCATGTTCTGCCTCCCACCAAGGGTTATCTTCTCTCATAGAACAGGTAATAGTGCTGCTACCACTCGATTTTTGTCAGTAGAAGTTTTCCCTGAAGAAGTGGACTTTTCCACAGAAATCATGTAAAAGGCTGTTTGTGGGCTGGATTATATGTTCTTCTATATGTGGGGGTCCTACTGAAATCAGATTTCTGCACAAAGTCAGCTCATGGAACAGGGCCCAGTTCTGCGTGGTGCTAAATGCTCCTCTGATATGTATACATAGATGAGATACTGAATGTCCTGAACACCTGTTAGCTTTCAAGGGAGAAGAAAGTGTTCAGCATCTTGTCAACTCCATGTACAATAAATAGTTGGAAAACAATTGTTAAGCAAGCTTTTGGGTTCAAAAACCCTTCATCAGGCTGAGCACATTTCTGCAGTTGGTGTGTGCTCTTCCTAGATGAAATGAAAAGTAAAGAAGCCAGTGGCTGGGCTGGTATGCATACAAGACAGGCATTCAGTGAAGATGTAGATTGAGGAGTCAATGGGTGAGAGACAAGCTGGGTGAGGGGGGAGAGAAGGGGGCCCAACATGGCTACAACCTACACCCCTGTACAATAAATGACATTTAAAAAAATGATGTGGTCTTTTAGACGTTTAAAAGCCCCCAACATGCTAGTGCGTGCGCACACGCGCGCACATAAACCCACACACCACATACACCCATATTGTTCTGTTTAAATGGTTAAATGGCCTGCAGGTAAATAACTCCCCAAATAACATCGCTGAAGATGTTAATGGCTTTCAGTGTACATACATTAGGTATATGCTGTACATAGGAAATAAATGTTTGCACTTATATTTACTCATTGTACACTTTCCCATGAGCAGATAAACTTGTGATGTAAAGTTGATAGACAGGGAGGTTGATGAAGTGCAGTTCATAGGCTCGTCTCTGGGAAGTGTTTTCTAAGTTTCCTTTGAGGATCAGGACTGAGAGATTGGAGAGAGAGTGGTTTTCTTGTGAGAAATGTGCCCCCAATGTGTACCCAGTTACCTGTGGGCTCACATTTCTCACAAGAAAACCACTCTCTCCAACCTCTCGGTTGGATAGACAGCTACACAGCCAGATTTTAAAAATGCTTATGATACATAGTACTTCAGAAATGAACCTTAGTTTTCCCTGTTAATTCTTATCGAAAGGAAATAATGATGAATGGACTAATGCCAGAACTCAAGGATATGATGAATAAGAAAGAGAAATGACATCCTAAGGCCCTGGTGACCACAAAACAAGCTACAGTTTATCCCCCGGAGAGAGGCTGTGATGGGCTGAACTTGCCATTAGGGGGAAGATTAAGTGTCCTTGCTTCCTCAGTTAGTTAATTATACACTCCAATCTTTCTAGTATATCACAGAAGCAAGGCGTTTTGCTTTTGAATATCTGTATACTGACTGCTTGGATTGCTTATTGGTTATTTCTCTTGACAACTCGAACCTGAACATTAAATCCCATTGGCAACAACTATCTGTCAAAAGGAAAAAAAATAAGATTTGTGTATTTAGTTTTCATTATAGAAGTGCTTGTAGTTGAAAAAATATGTACCTGTCAAGTTTTCGACATCTCGCAGGGGATGCAAGCAATGCTGTTGTGATTTCAAAACCTGGCTGACAAATTCACGTTCCAGTAGTAAAGACAAATCAAGTCCCGTTCCCCCCCCCCGTTTTTTTTTTTTGCTTTTTTTTTTTTTTGCTTTTTTCACCGCTTTGACAGTCATACATAACAATTTGAGACCTAAGTGGCACTTTGATGCACTATTCCATTATTAAGTGGTATAGTCACTATAGAATAGATGACGGGCCTGTACTCAAGGCATTGTGAATTAAACAGCTTTCAACAATGGGGGAAATTGAATGGCCTAAAGAATTCTGAAACATAAAAAAATAATGATTAAAAATGTGTTTCAGAAGCAGCAAGGCATATAATTTAAAATAATGTGAGGTACTGAAAATCAAACTACAGAAAACAAAGTACATTTTAGAAGAATCTTTAAAGTTAAGAGGAAACATTAAATAATTAGCAAACATCAATAAACCCACAATTACTAATTTTAAATATGACTGTTTGATGAACCTTAAAAATGAGCATGGCATAAAAAAACCTACAAAGAATTTAAGATATGAGGATATAAAATCTTTTTTACGTGACAGTACTTTTGACTTCATATTAATTGACTAGTTTTATACTAGTATTTCCTTGTGCCTAAAGGTAGAGTTTTCAACTAAAGTAACATTGACTTAAAGTACTTAAATTAATTCTTTTGTCAATAACATTACAGCTAATCAATACACCTGGAATTAAACAACAGTTTTTGGTCAGGAGGCACGTTAATTCCTGGTTTCTTTTTGTTACAATTCATTAATCATTCAGCCACTCCCAATAAAATGATCACTCTATTTTAAGCAGAAAGTTTGATGTCCCAAATATCCCACAATGGCAAATATAACAAGACAAATTAGAGTAAGGTTTCTGAAATGACTTTTTATTGAGGAAATAAAAATTCAAAAGCTACATTGATAACAATTCATGTTATATTTTTAGTTAATAAAATGTAAGTAGATATTTTTTTCCTATTAAGATAAAAAACAAAAATGTAATACTTGTTATACCCTAGAGCATAATTGGTCATATATTATCTTTTGTTTTTAAGATTATTAAAGGCTAAGAAATTACTTTTCAAACATTGATCCAGTGAGATTACTAGGAAAAAAGACACCAAGCAATGAAAATTCTATTAATCCACAAACTTCTAAAATATTTGCTACAATACTTATCTCTCTGCACTTCTGACAACTATATCAAACTGATCTATATCTCAGAATAGGATGTGGATTACAATTTCAGTGCTTAGTACTCCAAATCTTTTTTCTTATTCTTCTGCACTAGAAAGACAAAATTGAATTATTCCTTTATCCTTTTTAACTAGACTTATTTCTTTATCCTACAAAGCAAGTAAAACCACATCAGGAATACATGGTGCTACAGAGCATGGTATAGTACAGCTTATAGCTATGGTCAAATAAAATGAAAATAAAATAAACACCTTGACTATCAAGTGATACGTTAAAAATGGGCTTTGGGGGAGTATTAAAAAGGATTTCATCAACATCCCTCTTTTCCATTCTGAGGGAGTAAAAAATGTAATTATGAAAAATAAAATAAGGATTTTCTTAGTTAGAATTCCTGGCCCTTCACTGATTGCAGTAAATTATAAATTATGCAGTCAATGTAGGCCAACAAAAGAAGACATCTTCAAATCTCAGTCAAAGGTAATTACTTAAGTCGGCTGAATGTTCCCTTTTCATAGAGTGTGATCTCTCTTTGACAGCTCACACTGACAGATGACCTTCTCAGCAACGTTCTTATCCTTCGGATCATGAGCAGTGTGCCTCTCTCCCTGAATATCTCTATATATTTGTGACACTAAGCTTTCAAATACAGCTATTGACAAATCAGAACATCAGTCTAAGTGCTGGTCTTCCTATCACTCACAATAAAGTAGCTATCACTTGTGGTGTTGTAGAGCAAGCACATCTCTGAAAAATGAGTTCTCACCAAGTGCTAATTTGACACAGCTCGCTTGCCTTCCCATAATTGCTCTGTCATTGTCAGTTGGCAGTTCGGGCTCATTCCTGGAAGCTGTGCCGTACAATTGGATACAATTACTCCCATTTACCACCACTATTATGCCACTGATGTTGCCCAGTCCGCATATTGACATGCCTCATTAAACCTGGATGCAGGCCATTAATGAACATTGTTAGCATTTCTCTTAAACTTTTTGCCTCTAATAAACAGTCAGTGTTCCATGAAGGAGCACTGCCATCCTTGTGATATGATATTTATTATCTTATGGGGGAAGGGGACTCTGTAAATGGAAACTATCCAGATGCTGTGAGAGAGATATATGGTTAGATCAGTAGAGAATAGCACTGATCAGTAGGACCTTTTCCATCAGGGGCATCCTACCATTAACCAAGTGACCTCTTCTATCCAAAAGAAGACAGGAAGGATAAACATGATAACCTCACAGTGGCCCAATCGCAGCAGCTTTCTCAAGGTTGCGTTAGCTCCAGTAGCTCTCCTTAACCCTCTCCTACCCCCAGGTGGTGCTATGTGACACTATAAAGATGATTTTGCCCTGGGTCCTCAATCCATTATGTCCAGCTACTTCAACGTGCATTTTTATTCAGAGATAATTATGTGTTGATCAGAGAAGTCAGCGGCTGTCACCCATATGGCAGGCACACCTGCAGTGTGACATAGGTGGTAACGATGGCATGCTCTTGAGCTGTCATGACAGGGACAGAGACTTTATTATGTATATGTCACCATTTCTCTTAGGAAAATTATCCTTTTCCGCACAATGACAATAATGAACCTTACAACACTTTCATAAACCCTGTTTCCAGGTCCTCTTCTTGACCTTCATTAAAACTCTTTCTCTTTCTCTTCCTCACCCTCCATATATGTGTGTGTGTGTGTGTGTGTGTGTCACACACACACACACACACACACACACACACAGCTGTATAAAAAAAACAGACAACTCCCCAGCTCCCAAGCTTGTAAAACTCAATTTGTTGAGTTTCTTTTTAAAACATTTGTGTCTTGTTGCCCATATGAAGATAGAGTCAATAGCTCATCCATCAGTGCACTGATGGAACTTAAGTGCAAGCCCCACAAACATTTTCAAAAATACAGCAGTGGTATATTATAAAGACTAAGATCTTAACTGCTAAAAAGTTTTCCAGATTGTAACAGGATACAGATTGAAAAAAAGTTATCCTTCTGAACTTTTGCACCTTTGATTGTTACAAATAACATTCAAGGGGTCCTTTAACAGATTTATTTTTCCTCTCTTTTTTCCTTTCCTTTCCTCTGTTCATTTGACAGCACTTTTTGTATTCTCAGTTTCATTCTTTTGCCCCTTGACCTGCAAAAGCATGTTTGCTAGTTGTGGCAGTAGCAGCAGAACTGAAACTGAAAGGAATCAGGAAAGAAGCAGGCATGTGGAACAAAGGGAGGAGAGAAACAGAAGAGAGCCTGTGTAAGTTTTGTGATGATGGTCCCAGGACTCTGCAAAAAGCTTAAGTATCAGCTGAGAAGCTTAAAAACTTGTAATAAAATTTAAAGGTATTTTTAATGCAGGTTATACTCGTTACAATTACAGATAACTGATTTTGAAATTAGGCAGTTTCAAAAAAATCAAGTTGCCAGCGTATTTTTATAAAGTAGGTATTTTTCCTGAAATCTACTAACGTTTCAGTGTGTACTTGACATTAACATTCTTCATTTTAGATTCCCTTTCACGTAGATTTGGGCATGTACATACCTGTAAAACTCACACAATAATTGTGATTGTGCATAAATAATTACTTTGATTTTGAAATACATAACCACCTGCAACAGTGTTATTTCAATAGCAAATAGTAAAATATGTCGGAGCAGAACTTTTCAGTTTTAACACTGCTTATATAGAAAGAGATTCCCAAAATTTGGAGATTTTACAGTAACATTTTCATTTAGATTATTTTAGCAAAAGTAGTTAAGGAAAAATTTGAGCATTTACAATCATGTGAACCTTTGTAGTCTATTGTAAATAGAAATATTGTACTGTTGACAGTGCTTATCGGACATATATATGAGTTTGGAATAAAATGGCCTTCTAATAAAGCTGTGAACTAAATACCTATATAGAAAATACTTAATTTATTTATCTCCCATACAAATGGAGACCCAGCCAGATCTCACCTAGCTTGTGAGATGCTGGGATTGCAAAGCAAGAATAATATGGATACAAAACCTGTAACATTTCACATGCATAAATGCATATATTCTTGAGTAAAATACACACACACACACACACACACACACACACACACACACACACTTTGGTAATGGATGCAGTACAAAAACGGAGTTTGTACTATCTAGCTGCATAGATAGACTGACAGATAAAAACATATTTCCATTTGATATACCACTATATTTCCCTCTCATCACTTCAAGTGAACTGAGGGAAGAAGAGGGAGGAATAAAATGCTGTTTAAAATGGAAAGGCTTCAGTCTTGTATTTACATAATTCTTCCAAATCAGAGGGTAGTCCCTTCATTTCTATACTTTTTTTGGAAAAAAAAATATCTACAAGTAAGTTACTTCTAATGTAAGGAAGAAAGAAATGCAACATATGGAGCTAACTCTTTTTTCTCAGTTTCTTTACCCCATTGACTAACTTCAGAAGGGGGAAACATTCAACTAAGAAAAAGTGAATTAATTATTATGAATGTTCAAATTCAGGCTCTTTTCTCTTTTTACACATTGATAAAAAGTATGCACCAAAGCTACTTTCAAGTGCTTTATTCAGAGCATGGCAGAACTTCATAATCGCCAGGCGAGATGTACTGACAATGCTGCAACAATATTCATGAAGATTTCCAGTACGTTGTGCATGGAATTCCCTCTGAAATCAATGGGAGTTCCTAGCACAGTACAGCTATAGAATTAAGCCCAGTGGCACTTGAGAATATTTATTAGAATGTACAGACCACTAATTCACCCTGATTGATTTCACAAGGCAGTAACTTGAAAGAAAATACCTCTAAATAATTAGTTTCTTGCTACCTGAAGAATAAATGAGGCAGTATGTATTTGCAAGTAAGAATCAAGATCAGGGGTGGTCAAAATATGGCCTGCGGGCTAGATCCAGCTCGCCAGACAATTTAATCTGGCCCACAGATGCCCACTAGTTACCTGGATCCTGCCTAGCCTACACACCTCACTCCCACGCTCGTACACAGAAGGGCCTGGCTCAGCCAGTGCACACAGCTTCTGAGCAGAGCTGCTGCTGACACTGGTGCAACCTCCAGGGTACCTGCTTGGCTTCTCTAGCATCCAGAAGAACTTCCTGTCCCTGCTGCAGCACTCACTCCAGACAGCAGGTAGGGAAGTGGCGGAGGTTGGGGGAGGGGGAGCTGCAGCTGGGCAGGGGCAGGGAGTGTGGGGCTGAGGCTGCCAGCAGCATGGAGCCCAGAACCCACACCCGGGAATGTGGCAGGAGCACAGAGCTCAGGTGGACAGGGTGTGTGTGTGAGTGTGTGGGGTGAGAGAGGGTGCAGGGGTGTGGGGACCTCCCCACACACTCCTGCCCATGGCGCACAGCCTCCACCATGAGGGGCAGCAGCAGCAGGTGGTGTACCCTTGGGGTGCTCATTGCCCACACAGTCATTATTGCCTGGCGGTGCATGGCTCCAGCCAGTTCCGGGAGCTGCACGTGGTGGCAAGGAGCGGAGCCAAGCCAGCCTGCCTCTATTGTGCAGGGCTCCCCATGGTGCACGTGCAGCTCCTGATATTTGCATGCCACTGAGGGGAAGCCCTGCATGATGAAGCCGGCAGCCTGGCCCTGCTCCCTGCTACCACATGCAGTTTATGGGACTCTGCTAGGAAACTCGGGGCGAGGCTCCCTGCCACTTCCAGCAGAGTCCCAGCAGCTGTACATAGCAGCGGGGTGCAGGGAAGGCAGCTGGCTTCACTTCACAGGGCTTCCCCCCCCCAGTGGTGTGCAAGTGCTGGGAGTTTCATAGTTTCATAGTAGCTAGGGTCAGGAGGGACCTGAACAGATCAACTAGGCTGGCC
>NW_005842071.1:470298-480536 GCF_000455745.1 Alligator sinensis | reverse complement strand
AAGACCACAGACAGGTGATCATCCAACCTCCAGAGTTGCCTGGCTTCACTCTCTACCATCACATGCAGCTCCCAGAACTGGCTGGAGCTGTGTGCTGCCAGGTGGTGCATAGTACCTACATAGTACCCCAAGCAGTTGCCACCTGCTGCTGCAGCCACTGGCAGCAGGATTTGTGTGGGGGGTGTAGGCCTCCCTCCTACTCCACAAACCCCACACACCACACCCTGACCCCACAACCCCCCCCCACACACACACACACTAAACCATACCCTCTCACAAAGCCCACACACCCACATGCACACACCCCCACACCCTACCATAAACACAAAACCACCCCCAGCCACACCCCAAACACTCCCCCACAGACAATATACAAGTGTAAGTCTTTATTTTTTAGCTACTATGCAAGCACCTCTATATACGCTATGCGAACACAAATCATGACAAAAATATATTTTTTAATAAACTTAAAATATGTTATAGTAGATGTTTGACTTTTAGTATATGATTTGGTTTATTTCTGGTTCGAAGATGGCAACTCCCCCTCCCAAAAGGAGTATGGCCATGGGCAAAGGAAAGGACTTCCAGTGGCAAAGGTCATGGGTTAGGGGTGGAACTTCCAGTCTCAAAATGGCAACCAGGGGCCAGGGCACCTGTCAAGGGGCCATGCTACCTTTGCGGCCCTTAACAGCTCACCAAAGCTCATTAAGCAGCTTTGACAGAGGGCAAACTCCCAGGCCCAGTCACAGTGCCTGCCTGCCCACCTGTCTTTGGGCATGAAGCCCGCCTAACTTTCCTGCCACACCTTGTTAAATAATTAAGATGGTAATTAAGCAGGAGGCTGCCCTTCAAGCATCCTGGTGCCAAAGTGTGGTACAAACACAACACTGATCTTCCTTTATTGTGTCCCATGCCTCATAGATGACATCCGTGAGTTGTGCTATGCTCCGGCTTGAGGCTGGGCTCAACTCAGTGCGCTGTTAGGCTTCTCTCATGCTACCCTTTTTGGGGGCCTCACACATACCACCCCTCTCTCAGTGGGGCCTCTACCACTCCACCCACTCTCACCAGGCCTCTTTCACTCTTGTCCCTCACAGGGCCAAATCCACTCTGCCCTGGTCCCTCAAGCCACCATATAGGCCATCAGGCTTGTCTCTATATTCCTTGGCCAGCCCTGGCACAGTCTTTTGGCTCTCCCACAACCCTCATCCGCGCGGTGGCCGGGCAATTGGCCAAACACTGGGCTAACTCTGTCCCTGGCCCCTAAGCAGGTAACACACCCCACTGATTCCTAACTGGGGCCAATGACTCACCCCCTCTACTCGTGGCCCTCTGTATGCCACCTCACTCGGCCTCAGGCATCCGAAGACTTACATGGGCCTCTCTGCCCTCTTCTCCCTGGGGTCTCAACACAGCAGCCCTCTAGCTGAAATAATTGCCCATTCCTGATGTAGGTGCATATATGCATTTTTATCTGTTGGCATGTTATATCAGAGATTATTGACAGTGAAGATATTATGACCATAGTTGTTTTGCTCTTGAAGTACTCGGGGCAGCAAATAAAATTACAAATCAAATCAAAATAAATGTACCTCTATGTGGTGCTTGGAAGTGGATTTTCAGTGCCAGTTAGAACACTGTTCATTTGCCTCCTTTCTGCCTTCCAGGTGAATGACCCAGACAGGAACAGTTTCTCCAGGATTCCTTTGCATTGTACAGTAAACTCTGGATAATTCACCACTCCAACAAGAACACAGGTCACTATCTAGCAATAACCAATAATCAGGAGTTGGTAACAGAGGATGGAGGGAGCTGGCTGGGAATTGGAACAATAATGAATTAAACCATAGCAGTGAATTATCCCATAGGCAAACTACCCAGAATTTACTGTACGTTGTACTAGGAACTTTGAACTCAGACAGAAACAGGATTGTAAAGAGAATGTCACCTCTTCATTTTACAGGCCATGGTGCTCTCAAAGTTTTGCATTAATAATGAGCTCAGGGACAGATAGGCTACTAGTCATTACAGGGGATGTCTACATGTACATTAATGAGCTTTTCCTAATGTGCATCAAATGTAGTACCTCCAATATGAGATACTAAATACATGTGCATTAGGCTGCGCTAATGCAATGTAGCACAAGTGCATGCTTTTTAGGTGATGCTTTTTGCAGAATAACCTAATCTACTGTGTATTAGCATATTAGGACTTTTTAATGCACCACTTTAATGCACAGTGGAATAGGCTACTGCGCATTACAGCGCACATGTAGACATATCCAGAGATTGTCATTGCTAAGCCCAACTGACAGGAACTTTATAGACTCCTTAGGCTAGATTCATATAAAGACATAGGGCCCAGACTCTCACAGGTATTTAGACATTCAGCTGCAACTCATGGCAATTGGGAGAGGTCCTGGGTGATTTGGAAAGGGCAAATACAGTGCCTGTATTTAAGAAAGGGAAAAAGGAGGATCCAGGGAACTACAGAACTGTCTGCCTCACCTCACTCCCTGGAGGTCTCCTACAACATTCTAATAGGCAAGCTAAGGAAGTAGAGGCTGGATGAATGTGCTGTAAAGTGGATAGGAAACTGGATGGATCATTAGGCTCAGAGGGTCTTGATGCCTTGATGTCTAGTTGGCAATGCCTTGATGTCTAGTTGGCAGCCACTATCAAGTGGTGTGCCTCATGGGTCAGTCTTGGGGCCAGTTTTGTTCAATTTCTTCATCAATGATCTGAAAGATGGCATAGAGTGCACCCTCAACAAGTTTGCAGTTGATACCAAGCTGTGGGGAGTAGTAGATAAACTGGAGGGAAGGGCTAGGATTCAGAGAGACCTAGACAAATTGGAGTACTGGACGAAAATAAATTTCATGAGGTTTATTAAGGACAAATGCAATGTCCTGCACTTAGGACGGAACAATCCCATGAACCAGAAGAGAAGACTGAGAGGGGATTTAATAGCAGCCTTCAGCTACCTGAAGGGGGGTTAGGAAGAGGATGGAGCTAGACTGTTCTCAGTAGTGGCAGATGACAGAACAAGGAGCAATGGTCTCAAGTTGCAGCAAGGGAAGTTTAGGTTAAATATTTTGAATAACTTTTTCACTAGAAGGGTAGTAAAACACTGGAGCAGGTTACCCAGAGAGATTGTGAACTCTCCATCCTTGGAGGTTTTTAAGACCCAGCTGGACAAAGCCTTGACTGGGATGATCTAGTTGGGGATGGTCCTGCTTTGAGGAGCTGCAGGCAGACCTAAATTCTTCATTTAGGTCACAGTGGGTGCATCTACATGTGTGCTTTAATGTTCATTAGTTTATTTTAATGAGCATTAAAGTGTCACAAAGGGCACATACACACAAGCATGTGACAAAGCGCTTGGTGCTACATAGCATACATTTATATGAACAGCAAAATGTGCATCAGTGCTAAGAAAATGGCAGTGGTGACTTTAGAAACTAAAACACCTTTGATGTGGTTTAGTTCAAAAGTGTACCACCACCATTTTCTCAGCGCTGACATACATTTCACCATCTATACAAATGCATGAGATGCAGCGTAAGGTGCTTTGTCGCATGCATGTGTGCATGTGCCCTTTGTGATACTTTAATGCGCATTAAAATAAACTAATGCACATTAAATCACACGTGTAGATGCACCCACTGTGACCTAAATGAAGAATTTTGTCAGTCCAGCAATATGAAAGAAAGTTATCATCTAGGTAGTCATTTTGTTTTTTTTTTAAATTTGATTGCGTCTTTCAGCTTTGAATTTTGGTTACATGTTTCTTTTCTTAGGAAAGGTGCTTGAAAAAATCCCCTAAGATATTTTTATTCATGTTCAATACATATATAATAAAATACTGCTCAACTTGGAGAGTAGCAGAACTGCTGAAATGACCAAATGCCCTAGTTTTAGCAGTATAATCCCAGTGTGTCATATAATGATCTACTATCCTGAGAATGCATTTTTAATGGACTTTATGTATGTTTCATAGATAAAAAATGTATATTCAAAATGTATTGCCATAATATTTGGTTGTTAGGGACAGTTTGATGGACTCAGTGTTTGCAATGTAGAGAAAAGCTGTTTTTTTACTCATGGTTTGATTTTTAAAGACATGCTCGTTCAGAGCCCTGATTAAGAATGAAGGATGTAGGTGCTTAAAAGTCAGGGTCTGTAGGCCAGGTGCAAATTATCTCAGTAGCTTAAGTCCTAAAAAGTGATTCAGAGAGGCCTAGTCCCTACCAGCAACCTAAAAAAAGCACTACTTGTCTAAAACCAATATTCAGCTCCATTTGCAACATCAGGTTTCCTCAGATGGCTACACTTAGGCCCACATGCCTTTGCCCAGAAGCAACCCAGAACAGGAATTTTGGCAGCTAACTGTCCTCTAAGCTCCAAACTGATTCAAATTAGCCATAAGACAGGGGTGGGCAAAATATGGCCTACAGTCCAGAACTGGACCACAGAGGGATGTTGTCCAGCTCGTGGCATGTCCTGCTGCCCCAGCAGGGCTGAGGCAGCTCTGTAGCTGTATTGTCTTTCTAGGCAGCACAGGCAGTGGTAGTGGCTCTTTCCTGCTGCTTCTGCCACTGGCCCCAGCCTCGTGGTACAGCCTTGACTCCAGCCCGCCCCATGCCTGCTCCAGACTCAGCTCGGTGAACTGGACAGATATGGACTAGCCAGAACCTGCATGCACAGCCTTGACCCTAGCCTGCCCCATGCCTGCTCCGGACTCACCCACTCACACTGAGCAGCAGCAGCAGCAGCAGCAGCAGCAGCAGTGGCCAGGCAAAAGCTGCTGCTCAGCTTAGGGGAAAAGCATGCCCCCCCCTTCACTGCTGCGGGGTCCTTCTTGCTGCAGCCACCCGGAGCCTATGCTCTGGCTCCCCTGATGCTCCTCTGTACTGCCACCGTTGCCCCTCTGGGTGGCCCAGAGGCAGCAGAGACAGCACTGGAGAGGAGCTGCAAGGCAGCTTGGTCATGGGCTCTGGGTGGCTGTAGCAAGAAGGGCCTGGCAGTGGCAGGGTGGGACACTTTTCCTTGGGGCCTAGCAGCAGTTTCTGCCTCACCACTGCTGTTGTTCAGCATGGGCAGGCAGTCTGAAGCAGACATGGGGTGGGCCGGGGCTGGAGTCAGGGCTGTGCACAGGGGTCCCCAGCAGTACCACAGGCCTGGAGCCAGCAGCATTGGCAGCCAGAAGGAGCTGCCACTTCCTGGGCTACCTAGAAAGGTGTCGCAGGCTGGGGTTGGGGCTGGGGCTGTGCACTTTTGGCAGTGGCGCATGGGCTCCAGGCTGTTGTGGGGAGGAGGTGCTGACTGGCCCATGGCAGCTCCCTGGAACCACCTATGTGGCCCATGGGCCCAAATATCTGCCCACCCCTTCCATAGGAGGTGACTAATCACTGCTGAAATCCCCAGAAAGGGACATGTTGTTAAGTTCAAAAGCCATAACTAACTCAGATTGATAGTGCTGATTTCAGCTTGGTGGTAGCACTACCTACTTTTTGCCTTATTACCTAGGTTGTGTGAATCCCTATTGCCAGGCTTATTCCTGTTTTCAGTATGTAGGAGGTCATTCTCAGTAGTCATCCCTTAGTTCTGGAATTCCCTCCCTCTTGAGGCCTTTCATAGCCTAAGCTTGAACATCTTTTGAAAGCACTTTAAGACCTTCGTGCTTGGGTAGACATTTTGCAAATTATGCTAGGCTAGGATATTGTTTAATGGGTTTCTGTTTTATGTTTTCTCCTGCTTTGCAATCATTATTCTCTTTTAAAAGTTATTCTGCTTTCCTATTGTAATCTGCCCTGAGCCCATGTTGGGAATGGCAGCATATGAAATCAAATAAATAAATAAATAAATAAATAAATAAAACTAATGACTATGTAAAGTGAAATGATTAAACAATATTATTAGGTTACAAGACATGGCTCACCTACCAGCAGCCTAAAGATGGCTCAGTGCTCATTCTGCTTCTGACCCTGTGATTCTTGTATTCCAGCTACCTAGTGGCTCATCTTCAATAGGTCTATTTGCTACTTTATGGGATCATGGGCCAATGCCCATCAAGAAAAACTATAAGCCTCCCTTAAAAAGGAAGGCTATGGGAAAAGTGGCAACTGATTCCTTGTGGCAACTAAAAACATAACAGGGATGGAATTGGAGGTTCAGGTTCAAAACAAGTGCACCAAGAGGGCAGACTGAGCAGAGCATATCAAATGAGTCCACAGTCCCTGGGGTCCTCCTGTCCAGAGCCTCATTCCTGGTTAGATATATGGTAATCTTGGCTAGGGACAGAGGATGGTTGACCAGGAGGTGCTGGGACTTGGTGGGGCTGCAGATGGGGAGTGCATAAATAAAAAGGTGCAGGCAGTAGTTCAGCCAGAACCTCAACAAGAGGTTCTAGGGGAGGTGGTGAGGGGGCTGCAGCCCTGATCACTCTAGGAAGGCATGCACTAGGGTCTCCCTCTGCTCGCAGAAGGGACAGGAATTGGGAGTATTTGTGAAATGTGCCAGATGCACACCTGTGGTGACAGCTCCATGGGGGAGCCACTCGCTGAGGTCCTCAGTGGCCAGCAAGATCAAGGTGGAGTATATGCTTGTCCCCTGGAGACCCCCATCCTCGCTGAGTGTGTCCCACCACTTGATGTCCAGGCAGGATGTGAGGACAGGATGGCAGAGTGTCTAGACCATGAGCATGTAGAGCTATTTGCTTGTATAGGAGCCACAGGAAAGGCTTGAGGAAAGTGGTTTAGAGCTGGCCTGACAATGGGCAACCTTGACATGCTCTCCACCAGAATGGGATAGGCTCCATCAGCATCCAGTTGAACTTGACCACGAACTCTTTGAAGGCATATTGCACTTGGAAAAACTGCATGAAGTGGGGACCAAAGCTGAATGCCCTCAGAGTGCTTGTGAGGTACCCATGATCCATCCTGTCAAACACCTTCTTCTGGTCAAAGAACAATAGAGCAAATGACAGCTCTCCCAGAGAGCAAGTTCAAGGAGGTCCCACACCAGGCACAGGTTGTCAAAGATGGTTCTCCTCGGCACCATGTACATCTGGTCAGGCTCCAGAAAAAAAAAGGATTAGCCACCCAGATCTCAAGCAGCAAGCCAGTCCTGTCCATAGCTCCTAATTCTTCCCCTGCTCACCAAGCCTCTAGGAAGCAACAGGGGAAGCAATTAGAGACTAAGGCTAGGGACAGAAGTGACACATAACCAGTTTAAATGATCAGAAACTGATTTAAACCTGTAACAGAACAGAAGCTCAGTGCGCATAAACCAGTTTCAAAATGACTGAAACTGGTTTAAGATAAACCTGGTTGAATGCAGTATCAGACTTAACTGATTTGGATCAAACCAGTTTATGAAACTTCTGTCCCTGATCTCTTCCTAGTTCAAGTTAAATCACAGTACCCCAGCATCCCAGGGCATTTTGCATCCCAGAGAGCAGAGCTGGACCCAGGGCATCCCTCTACTTTCTAGATGGAGCAGTGAGGGCTCTCTGACAAAGGGCGGGGGGAGGGAGCGGATGGGTCAAGCCTGACTGGGGATGCAGCCCAGTCTGCAAGGTGGGGGGACTGCTCCCCCGGCAAACCCTGTCTGCAGTCTGGGGTCAGAGAGGGGAGTTAAAGATCCCTTTCCCCACTCAAACTTACTGCTGGCTGCCACTATGGACTACAAATCCCAGAGGCACCTGGAAGCAGGAAAGGGAAGTGATGAGCAACCCTGCAGAGTCCTGCAGCTTCAATTCTGGACTGCAAATCCCAAAGACCTCAGAGGCATCAGGAAGAGGAAGTGAACACACAGCCAGAGAGCCATGCTCTAGTGCCCCCTGGACTCTGGCCTGAGCCACTGCAGGCATGAGGCTGCATTCCCTGAATCAAAGGTGAATGTCTGGTCACTTCTGTTTCAATTTAATCTGTGCAGTTTAGCCTAACATGCAAAGATTGAATCAATTCAGCCTTGGGCTTTTTTACTGTCGATACCTATCCCTAGTGGCAAGTCATAGCTATGCAAGTGATGGACAGTCAGAAATGTTTTGGGGTTTTTTTTGCTTTAAGGTATGAATATTCCACAAAGCCAAAAACCACTACACTGATTAATACTTGTTCAATTTACAGCATAAAGTATAACAAGGCCCTAAGCTTGTAAAGGGGATTGGCATTCAGATTCACCTCTGTGCTTCATTGGTTATCTTTGTGCTTTTAAACCATGCTTTTAAGGTGTTTTAATGCTCTCTCTCTTTCTGCATGGTCTTGGGCACCCAAATATTAACCACTCTTAGGTGTACCTGAAATCTCTTCACTAACTATTGGAATTTGTGATGCCTAATTGAACTTTTTTTAAAAATCTCATTCGTCGGATAGACACTTAAAATGACACTGGGGGGCAATGTGTAAATTGAACGTCCCATTGAGACAATTTGAATCCTGACATTTGTTGTCTAACTCTTAAGTACTGAGGGCCAGATTGAAAAATGTATCTAGGCAACTTAAGCTTCTTAACTTTTATTCAGTTTCAATAGAAGTTCAATGGGGAACTAAACAGAAGTTTAGACACCTATGGTGCCTAAGAATCTTTCTGAATCTAGTATCTGGTCCCAGATTGAAATCTGGAACCCCGAGTTAGATTCCTAGGCATAGCAGTCTTTAGGGATGGATGATGTGGGCAACTGTCCAGAGTGTTGTGGTTAGGGGAAACCAAACACCCCCCCCCCCACACACACACACATGCATGTAAACTCTCACATGTAAGCAGCCTGATCTCATAGCAGTGCTCTCCCCCTGCCCCATCCCACCCTGACCAATCCTCACCCCAGGCAGGAGGAGTGGTACCCACCCCAGCCTGCTCCCACCTCTAGTCATTGCTCAGGAAAAGCTGGGACAGACAGGTGCAGGCAGGGTGGTGCCTGCTTCAGTCCACCCACCTTGCTCTTGCCTGCAGCAATGCTGCTGATGGGAGGGGGGTCGTGCACAGGGTGGTGAGGGCACCAAAATACAAGTTTGGCCAGACCGCCATTTTACCTAAAGCCAGTTCCATGCTCAGGTTCTCTATACAATGACTGGGGAGAGTTAGAAAGCATAGAATGGGGAACCAAAAAAATCTCACACAATTGCTAGGGAGCTGCCTAGAACTAGCTAAAAAGAAATATTGAAGACAAAGGTTAAAGCCCAGCCCTCTGCAAGACTTAGGCTCATGATTGAGAGCTTCAGGCAATCACCTCCGTCTATGCAAGGTCTGCAGCCCAGACTCACCTCCTAAAGATAAGCACTTTCAACTGTTCTTTCAAGAACTGTAGCAGGGATCCCTTTTTTTTTTCTTTTTAAGAATGACAGCAGAATTACCCAATGACTGCTTAATATAACAATGGAATTGGGAGCAGAACTTAGCCCACCCAGCTGACTGCTCTTTAATTATCAAGCTACAGCCCAAATGTTAAAGTCTGGCAATTGTGTAAACTGAGGAAATGGGATCTTTAGGAATAGTCATGTATTTAAATTTAAATGTTTACTTAGGTTGGGTACTAAATTGGGAAGTTGTTCTTACAGAATATGATGTAAAAAAAAACAGGAGGAAGAAACTTTTTGC
Organism: Alligator sinensis; assembly: GCF_000455745.1. NCBI lineage: Eukaryota > Metazoa > Chordata > Crocodylia > Alligatoridae > Alligator > Alligator sinensis. Next base: position 470,937 of record NW_005842071.1, on the reverse strand, counting down.
CAAATTTAGATAGGAATAACTTGACTGGATAATAACCTTGCTTTAATAAATTAAAGACCTATTTCTGTAAACCCTAACTCACATATGTAAGCTTTACTTCTATGATTAGATCCCTTTTCTTGGGGCATATGAAGATGGCTCCAAAACTAGGTACTGTGGACTACTTCCTCAGGTGGTATAAGCTGTTTTTTTAATGGAACTAGACTGACTGATAATGCAACCTGGAAAGTGGGAAGGGGACCTCATAGACCTGGGGAAAAAAAAGATAAACTGGTAATGGGCACTGCACAGTAGGCCTGTGTAAAGCGGCTAGTATTTGCTTTGGATTCAGATTCGGATTCGGCCAATTTGGCCAACAGTGATTCAATTCAGTAATTCGAATCATTATCCCAAATTAATTTGGTCAAATCTGATTCAGAGATTTGGCCACCGCCCAATCGGCTGAATCTCCAAATCAAACAGGCCCAATCCCCTGCCTGCTCTCCCAGCCATGTCAACGGCTGCCCAGCCTGGCCCTAGCCTCCCAGCTCTTTAAAAAAGAAGCCCAACACTCCCCAGCTGCTGCCAGGTGGAGGGGCAATTTCCACTGCCCCACACTGCATGAAGGGCTCTGCAATGAGCCCCCATCCCCCACCCACT
>NW_005842071.1:446357-470288 GCF_000455745.1 Alligator sinensis | reverse complement strand
CCCCACATGGCTCCCCAGCCTGGCCCCAGCATTGGCTCTTAAAAAAAAAAAAAAAGCCCTGCACTCACCAAGTCCTGCCAGGCGGGGTGAGATCCCTGTTGCCCCCCACTGCCCTGTGCTGCATGGGGCAGGGGGCTCTGCCAGAAGCCCCCAGAAGCTCTGATGGCTGCTGAAGCAGCTGGTGAGTGCAGGGCTTTTTTTTTCTTTTTTAAAGAACCGGGAGCTGGGGCTGGGTGGGGCAGCCATGGGAGGGGCTGGGAGAGTGGGAGAGAGATGGGGGCTCACTGAAGAGACCCCACATAGTGCAGGGAAGTGGGGGGCAGCAGTGATGGTGCCCCCCCCCCCCCGCCTGGCAGGAGCCAGTGAGTGGGGGCTTTTTTAATTTTTATTTTTTTAAAGAATCATGAGCTGGGGCCGGGCAGGACAGCCACCCATGTGGCTGGGAGAACAGGCAGGGGTTGGGGGCCACTCAGGGAGCAGGCAGGGGATGGGCATGGCAGGGATCCTCCCTGGTCTCCTCTCCCCTGCTCCTCTACCCTTTTCCAAAGATTCGGACCTTTTTATTGGTCTGATTTTATTGGTCTCCAGAGCTTTGAATCAGTTTGGATCTTTTTATAGGTCTCCTGATTTGATTCAGATTCAGAGATTTGGCTGCTGAATTGGGCTGAATCTCCTCTGAATCGAATCAGCACCCAAAGCTTTGCACAGCCCTACTGCACAACATTGTTTCACTCTGGCTAGATTCAGGCTCTTAGCTTTTCCTGACAGGACCACAGTAGAGATTTGTTGTCTTAGGCAAAGCCCCATGGAATTAGTGAAAATTTTTCTGTTGACTTCAGCAGGCTTGATATCTGGTTGTTTAGTGGTTATGTTAAGAACTGCTATTGAAACTTCTTGTATGCTTTAAATAAATACCTTAAGGTTTTACTGGAAGCTTTTCCTCTTTTATTTAATAGTTGACTTGATATCCTAGACATTTTTCCAGTTGCTGAATGATTTTATCAGATATAGTTGATTAATTAACCAGTACCTTTATTTTATTAATAGCACTCTATTACATATGTAATGACAAACAATTTATTTAATCTATTCAGCTTTATTCTCATTTATTTATTATTCTCTCCAAGTTCAGGAACTCCTATAACACATCTATAATTTCACTGCAATTGTGGAATATTTTGCAATAAATCACTTTAAGCACTAAGCTGTACTAAATGCCTGTTCAATGTATCCAACATTATATCAATTAATGAAGAAACAGGCAAATGCATTTGTGGCTGCAAGGAAAATATTTTTAGAAAAAGTTAGAGAGACTGCATTATTTATTGCATGTGTGCTGTCATACTTGAGGACAGACCAGCCCTCTGGATATAGTACAAATTAAGTGAACTCTGCTGAATAAAAGCAAAACAAGACTATGAGCCTAAAGCAATGACATGTTCATCAACAGATCCTGAGTCAACAACTTCTTAACTTTTAGAAGCATGGTGTCCTCCTAGGTAGATGTCCATTGGTGATTTTAAAGAGAGTCGCCATTCATGACCAAAACAAATGAACAGGGCAGCATAGTTCCTGTTGTGTTTGTATTTCAGGAGAAGGTATGTTGGTATCTGATAATAATTTCAAGAGAAATTCTCAGTTTCGTCAAAGCCTTCAATTATGAAGAGTTCTGTTACTGATCTGTTTGGAATGGTATTGTTTAGTGAGCAATAGAGCTATACTGACTGCTCTTTAATGGCTTCTGTATTTACATTCTTTGTAGAGGGTCATTTACGTGGCAATATTCAAGACTTTTGTTCCTGATATTTCATAATTTTAGTTTTTCTGTGATGTACTGTATAGTCCAAACAAAATATTCACTTCATAATTTATGCCCAAACTGTTGTCCAGTCTTATGCAAGCAGTACTACCAACTTGCATTAATAAGGCCAGTGAGACTTCAGAGGCATCAGAAAAGCATCAAACTATCTTAAACCACTGTGGGCCTAACTTTATTGACACTAAAGTCAATATAAATAACTTTGTGATATATTACAGAAAAGGCAGGTATGAAAACATCTATTGAAATTTTTCTTCCATAGGTATGCCAATAATTGTTGTGAATGGCTCAATTCAGGAAGTCAGAGAACTATTGAAATAAAACAGCCCTACCCAGTGACTGTCTGACAAACAGATGGAAAACTTTTAACTTATTAAATGTGTTTTTGGCCATGGAAAATTCCATCCCCTTGCCCACTTTAAGTTCCTGCTTCCACTAGAATGCATCAACACCTAGCCAGCAAAAATGGATGTGGTGGTGATGATGCTAATAAAATATTTTCAAAGAAGAGTTTTGATCCCTACAAAACATGGGGGGTGGGGAGGGGACACAGAGAAGCCAAATATTAGACTCAAGTACTGAGCCAGGACAGGTAGTGGCTCAGCTCCACTTTGGCCCTGGGATGGAAGCTGGAGCTGAGCCATCTCCTGCCCTGGACTGCGGTGACTCGTGTGGCAGTGGAAGGGGCATGCAGCTAAGGGATCAGAGGGGAGACTGCGTGGTGAGAAGGGGAGGCACACAGGGGTGGTCTGCATGTGCAGCTTGGGGAGAGCACAGGAGAGACTGTGCAGCCTGCCCCACTCCAAACTCCCCCCCCCTTACCTTGTGCTCCAGCCCCAATCCAACTGGGCTTATAGCTGCCAGTGCTACTTCTGCCTGATTGAGCAGGGTGTTGGACTAGACCTTTTGAGATCTCTTCCAACCCTAATTTTCTATAATTCTATGACAGGTTCAGTGGGGGACAGGTGGCAGGGGATAGGCATAAGAATTGGGAGGGGGCACTGGCAGAGGAAAAGTAAGGGATGGGACAGGCACAGGCAGGGGAGGAAGGGCCATGGGAGCAGGCATCAGTGGGGACAGGCCTATTTTCTACTTTCAAGGGATCATGGGCTGGTGCCTGCCAAGAAAATCTATTTGGGAGTAAGGTCACAGGGTTAAAATAAGGGATCCAGCAGGGGACACTGAGCAGAGCACACCAGACAGTGCTCACTGGCCCTTGAATGAGTCCAAGGAGTCAGAGGACACTGCCCAGTGAAACTGCCCAGAGATGTGAACAGATGAGGGACAGGAAAGTGGCCCCACAGTCCCTGAGGGTCCTCAGGGGGTGGACATGAGGCAGAGGTGAGACACAGGCATGCAGTGGGGAGCAGGGGGCAAGCAGCAAGGGGGCAACATGGTTGGGGGGGGAAGTGACAGGAGAGGCAGGCACTGAGCAGCAGGACAAAAGGCAGGGTAGGCTTAGCAGGGAGGGCAACAGGTTGGGGTTTAGTTACTTTCCTTGCCACAGCAGTTGGGGGACAAAGTTAAGATGACCCTACAATAATTAAATTCTATACATTAAATGTTATAATAAGTCTAATTATGGTGGGAGGTCATCTTAATTTGGAATTCATCCTGGATTAGATAAATATGGTAATTCTCATAAAATCAGTGATCCTTCAAGTTTACTATATCTACTTTTATTTTCAAAATACTTTAGGGTCGTTAGGTAGGTAAATCTTACAACACTATATAAGTACATGTTAATAATTATTATACTGATATATCTTGCTCAAGGCATCTCATTTGACTCATACATTTGGCAGCACCAGCACACCTGCCTTTCTGTCTGCTACATTCTCATGTATATCTGTCTTTCATATCAGATGCAGAGAAGTCTAGTTTAATCTAGTCTATCAATAAGGTAACTGAGATGTTGTACAAAACCACATTATTAGCCTGTACAAGACCACAGATTTGCAAAGAGAATCTAAGCTTTCCAAATGATAGACTCAAATCTTAGCCATTTTTATGAACTGGCTTTCAAAATATGTCTGCCAATTCTGCGTGCTTCACTATGGTGTTTTTTTCCCCACCAAGTTACCCATTAGACCAACACATACTTCCTAGAGCCAGAATCTCCAACACTGTTGCTGTCTTCTTGATAATTAAAAATCAGTGGTAAAGTATATGTTATTTCTTCCTTATGGCTAGGGACGGACATTACACATAAACTGGTTTAAGTGATCAGAAACTGGTTTAAACCTGTGACAGAAAAGATGTTCAGTGTACATAAGCTAGTTTGAGAGTGGCTGAAACCAGCTTGAGATAAACCTGGTTGAATGTAATATCAGACGTAAATGATTTGACTGAAACTGATTTATGCAATGTCTGTCCCAGACCCCTTGCTGGTTTAAAATAAGCCAGGCACCCCCAACATCCCAACATGCTTTCTGGGCTGGGCAGGGCTTGCTACTCCACAGCAGGTCTGTCCCTTTGCCTCTGCTCCCTGACTGCCGCTTTGGCACAGACTCTGGGCTGCTTCCCCCCTTCCCTCACCACTCCCTGCTAAGTAGGACTTCTCCCATCCCTTCTGCCTTGCTGATGAGGTGTCTGTGTGTTAGCTAACAGACCACATGCTGGCTGCAGCTGGTGCTAAATTAACAGGCAGAATCAAAAAAGCTGGTAATGTCCCTCTGTTGTTTTCTTAATTGGGTGACAAACACTTATCAATTCCCTGCTAAATTAATCAGGGGTCCTGCCTGAACTTGGCCATGCCCCCTCAGCTCCATGCTGTGGAAGGAAGGGAGGGCTACTCTAGCACCCCCTGGCTTCTAGCCTGAGCCACTGCAGGTATGTGCCTGCATTTCTGGGATGCCAGTCCAGTTACAAAACTGATTTAGCTTAGCCAGGTTAGACTAACCTGCAAAGATTGAATCAATTCAGCCTCAGGCTTTTTGAATGTCTGTCCCTAGCCTTAGGAACAAGTCCACTCAAACGGTAATAGTCTACTACTACTACTGCTTACAATACAGTGGAGGGGAACCTGTGCTGTAGAAATAAAGGCCTTGCCTTCAACCCCGGATGACAACCCATGCAGGAGAAACAAGTTCAAATCATTAAAGACCATATTGTAATGCATTTTTGCAAGAAGGCTGAATCAAGTTCACATGGGATCCTAGTTCTGGGATTTTATAGGTTTGGAGTTTTGATGTTAATGTTCTTTTAATATAGTTTCTTTGTATACAGTATAGATTGCTATATATGCGCTCCTTGTTTAAGATGTCTATTCAGCCACATGTTGACTCTTGCCTTGGATTATAAACTCTTTGAGGCAGAGACTATGTCTTATTACATGTTTAATAGTACTTAGTACAACCCCTACAGACCATCTGGAAAACATCTTCAATTATCTAAAGCAAATAATAAATGATACTAGTACTTCTCATATAGAAAAATATAATTTAACAAAGCTTTTTGGGAGGAACAATATGAATGGAAGACTATAGGTACTGGCACCTCATGATTACAGAATGATTTACTCTGATGGCTTACATCCCTTTTATTTTCTCAGTTGGAAATTGTTGAGGTGTATGATGATACTACATAATGTGCACTGCCACATATCAGAGCTGAAATTGTATCACTGGAGATTTCATTTTCATTGTGGCTCATGTGCCACTATGTGATGTCTTTGGTTAAGAGCTAATCAGTCCAGGCTAATCAGCCTTTCAAGGTTTGCGTCCTCACTGTTTGTACAGCAAACAATCCAAAAGAGCCTCAATGGCATTTGGGGATTTTGGATGCTACCAAAACACAAATAGTTAGTATTACTAATTAAACCGAAATATAAATGTGAAAATATTCTTTCCGTCACCTAGTATCACCAAAACATGCATAAGGAACAATATTTGCATGCCTCTCACAAATACTGTGTTGCTTATAACAGGTTTCAAGTGGCTGGGTGCCAGGTCATGGGCACTTCATGCCAGAGAGAGTTTTAAACTGAAGTCTTATAGAGAATGATTAGTTAACATCTTTTTAATGATGAATTAATGAGCAGTAAAGCATTCTAATTCCAATATGTACAGAACCTTGTGTTTAAAGGCATAGGTTCAGTGAGAGCAGTTCTGTGACCTTTGTGATGCCAGTAAAGGTTGGGTTCAGTGCAGTCAACGTCCAATCAGTCTTTCAAGGTTAACTACACATGCCATGCTGGGAAATGAAACAATTACTAACAAATTTTATAGGTATATTCTGTCAAATTTAAAAGGCAATCAGAAGGCTAAATGAAAATTATGCCTGAGGAAAGTATTAAAAGAAAAGAAAAGAAATGAGGAGGGTTGTTTTTTTTTCCAACTTCATTCTGAGGTAGGCAATGAACATATTGTTTAAACTAAAAAATGCATATGGAAACACCCTATGTTGACTGAGGGAATAATCCTCAATGGGGAGGGTAAGAGTATTCAGGAAGGATGACATCAATAATCATCTGGGCAAAACTGGCATAGTGAGTGTGAATGATTCATTATACTGTAATTAACTTTTAATTAACTTTACTCTGCTTTAGTTATTTTAGAAAATTAAATAAACTTCATTTTATTGCACCTGCTAAACCAGTGAGCAGAAGCTAGAGTTCTACTCTAATTAAAATAAGCAATCTGGCAAAATTGTGTGTAAAGCATAATGAAGAAATGTTTCTCTACAACTAGAGCTATTTCTTACATTCTGTAACACTTTGATAATTTTTTCAAGTATGTCCCATTAGTTGCAATAAATTGAAGTCCTGTTAATTTTTTTCTTTGTTGTTTAGTTGCCTTCAAAAAAGCAGAGAAGATTTTTTAAAAATATATTTTTAAAGACTTGGAAGTCATATGTTCCATTTTTTAAAAATATATCATTTTAGTTGTATTGAAAAGCTACTAGATTTTGCCAGAACAGGGAGGAAGAAGAATGGATCTAAAGTTGCAGTATAAAAGGTTTGGATGCAGAATAAAGATTTTGACATTGCAGTTTGGTGGACCAATGTTTGCTGCTGCTGCATGCTCTTGGACTGATCCTGAAGCAATGCATTTCAATCAGTGGTTTCCTTTAGAACTTTAAATCATTCACTTTTACAATGCCATGTCAAGTAGAAACAGGCTAAATGAAATTTCTAGTGAGAAATACTGAACCTGTTGAAATCTGTGGGACTTTTGCCACTGATTTACATGAGGCCACAATTTGACCCTTGTCAGACAGGAGTACAAGGTCCAAAATGTGCTGAAAATTTTTCAACAAAACCTTTTCTTGTAAAAAAAAAAAGATATTTTTGTTGAAACTGAAATACTTCCACAAAATACATCCATTTTTATTTTTTTACCAGGAAGACCTTTATATTAAGAGAATTCCATTTTGAGAGAGCAAGACAAGAAAATCCAACAGTTTGATTCAGGCAGAATAGGGACACGAACCTGATTTTTCTCACATTCGATATAGATGTCCTAACCATGAAACGATGGTGTATTCTCTTGAAAAATGAGAATGAGCTAGCCCTCAAGAAACATTTTGAAAAGTCTGCATTTCTTCCAGCATCAGAACAAAAACCATTTTCAAACGCTTTAATTTTTCTGCAAAAATAGAAATGCTGTTTTTTTCCAGCCACCTCTACAAGCTAGGGAGCCTTCTGTACTGATTTTGTTCTGTACTAAGAACAGGACTTTAGTGTTTTGTTATCACAAAGCTGACACCCCTATGCCATGGAGTACTGGTTTGTGCTTTCTGGACATTCCCAGTATGTTTAAATCCTTATACCATACCTATCACTAAGGTTACAGCATGCTACATTGGATGCTTTTCTTGCAAGTCTAGAAGTGGGCTGTGCCTGCTACCACTGGGTTGATAAACATGGTTCCATCTACTGGTGTACGTAACTGAAGTTCAATGTCTTGTGTTATTCTGGAGGCTGCACTCAATGATCTTGAGACCTTAAATCTGTACCTTTACTCCTTTTGCTGCTCACTGCCTACCAAGAAGATAGCTGGCAGCTGGTACTGATGAGGAGGAGAAGAATAAGCTACAGAGAAACCTATGGGAAGAAAAGAAACAGAAACAGAAACTGGAGGAATTGCCTTGGATTCAAGTGAGGAAAATGGGAAACTAAAGGCAGTAGTTTAAGAAATATGAATTTTAGGGAAGGAATGGAGGTCAGGAGAATGAACTGAAGCACAGAAGAGGTAAAGTAAGAGGAAAGCTGCCTGTACATTTGTTGGGTGGAAGGAGGAGAGATTGGCTAAGAGCTCAATGGGAGCTAGTTGAGAAAGAGAAGTGATTCAACTGAGGAAGGATTGGGGTTTTTAGTTTGGTTTGCAAAGGGAAGAGAGTGGAATTGACACAAGTGCAAGACACTGGGATATGTTCCTCATTTTTTTAAATTTCCACCTGCTCCCTAAAGAGAAATGATCAAAATTCAATGACAGAAGTAGAATTAACAATTCAATGAGTGAAATACTCCTTTTCTGTGGTAATGGAAATCAAGACACTTGAAAAGTATAGATGTATATAATTTCTGTTCCATGAGGTAGCCCGTTTGTAATACAATTAATAAATACATGGCACTTTTAATAATACATTTCCATCTACAGATCTCAAAAAAATGAGTAAGCTTTAATATCCCTTTTTACTGTCTTATCTTTCACATCTCTGTACTCTTCCCTTCTCTGGTGATGTCAATCTTGAACCCAGTTTAATCCCAATTAAAACCAATTAATCATCTCTGCACTTTCTTCTTTTGCTCTTCCCAATGCATAGATTAACCTACCTGAATTAATCCACAAGGCCTCGAACCCTGCCCTTTTACAAATCCCTCTTCAGGATCCTCTTCTGTTGTGACACCTACACAAAATCAATGATGTCTAGGCTGCGTTGCAGTTATGGAGAGCTAATTTTAATTAATTAATCAATTAATTAATGCTTTGGAACCATCAAGTTGTGCAATGGCTCCCTCTGTAACCTCATTATCGTATTTTCATTACCCTTATCCTCTCTTCTCTATTCCCTCCTTTCTTTTTGTGTCAGAGTTACTTGTTGTGTCTTGTTTCAAATTAGATTCTTCAGGGCAGGGACACTGTAAATCTGTGTTTGTACAGTATCAGACATGTTTGGGCCTCATTCCTGATTGGATGGTGCTGTAATTAAAAATGATTTACAGCTGAGGTACAGTGATGTTAACTAGCTTGTTCAGGGTGTCAAAGCAAATCAGTGGCATAGCTACAAAAAAATCCAAATGTCTTCTCTGCCAGTTCTTTGCTTTAGCTACTTGACCATGGTTTATCTTGATGAAGATGCCTTTTATCAGAACATTTCAAAGATAATGAAAAAAATCTCAAGAATGAAACACATATTTTCTCCCAGCCCTTCAAGGGAAAGGGGTGAGGTGACAGAAGTGTTAAAATGTCTTGCTTAAGTACCAGTGAATGAGTTTAAGCTCTGCTCTGGATTTTTTGCCATTGGACCCAGCTGTAAATGGTCATTTGGACTGGGGAGACAACACAGACAGATGTGATGCTATCTCCATCATGCAGATGGCTAAAAACCTGGAGTGCCTTAAGCATACTAGCACTATTAGCTGCTAGGCTTGAGAGAACCTTTGATCTTGATCTTTTAGCTTCAGGGGAAAAGTCCTCAAATAACTTTTTAATATAGAGATTTTTTTTTCCTTTTCTATAATTTCAAAATTCTCTGGATACCATAAAATTACTTCTGGCCTTTTCCCATTATAGTCTCCTCATTTCTATACACCGGTGTTGGTCAAACAAATTTAAGTACAGAGTGGTGAGAGAAAGAAGTATTTTAGACTGAGGGATTATGTTATATAGCTTGGCACTAAAAGACTGGACTAGAAATTTTAGAAGTAGATTTAATGTACTTTATGCATCATTATAGGTGAATATGGCTGTGTATATGTAACTGAGAGCAACATTTGTGTTTCACTAGTGCAACACAATTCATATTTTGTGCACATGAGTACTATAACTCTTCAGTCCTTCAAGATGCTAAAACACATGCTTGCCAAACAATAGAAATAATCCATTCTTCAGTTATGAACTGAAAATAATGATGTCTTGAATCGATTATAATATTTTTGCTCTTTTAAAACTACTGACCGGCATGATCAAATTTACTGAATTTACTGTAATTGACAAGCCTGAGATTAATGACATTACTACCAATGGTCCTATCGATTGATTAAAAAACAGAATTTTTTGCCATAGGCCTGCCAACAAATTAGAATGCACGTGAAAAGGAACATTGCTGCATGTCCAGTTGAATGAGTGAATGCATTGCCGGTGTTTCACTGTTTTTTCAAAGAGCTGGAACACAAATTTATCAGGTGTTACAGTCTCTCTTCTCAAATCAGAACTGAAAAAGGAGGGTTCTTTCAAGAATTATATTTTATTGACATTTTAAGAAAGGCACAAAGAATACGCGAGTATTCCTCAATACCAGGAGACCTTGAATTATACAATAATGAAGACAGCCTATCAAATACTGAACACTCTTATACACCTTGCAGCACTCTGCTTTGTTGAACAGAGTCAAAAACTTAGTGTGGATTATAGATGCAGATGTAGATTAGACCACTTACTGTCTATGCTTTAAAGATCACTCAGTCATTTCTCTTCCCCTGCCTTAATACAAAGGACAGTTTGCAACATAAATTATTTTTGTTTTTCTAACCTGCTTTAAAATATTCTATAGTTTTGGAATTTCAGCTACCCCCAACCCTGCATGTGTATGCCTCTGAACAATTTCTTTTATGGATAAGAGCCCTTTCCTAATATCTAGCCTAACCATTTTCTATCTTGTCTCCAGGCCATTTCTCCTTGTCATACCAACTTCTTAAACTGTCAATAACTACATTCCTTCTTGCAGGGTTTTTTTTTTCTGGGAAAGTATTTATTTACTGTTATTGTGTCTTGCCTGAATATTCCCTATTTTAGACCAAATAAATTCAGCTTTCTCAGTCTCTTCTCATTTATCCATGCTCCAGCCCTTGTACCATGTTGCTTATATCCATAATATAGTAGCTGAGTGGGTAGAGCACTTGCTTGGATCTGCCTGTGATTATTTCTCCACCTAGTCTAGAAATCCTGCTGTGGGGCCCTCTAAGACTTCAGCTTGTTCTGGGGAAGTAGCAGCACATAGTTTTCTCTGAACATGCCAGCAGCAGACAAATAGGCACCTTGTAAGGAGGTTAGGTGGCATCTCAACTTTAACTTTGAAAATGTCAGTGGCACCAGTAAAGTGGAGAAGGCACCTATCTGCCTCTCCTTAGGCACTTTAATCCCTCTAAATATCTTCTTCTACATGCCCAAGATCCTCTGAAATACATAAGTCTGGATGGTCTCTCTCAAGGACTGCATAAAATAATGGTTATATAAAGTATGATGGGTTCCAATAGCAATGACTGATGCCTCCCAGGCCCTTTTTGGTAGTGCTCTACATTTTGAGGTTTTACTCTTGCATGTTTGTAATCTATGCTATAGCAGAGTTGATAAGTGTTTACAGATTTTTGCCAAATGCTGGGTAGAACTGCATGTAAAATGCTATCCCACTCCATTCTCCATTGCACTCTAATCTGGCTACAGAAGCTTCAGTTCTACACTCTGATCCATGTGGATGTACCCCTCCATTCATTCAATGCCCACTGGACTCCAACAGAGGCAGAATGGTGGGAGAGGGGAGACAGGCTGGCCCTTCTTGGCCAAAAGCTTCTATCTCAAAATATCAGACACATGTGGTAGGCTCTCTGTTGCTGCAGTCTCCCCTTTCCTTTTACTTTCTTAGGACTATTTTAGTAAACCAATTTTTAATTACTAATTGGAGTCTCTTCACATACTGATTCCCTCACATGCTTGAATATTGTACCCAGCATCTATATAAAATTAATTGGCTAGTATTTTCCTTCCTGCTGCACTCGGCTATTTTTAGTCATCTGATTCCCTTTGGCTTGATGAAGATTATCTTCAGAGGTTCCAAAAGCCTCTCAGATAGTTCTTTTAAAATATTCAAGCACATCTTTTCCAGAACACCAGCATTATATACATGTATTTGGTTTTGTTACATAGTCCAGTATATAAAGCAGAGAAATTACAAGGGACCGTGGTAATGGTACTCCATTAACAAAGGTGAACAGCAAAGTGAACTCAGAACTCTAATCTTAAGCCACAAATGTTTATTATTATTAATATTCTTATTTTTTTCATTTATATTGCTACTGGTCCCAGTGTCATACAAAAGAATGGGGGGCCCTTTTACTGGTATGTTGGGCACTGCACAAATCCAGATGAAGAAACAGTGGCTTTTTTGTATACTTAAACTCCATCCTAAAGATGGCAAGTTGCCCACCCATAAATTTAAACTAGACATCAGGAAAGGAACATGCCTTTGCAAAGTAACTGCTGTCTCCTATAAGGAAAGACTTTTCTCTGCTTAAGGACTAAAGCTTTGGGATAATGATAAAATATTTTGACTTGCTGACAATTTAGGTTCCACATTTTTTTTTTCCTAATGAGAATAAATATGCATCAGGAAGTTAATCCTCTCCAGTGATGGCAAACAGAATCAAACGAACACAACAGATTTCACAACAAAAAATTCACATTCAATCCTGAAGTGGCTGAAGCCAGAAGATCATACTTCCTACAAATCAACAGTAAACTGTGCATTGACCTTTTGTGTGAGGGAAAGACAAACAGGAGGGAGATTGTATTTATCCCTAATTGCATGTATGCATTTAAGAGAAGTCCATATAAGGAAGATCATATGTCTTCTCTTCCTTGCCATAGTCCACACATGGATACAATTGTATTCGCACAGCAGGTTGCAAGCTTGAGCCTTTAAATAAATTTAGTATGTTACAGGCAAGCATAAACTAGAACCATGTGTATTTGCTTTTAAAGCTCTGTGCTTCAGCTGTGTTGTCAGCACCTCTGAGAGTCTTCCCCACATGGAGATGACCTAGTCATTATACACACATTTGGTAAAATCATTCTGGTGTTTACAGAAAAAGATAAGAGACCTGATACCAACATGCCCTTGGGTCCATTCAGCAACTTTTGCATCTTGACTATAAAGTTGAAGTTCTTTCAATGGAAACCTGGTAAGCAATTTTTGTTAAAAGAAAATTAGTGCAACAGCAACATGTTGATCGTGATTTTCATCTTGTGTATACCAATTTTATATTGGTGTATCTTTGTTGAGACATTTGTAGTGGCAACCAGGAATAATTTTGTCAGGTGAGAATCAAGCCTCCAGTTTTCCCTTTCTTTTTCTTAATTTTTCTTTTAAAATATTCAAAATTGTGCTCAATGAATACCTAACAGAGCTGGTTTTGAGTTGACATTCCACCTAAAGGCACTGACATAAAAGTGTCCTCACACAGGGAAATATACCTGTATCACAGCACAGCATGTGTAGTACTGTAACAAATTCTCCATTCTTTTTTTTTTTTTAAAGAAAGCAGCCTGGTATCAGAGTCTTGTTTCATATTTTGGCCTCCTGCAAAGTGAAATAAAAAAACCCAAGAAAGTAAATGAGACATTTAAAATAATTTTTGTTGCACATTTCATCAGTGGTTTTATGTAATTGTGTTCTGACATAAATGAAAGTTGTTCAGAGATCCAAATTTACCCCATTCAGAGTAGTGTAAAGGTTTTGCACCACTCAAAATCTTAAATAATAGTAAAAAAAGCTGAAGGATGACTTGTGCTGGCCTTTTATATGAGAGATAACTAGGGATCCAAGTTTTCTGTTTCCCATGGGAAAATGGAGAAAAACATGGATTTCCCACTTTACGAGAGGAAACCACAGATTTCTCATTGTAAAAGAGAAACCTGAAGATTTTGCAGTTTTGTTAAAAGCTCTCTGCAGGCTGGCAGAGTTCCAGCCTGCTACTGGCTGGGGGGAGCGGGAGGAGGTCAAGCAGGGGGTGCCACGTGCATATACATACACATGGCCACCAGGCAGCCTGGAGAGCAGCTCCTGCAGGTAAATCTGGCAGGGGGAAGGGAGATTCAGGCCCCCATATGGAGGGAAGGAGCGAATTGGGCAGGGCCTGCCCAGCTGGGTAGTTCATGGGCTTGGGGCCCTGGGCTGCAATGCACGGCCACAGGGACCTGGAGGGGAGTGGGACAGGGTTGTGGGTGGCTAGTCTAGGGGGAGGAGGAGTGGGGCCAGCTCCCTGGCACTGCGCATACTCCTGGGGCAGCAGGAGGGACCCATGCCCCAAGATCTGTGTGTGGGGCAGGGGCAGGGGCAAGGCAGGCTGCCTGCTGCCCTTCCCCAGGGTCTCCATAGCCCAGTGGGTGCAACCTGGTGCTGTAGTGAACAATGAAGCTGTGTGGGAAGCTCATTGCTGCTGCAAGCCCATGCTGCCCTGGCAAGGCATCCCCTGCCCATGCAGCAGCAGTGAGGGGCACAACCCCACAGTGCTGCCCCTTGAGGCAGCCGCACAGGCAGGGAACACTTTGCCAGGGCAGCACAGAGTTCTTAGTGGCAATGAGCTTCCCTGCACAGCCCTGCTGTTCCCTGCAGCACTGGGTTGCACCTGCTGGGCTGCAGAGGCCCTAGGGGATGGCAGCAGGGCAGGGAGCCTGAGCCCACAGCAGGCAGCATATACGGTGGAAGGCCGGGGCTAATGGGGCTTAGCCCCCACAAACTTTTTGTGATGGCCAGTGATAGCAGCAGCACCATGGCACTGCCATCCTGTGGTCCCTGGTGCCGCTTCGCATGCAGCTGAGCCTCTGCCACCATAAGCACCAGTGCACAGGAACCCTGCAACAGCCCTGTGGGAAGGTGGGGCAGGGGTCTGGTGGGGCTCAGCCTCCAAATAATATTTTCCCCCACCGCTTATGGAGGGCAGCCTGCACCCACCCCTGCCCTGTGCACAGATCTGGGGGGGGCACAGGTCAATCTTGACCCTCTGGGAGTGTGCACAGCACTGGGGAGCCAAACCTACCCCTACCCAAGCCCACAGCAGGCAGGCAGACAGCAGGGGGGGAGCCAGGCTCCGTACTCTGCTCCACTGCAGCAACCCCCACCTCCTGCAGGGGGAAGGGGACTGTGGACCCGGGTCCCTGTCCCAATAGCCCTGGCAGCTGGGGGCTCCCTCTGGCAGGGGGCTGTGGGTAGGGGGCAAGGGGCATCAACAGGGCTGAGGGGCTAGAGGGAGGAGTGAGGGCAGGGCCAGGGGACTATGGCTTGGGAGTAAAGGGCCTGGACCTGTATCCTGCTGAGGAGTAGGTGGAGCTCTGATTTCTGGAGATAACTTCATACCAAATAGATTACTGAAGTGTGGGAAGGGAGAAGGAGAAGGCTGGGGTTGAGGATACCTAAACCAAATGCTGAAGGGAAAGGTGTATGCAATTTTATCTCCCTGACTTTGGCACACATGTGAAACTGGGATTCATAGCCTGAACTACTAGTAAGAGCCTGAACACCCAACATGTTTACACTGGGGTAACCTTCCCTTATACCAGTGTAAGGGACATTTAACATACAAACCTAAGGAACCAAAGGGCTTTCCATGCCTTGGGCCACAGGACTTTATTACTGGACTACAAAATGACACTCCACTCTGTGCTTGTGATCTTTCTCTGGCCCTTGGAATGCAAGAGTCAATGCATGCAGCAAAACACAAAATGTCAAGCCAGTTCCTAACTTGTGTGGAGGACAGCTCCCTGTTCCAGAAAGTGGAGGATACAACTAGCAGATCCTCTATCTTGAATCTTTTCCTGACCAACAGGGAAGAATTGGTGGAAGATGTGAAGATGATGTGTAACTCGGGAGGAAGCAATCATGATATGATAGAATTCTAGATCCTGAGACAGGGAAAGCATGAGATCATAAAATTAGCAAGTTAGATTTAAAAAAGGCAGATATAAATCAACTCAAGAAATTAATAGGCATGGTAGTATGGAAGGATAGATTGAGAAATAAAGGTGCCCAAGAGGGCTGGGCGCTTCTAAAGGGTACAGGATGGGAAGCCCAACAAGGAACTATTCTGACATGATGGCAGCACCAAGAGAATGGCAAGAGACCAGTGTGAATGCACATTCTAAAATGCCTCAAATGCAAAAGGAAAGTATATAGGTAATGGAAGAATGGGCAGGTCACCAAGGAAGTGTACCAGGAAATAGCAAGAATCTGAAGGGACAAAATCAGGAAGGCTCAGATAAAGAATGAGTTGCACATGGTAAAGGAGGTTAAGGACAACAAGAAGAGGTTCTATAAATATACTGGCCAGAAAAGAAGGACGAAGAAAGCTGTGGGTCCTCTGTCAGCATGCCAGGGGGAACTCCTAACTCAAGATGTAAAGAAAACAGAGCTACTCAAAAGCTGCTTTGCCTCAGTCTTCACCAAAAAAAACCCTAAGCTGCAGCCATATACCTAATAAGGATAATCAAAATAAGAAAGGGGCAAGCTGAGAGAAGAAATAAAAAAGGAGATAGTCGAGCAGCTTTTGTTGGGTCTAAATGAATTCAAGTCAGCAGACCCAGATGAACTTCATTCCAGGGTACTGAAGGAACTGGCAAAAGAGATCTCGGAGCCCTTGGCAATGATCTTCATGAAGTCATGAGAGATGGGTCAGATACCAGAACACTGGAAAAGGGACAATGTAGTGCCCTTTGTTAAAAAAAAGGCAAAAAAGGAGGATCCAGAGACTACAGACCAGTTAGCCTCACCTCAATACCTGGGAAATTATTGGAGCATATCCTAAAGAAGGTCATTTGTAAGCATCTGGAGGAGGAAAGACTGATCACAAGCAGCCAGCGTGGAATTCACATGAAGTTAAATTTGATTTCCTTCTCTGACAAAGTAACTGCCTTGGTGGATGAAGGGAATCCTGTGATGCAGTGTATCTGGATTTCAGCAAGGCTTTTGACAAGGTCCCGCACAACGGTCTCATAAACAAATTGGAGAAATGTGGGCTAGATAAAGCTACTATAAGTGGATACATAACTGGATCACCAGCCGCAAGCAAGGAGTGATTATTAATAGATCCATGTCAAATGTCAGGAGATTTTAAGTGGAGTCCTGCAGGAATCTGTCCTGAGCCCAGTGCTGTTCAACATGTTCATTAACAATTTGGATGCTGGCATAGAAAGCTTCTTGAGCAATTTTGCAGATGACACGAAATGGAGAAGGGTTGCAAACATGTTGGAGCATGTAAGCACAATTCAGAAGACTCTCAACAGATTAGAAAGCTGGGCTACAGCTAACAGGATGAAACTCAATGTGGACAAATACAAGGTGGTAGACCTCAGAAGGAATAAGCAATAGGGATCCTAGTTTCCTCTGAAAAAAACATTTGCTAATTCTCTGATATAAACCCTAAATCTGTGATTTAGAAACCCAGCCTTCAGCGAGCTCTTTAAAAAACTGCAAAATCCACATTTCTCTGTTTAGAATCCTTGTTTTTCTCGGCTAAAAATGGAAATTCCCCCCCCCCCCCCCTTTTTTTTTCCATAGGAAATGGAAAACCCAGATCCCTGATAATCAAAAACACAAATATAAAATGGGTGATATCTGGCTGGATGGCAGCAGTATGGAAAAGGACATGGTACTCTTGGTAAATCATAGACTCAATATAAATCTGCAGTGTGATGCAGCCACACAAAAGGTGAATGTTGTTTTGCAATGCATCAATAGAAACATTAGGTACAAGACATGGGAAATGATAGTGCCTCTCTATCCAGCACTGGCTAGGTCTCACCTGAAGTATTGTCTGCAATTCTAGACTCCACATTTTAAAAAAGGGTATGGAGAAGTTAGAGATGGGCCAGTGGGGGGAACAAAGATGATTAAAGAGCTTGGAAAGCAAGTCACATGAGGAAAGGCTGAAGGAGGCAGGTGTGTTCAGCTTGCAGAAAAGACACTCAAGAAGGGAAATGATAGCAGTCTTCAAATACTTGAAGGGCTGCCGTAAAAAAGAAAGAAAGCACCTTTTCTCTCCTGGTTCAGAGAGGAAAGGACCAATGGCTTGAAGTTGCATTAAATTGGATATCTAGAAAAATGTCTTCACTGTTAGAATAGTGAGGCAGTGAAACAGTGAAGCACCTGCGTAAGGGAGGTGTGGATTCTCCATCACTGGAGGTGTTCAAGAAGAGGTTGGACAGCCACTGGTTGGCTATGATCTAGGAATAGCTATGCCTATGATCTACTATGGATATTCCCCATGCTTCTGTGCTTTGCTGGTTGTCCCCTGCCCACCCTTTCCCCCTTTTGTTACATGTGTTAGGGCAGGGGTATCCAACCTTTTTGAATGTGGGGCCAGTTCATGAACTTTTTATCACTCAGTGGGCCACAGAGCCATATTCAAAAACCTCACAGGAAGTGGTATCACATCAGGAAGTGCGGTCATGTGACCTTTGACACCAATGAAGTTGCAGGAAGTGACAATGAAATGGGTCCGGAAATGTGGTTTAAAATCCAAAATAAAAACAATATAAAAGCAACAATGAAATAATACCAAACACTTGACTAAAATAAACACTTAGGTTACAGCAGCAAGCTATTTTGGCATTCCTCCCTTGTCGGGGGCCAGGCCTTGGGTGCTGCTTGGTGCCCCAGTCACATTTTGCCCAAACCCATCCTCCCAGACACTCACTGCTTGGAAAGAAACAGGCTGGAATCAGGGGCTCAGCAGGCCATACCCAACCTCCTTCTGGCTGTCTTGGCCTGAGTTCCTCAGAGCTTTGCAACCTATTATTATTTTTTAAAGGTGGAGGTAGCTGAGACCTCTTGCCCGTACCACACAAGGTGTCTGAGACAGAAGGGTGCCTGTTCTGCTGCCCTGGTGGCTGTGGACACTGCCTTGGAGGGGGAGGTGAAAGGTCAGGGATGTCCCTGGCTTCCCTGCATTGTTCTCTAGCCTTCTCCAGCTGAGCCCTCTCTAGTGCAACCTTGTATTCATTTTTATTTTTTTACTTTTTGGGGCCCCTGTGCCCCCTTGGCTGTACCTGTACAGGCTGGGAGAGAGATGGCCTCCACCCACGGTGTTTGGTGGCTCTGGACTGGGGGTGCAGCTGCAAGGCAGCTGAGTTGATGCAGGGCAGCCTGCAGCCCTGTGTGGGCAGAGCTGTCTGCTCGGGGGCAGCTGGAGGGGTTTAGTTTTCTCTTCCTGGATACAAGCCTGGCTCAGGTGGCCCTTGACCAGTGTCAGCTGGCAGGCTCCGGGCTGGGGGCTGCTAGCCCGAGGCCCGGCCTTTCAGCAGCACATGGCGCTTTTGGCCTCATGGCTGCAAGGAGCAGCCAGGACTGGGAGCAGCCGGTGGAGCAGGGCAGGGCAGGAGCGCGGCGGTCCCAGGGTCCCCAGCCCCACCTGCAGCAGCCAGCTCCTGCCCCAAGCTGAGGCGAGGCCGGAGGAAGCGGCGGCAGGTTCTGCCCAGGCTGTGCAGCACCGAGCTGTTCCCCTCGGCTCTTCTCTGGCAATGGCAGCAGGTGCCGCAGCTGCTGCCCCACATACCGATGCCGGCACCGGGTGGCCTTTCCACAGTGGGGAGCCAGGTAACGCTGTGCTGCCCCCTGCGTAGAGCGCGTCTGGTCCGGGCTCCTCCTGCCTCCCGCCCAGCCTGGCCCTGGCAACCGCGCGCCCTGCAGCCCGGCCCGGCCCCAAGGCACCCCCAGCTCCACGCAGGGCCTTACCCAGTGCCTCCATCCACCACACATGTGGGCAGGGTGCGGGCCATGCTGCAGCTCCCCCAGCCATGGGCAAGGGGCTGAGCCAGAGGAGAAGTTGCAGGCGCTGTCCCCAGCTCGTCCAGTCAGGCACGGCTGGGGCAGCCCCGCACCCTGCAGCCCTTGGGGCAGCGGCGGTGTCACCTGGCTCATGTGATGAGCCTGGCCCCGTGGGGGTAAGCAGCTCCCCTTCCCTTGCCTTGCCTCACCTCACCGCTGCCCCGCTGCCACCGCCGCTGCCATGGAGCATGGAGCAGGTGCCAGGACTCCTTGCCTGTCCCAAGCAAGGGACTGCGGGCCAGAGAAAATGGCTTGGCAGGCCATATGGGGGGCCCCAGACTGGATGTTGGGGAAGGCCGGGTTTGGGGGGTTGTTGGACAAGCCTGTGTTAGGGTGATTGTAAGCCTTCCTCAGAGGCACTGGGTGCTGGCAACAGCCAAGGCTGGGGACTTTGACTGGGGTGTGCCAATGCTCCTCCTGGGACCAAAGCCAGAAGTTTCTGGCTAGGGGGTCTTGCCTCTCTGCTCAGGGTCAGACCAATTCCCATATTTGGGGTCAGGAACAAATTTTATCCTATGGTCAGATTACCATGAACTGTGCGGATTTTTGTCTTCCTATGTAGCAGGGGACCTGGCGCTCTACCTGGGATTACTTGAGCATATATGATCAGCATTTCATAGAAGCAGGATGTTGGCTGTCATGGATCCCCTGCTTTATCTGTGGCAGGTTAGGGTGTTAGGTTAGGTCTGTGTTGTCAGGGTTGATGGTTTAAATTATGGATTGCATGGGATGGTTTGGATAGGAATGATCCTTTCTCAGGCAGAGGGCTGAACCAGATGACCTCTGCAGGTCCCTTCTTCGCTATGAATCTATGTGTACTGGCCCATCTTTAAAAAGTTATAGCCTATCTTCCTTTAGAGTCTCACCCTCTGTGCTTTCTCTCTTGCATGCCTTTTTCCTCAGATGTGCTCAGAATCTAAGTAAGTGGTCATATATTCAAGGAAGGAAGGAAAGTTCAGGTCTTCCCTACAACCCTTAGTGTTAACTTAATTTTATTTGCCTATGTTTTCTGGGTAGCTCAACTGAAAGAATGGAGCTATTGGGTGCTTCTACATGTGCTCTGATGCATTCTGATAAGAACGTGTTGGGCAGACTTGATTAGAACGCTCCAGCATGCTGCAGAGTCTTGTGTATTCGGCATCCCACATTTCAAAATGGTGGTGGGGGCACTTTAACTAATACCAGTTAGTTAACCAGTGATATCAGTGAGTTAACCTTTAAATGAGCTTTAGTTAAAGCACCCATGCTGCCATTTGAAATGTGGGACACTGAATACATGAGATGCTGTGGCATTTTAATTAGAACAGCTCCTGAGAGTGGCTGTAATTAACTTCCCCTCCCCACCCCCCCCCACAGACACACCCCAGAGCATATGTATCACCACCAGTTATGACTACAATATTTGACTACAGCCAGATATCCAGGTCTGACTCATTTCTTTGCCACAGGCTTCCTGAGTGGTTCTAAGCAAGTCATTTGCAGCAGGATTTTCAAAGGTATTTAAATATTTGTATCATGGCATCAAAATACCTTTAGATATCTTGCCTTCACTCTCAGTCTCTTTACGCCTCAGTCTTCAATCAGTTTAATGGATAGATTAAGAATAAAGATTGTGAGTCTCTTACATGCTGCAGAAATTGGCTATACTGTGTTTACTTGAACATAAGACAACCCTTACTATAAGACAACCCCCAACAATAATTAATTAAATCCTATATATAGAAAATGTATCAATTTGATTTAATTTTCCAGGTATAAATCCAATTATTGTAGCTTTTTCTTGCATTTGGCCCCCTCCCACTGGTACAGTAGGGAAAATAAATCTGGGGGATCAGGTAGCCCCTTTGCCCTCTGACCCCCCAACTTCTTTCTCATATCCCCACCCCCACCCCCTACTGTCAGACCCTGCTCTCCCTGAGCACATGGAAGTAAAAAGCAAATTTACTTCCATGTAAGTTTTAAAAACTGACCTTGAAATAAACATAGCTGTAGTAATTTGCATACAGTACACACAAAGTTAGTTGATCCAGAATTGATGCATGTTACCTGTTTTGAAACTGTTGAAAGTTTTAGCACAGGTACTCCATAAATACATTTATAAGTAGCACTTTGGCACCTACCTATACATAATTATTAGTCCAAAGCCAAAAGACTCACAATTTACCATACAGTTCATTAGGCCGGGTACCAGGGGAGTCAACAGCATTTCAAGCCCCTGGGGGCAACCTTTGGTAGTGATGGCAGACTGGTGGTGAGCCCTTGTGGGGGTGATGGAGTGGTGATGACCCCTGGTGATGTCAGCAGAGCAATCCCCAGCAGTGTACCCTAGCAGTGCTCCTCTTTAGTAGAGTGGCAACAACTGTGATGCAAGCCGACCAACCCAGCACTTGCCACTGTTGCCTGGATGATGACCCTGGTAAAGCTCCTGAGCTAGGTAGTAACCCCCTGGGCTGGTTTGCCACAATTGAGACTGTTAAGTGGTTTAAGTTTCAGTTAATTTTTAGTATTTAAGGTTTTCTTTAAGGTTGTGTATTTGTTCCCTTTTTCCCTGCAATAAATCTCATTTTAGTTTAATGTTGCTTGCAAATGGGGAAGTTGTTCACATTAGAACACCCAGTTAAAAATTATTTTCCCAGGTTTTTGGCTCAAACCAAATTTAGAAAGTAGAAAGTTTGTGTTAAACCCCTAAATTTGAACCCAGTCCTTGTTATTGCTGTCTACTGCCTGGCAACATGGTTATAACACTTTCATGCTAATTAACTAATTACTCTCTTTCTGATGTCCTGAAAGGCCTATTGCAGAGGAGACATTTTGCTACATACACACCGTAAGACAATATTTCTGTACTGCATATAAGAACTGTATCACTTGACTTGCCCTTTTTATTTAAGCCCTGTCATTATTGGAAAAAGACATCTCTTATTGCTGTTTAAAGAGGAATGAATCACTTCTTCTAGGCTATGTGGCTCAGATCAAGTGTAAGGGATACCCCTTTTCTGCATATTTAATGGACATCAAGATTTTTTCCATCTCCAGCCATTACTATTATTATTATCACCAAAGCACCTGTGAATGCTTGTCACAGACCCTTCTCTGTTATGTTAGAAAGGATAAACATATAGAACAAAAAGCTGGTCCCTGCCCCAGAGAACTTGCAGTCTATCTATTAGCAAGTGACAACAGATGGATCCCAGCAGATGGGCAAGTACAAAGAAACAGTCAGACATTATTAGTCAACATGACAAGAAGTGGTCTAAGCATACTAGTGACCTAATCATTCTCATGTGTTTTGTAGGTAACACAATGAAAGAGAATTATCATGAGAGATTTGGAGAAGAATAGAGGTATCTATGTCTATCTATTTCAATGTTTATGGGCATTCCTTTCAAGTGAAAGGGGAAAATGTGAAAGAAAGAACAAACTTTTCTGTGCAAAAATTTATTAAATGAGCAATGTAGGCTACCAGTATTGGCCAGATGGAGATGGGACATGTGTTCTGATAGTGAACGAAGAGGTTGGGTAGGAGGTTCACTGTAAAAGACTTTAAAAAGGAAAAACAAGCAACTTAAGTTTGAAGCAATAGAGAAAGAGAAATGAGCAGAAGGATTTGAATAGGGGATGATGTCAAAGCAGCATTCTGAATAATTGTGTGTGGAACAACATTGAATTTGTTAAGGCCAGAAAGAAGGGTATTGCAATCAAGTGAGAGTTTTATCTAGGTAGATGGACTGGGAAATATATATATATATATATATATATATATATATATCTTAGAGAAATCTCAGTAGAAAATGGTACCCAGGCTAAGGTCCAGCAAGATAGCAATGGTGTTCACAATAATTGAGAGAGAGAGTGGAGTAAGTTTTTGGAGAATAGAATAAGAGCCATATCTTAGTCATGTTTAGATTGAGCTGATATCTACAAGTCACAAGAGGCATGTATCTTGTAATCAAGAAGGTGCTACGTCTAATTGCAAATAAGTCAGTTCCATTAAAGACAGAATTAGGAGAATTCATAACAGATCAAAAAACTTCTTAAAGGAAAAAGTTAAGTCCCCAGATTCTACTGTATGATGCATAGGGAAACTTAGATGCCTGAAATTGTATATAGAAGCCAGTTAGCTGGATTATGTGAGCAGGGAGCCACCTAAGTCAACCAGAAGGAAATACTGAAGAGGGGGTTGGCCCTAAACCTCATCTCTTGCCTATCCCAGTTCAGAATTTTCACCCTTGCATGCTCTCTGGCATTAGGTGCTCCTGTCAGTCTTTTCTAACAGGAGCTTGAACCCAGATCTTCTACAGCCTATGTGAGGGCCATGATGATCAGGCCATCAGGCATTCTGTGGGATGCAG
>NW_005842071.1:443847-446326 GCF_000455745.1 Alligator sinensis | reverse complement strand
CCTGCTGAAGCTGTTCATTTTGTATAAAATGGTGAGCCAGAAAGAAAAAGAACAAGAATGACTTTATAGACAACTGACCTTTATAGACTTCAGAGTGAATGTTCATGTTCAACCCATCCATTGTAAATCATGAGACTTGTATTTTACATCGCATGTGCCTGCTCTAACCACTCAGCTATCAGGTATAAGTGGAAGGGTCCAGAGCTACACAACAAAAATGATAAAGGCTTGAAAGATAAGCCATAAGAAGAGAGGTTGAAAAAAATAGGCATGCTCAGCTTGCGGAAAAGGCCATTAAGAGGGGACATGATGCCAGTCTTGAAGGGCTGCCATAAAGATAAGGGAGAACTAGCTCTATAGACTACAGCAGGTGAATTTTGGAGAGGACCATATTCAGCAGTGAGAGAGTGAAGCACAGCTCCCTCCATACCTGGCTTAGTTGTGAAAGAAGACTAAAAGAACTGGGATGAACTTGTGGAGAGGATACAGAAAAGACATTCTGGCTCTCCAGTTCAAGTGAGTGATGTGTGGAGTTATGTTTGCAGGTTGCAGAGATACAGGGTATTTGATTGTTTTCCCAGTGCTTCTGGATTTTGCTGGTTTCCAAATGGGGCTGGGAAGGAAATTTTATCTGTCCTGTTGCTGGAGGTGTTAGGGTTTGTTTTTTGTTTTCTTTCCTCAGAAGTAGTGGATATTGGCTGCAGCCAAGGCTGGGAATTTGGAATGTGTTGTGCCAGTGATCCTGCTGGGACTAAAACCCAGAGGTTCTGCTTAGAGGGTCTTGCTCATCCACTCAGGGTAAGATTGATGGCTACATTTAGGATCATAAATAATTTTTACCTGTTGATCAGGTTGGTACTGTGGGGGAAGGGGAAGGGGGTGTTATAGGGGTGGTAGGTTTGCCTTCCTGTGTATCAAGGGGCAGCACCCTCTTCCTTGAATCTCTTGAGTGCATTAAGACCCTAATAGTCCTTGTTCCCCTACTTTACCTGTGGCAGGTTAGGCTACTTTGGTGTCTTCGGGCAATATGCTTTGTAGGCAAGGCTGAATTGTACAGCTTTAGGAATAGGTTAGACTTGGGGGCTAGGGACAGACAATACACATAAACCAGTTGAAGTGATCAGAAACTGGTTTAAACTTGTAACAGAACATAAGTTCAGTGCACATAAACCAAAATGGACAAAACTGGTTTAAGATAAACCTAGTTGAATGTAGTATTAGACTTAACTGATTTGGGTCAAACCAGTTTATGAAACTTCTGTCCCAGACCCCTTCCTGCTTCAAATTAAACCAGAGTCCTCCAGCATCCCTAGCCAGACCTCCAGCAGAGACTGCAGGCACAGCAGGGTCTGCCTGGCTTCCCCCTGCCCCTTCCTGCCGCCCCCCCACCCCCAACTAGCTGCTTAAGCAGGGATTCCTCCCTCCCTCCCTTCCATCTCTCAGAGCACAGACGCCAGCCCCACAGACCCTAGGCATGTGGTATGCTAGCTAATGCTGTGAGGTGTCTGTGTGTGTCTAATTTCACTGGGGTAGGACAAAGGCAGACAGGACAATGCGGCTTAGGGCTTTTTGGAGCTAATCAACAGGTCAGCTGGTAATGTTCCTTGGGAAAAACTGTTTAAGAAGATCTTTAACTAATGAGAGAGGCTTTTAGTTTTATGATGGGCTGCTAAACTCTGTGTTATCAGCTCCCTGCTGGCTCCCTTGCCTGTCAAGTTTGCTGTAGACAGTATTGTCATAACCCAAAGGTATGATTTTGTGTGTGCTTCAGCACTAGAATTATCCCCGCCAAATTACAGCTTCGTTGCACGGTGGAGTTTTCTGCTGCAGAGGAGACCCCCAGTGCAAGGAAAAGTTTCCCGCCAATTTGTGGCTTCCTTTGCAGAGTGCATTGCTCAAGTTGCAAGAGAAACACACGGTGCAAAGGAGTTCCCGCCACCCGCATGCAAATTGGTTCCCCATTATTGGCTAGTTCTAAATTATTCCCACGTGGCGGCTAACGATTGGCCTGTTAGCCGTATAAGAGGCTGGAGCGGTTTCCGCCCAAGCTGAAGAGGATTCCACATCCATCTTGTGGGGACTCTGGGTACACGGCAGGGTAATAGAGACCCTGTGTGAGATTCAGAGGAGTTTGGCAACCTGATCCATCGCCCACCTCTTCCCGTCTTCGAGCGATAATTTTATAAGACGTATCTACGAAGTTTCTATTTCGGTGGCGCGCTTGTCCAGGGCATCCGGAGCTCTGTTTCCGTGGAGCCTAGCAAACTCCACGTGATCGTTCGTGTTGTTTTTGTCTGTAACCGCAACTCAAGCAAGTTTTCCAGCCTGCACTGCAACCATCTCCGGTGTAAGTAAACAATCTTTAAATCTACCGCTACGAGTCTGTGCCTAATTCTAGCTTGACGCGCACCCTCTCCGACCCCGCGTGCCCGGGCTGCTGGCCACAGCCCGCGCAGAGCACGAAAAAGGGCCTGGCTCG
>NW_005842071.1:433246-441269 GCF_000455745.1 Alligator sinensis | reverse complement strand
TAAATTATTCCCCGGTGGCGGCTAACGATGGGCCTGCTAGCCGTATAAGAGGCTTGAGCGGTTTCCGCCCAAGCTGAAGAGGATTCCACATCCATCTTGTGGGGACTCTGGGTACACGGCAGGGTAATAGAGACCCTGTGTGAGATACAGAGGAGTTTGGCGACCTGATCCATTGCCCACCTCTTCCCGTCTTCGAGCGATAATTTTATAAGACGTATCTACGAAGTTTCTATTTCGGTGGCGCGCTTGTCCAGGGCATCCGGAGCTCTGTTTCTGTGGAGCCTAGCAAACTCCACATGATCGTTCGTGTTGTTTTTGTCTGTAACCGCAACTCAAGCAAGTTTTCCAGCCTGCACCGCAACCATCTCCGGTGTAAGTAAACAATCTTTAAATCTACCGCTACAAGTCTGTGTCTAATTCTAGCTTGACGCACGCCCTCTCCGACCCTGCGTGCACGGGATGCTGGCCACAGCCTGCGCAGAGCACGAAAAAGGGCCCGGCTCGCGCCCGGCCTGCACAAGTATGAAGAAGCAGGGAGAGGGAGATTGAAAAGCTCAGTCTCATCAACAGATGCATGCACTGCACACAGGTAGTCTTCCCAACCCCTCTCCCCTTTGCCTCAGAGTGCTAGCCAGGGGCTGGGGTCTGGCAACACTCCTGGCCCTTGAGCAGAGAGCAGGGAAAAGCCTGCGACTGTGCAGGCAGGGTGGGAATTTAAACCCCTCCCTATTCAGAGCATCCTGCTGGGCCCTGGCCACACACTCCTCAGCTCAGCACTGTAGAAGGGAAGGGAGGTCTGCTCTAGCACCCCCTGACTTCTAGCCCGAGTCACTGCAGGCATGTGCCCGCCTTTCTTCAGTCCAGAGGGAATGTCTGTACACTTGCAAATCGGATCAACCTAGCCAGGTTAGACTAACCTGCAAAGATTGAATCAATTTAGGCTCAGGCTTTTTGAATGTCTGACCCTAGCTGGGGTGGTTTGAATAGGAATGATCCTGCCTTGAGCAGAGAACTAGACTAGATAACCTCCAGAGGTCCATTCCAGCCCCACTTTTCTATGATTTTACAATTCACCTCCATTTTTAGGATGATCTGATATGCTTAAAATACAGAGATGAAAGATACAGTCAATGGCAAAATTCAGCCCATAGAGCTCCATTTTCTGTCCCCCAGTACTGGCCCCAGATCTAAGTTGACTTACACGGGGCCCAGTCTCACAGGCAGGGCCTAGGATATGCATCACACACAGCACCTGTTTCAGCCACTCTGGGATCTGCACTGCATGTGGTGCTTTTCCCCTCACTCCCTGCCAGTCTGGGATGCACACCATACATGGTGCCTGGACCAGCTGGAGCAGGCACCATGTGCAGCACAGTCCTGAACCAGCTGGAGGGTGCTATGTGCAGATAGAACCTGGAGTGGCCAGAATGAGTGCAGCATGTAGCACAGTCTGGATGGGGTGGGCACCACATGTCACACTTGGTGTCTGCTGCAACCACTCTAGGATCTGTGGTGCCTACTGCAGCTGATTTGGGACCCAGGTTGCATGTAGCCCCCACAGCACCACATGCAGCGCAGGTCCCAGATCAGCTGGAGTGTGTGCTGTGTGTGGCACAGAGCTCAGAGCAGCTGGAATGGACACTGCATATTGTGGATTCAGCAAGCTTAGAAGGAGGGGTCCAATTCAAGCTGTGGAGCAGCTCTTTGCCATTCATTTGGTCCATGGGGCCAAATGAATTTGACACCCTGACTTGGAACAATCTGGTATGCATATGCTTAGGGGACTCTCTGTTGGAAATGTAAATGTCTAAGGAATTAGGCAGCTGATGAATGAGGTCATTATGAGGGCCTGTGGTGCTTAAATAGTCCACTTAAGTGTGGGGGAGGCTTTTACATGCTTACAGGCATGTCTACGCTGTCTCTTTGCTGTGCCTGCAAATGCTGCCATGAACCACATCTGCTTGCTTACACTCAGCACACATCAAATCCCCCCAAAAGTCAAGGTAGTCACCCAACAATGGTCCTGAGCATATGCCCAGAGTCCCCTGAGGTTATTTGTCTCAGGTGCACTTACTGGGCAAGCTCAGGGCTCAGCTCTAAAACAGCTACATTACCTCATTTTCAGGATTTGCTATTTGGAAAGGAGTGAGTGGACAGGGTGTGCTTTGTGAAGGCACTTCCAGGTGCAGCATTGAGTTGCTAGGTGCAACAGGCATTGTAAATGTACAAGTAAAAATGGCGTTTTGAAGAGAGCTGGAGTGTATGGACAGAAAAAGGATTGCTTGGTGAGGAAGACAGATGGAGTGAGTGAATGAATGACATTTACTAAACAGAAGAGGAAAGTGATAGGGAAAAGGGACAGCTGTAATGAACACAAATATGTACTAGACAGAGGAATGGTGTGCTGGATTTAAGGGACATCTGGTGCAAGGGACAGCTGAAGTGTATGAGTGACATGTCCTAGATATAAGGTTGGAAGTGCTGTGCATGAATGACAGCTGGCTTAGCTATCATGGGTGACATGTCCTCCACAGAGGAAAAGAGAGCTGGATACAACTGACAGCTAGTGTGTACTGTATAAGTGAAATATCTTTGGTACAGCATGCAAATATAAGGAAAAATTAACTGGAGTGCCTGAGCAACGTGTTTTCTAAAGAAGGAAGAATTAGATGCAACATAAAGCTGGGATGCATAGGTAACATGACCTAGAAGTGGAAGAGAGCAGTAAGTGGGACAAGTGGAATAGGACCAGATTGGATGAAATAAACCTAACAGGAAAGGGATGTCATAGCTGTAAAGTGACTGGAGTGTACAGTTGATATGCCACGTACTGGAAATTTTGTCAGTGATCAAGACTCATGTAGCTGGGCTATGTTCTGTGGCCAGGATTCCTGATTCTTGGCATTTCCAGGTAGGAGCCTGAAAATTTCTATGGGGACCTTTTGGGATACTGGGGTAAGTGTACTGATAGTGTTCCCAACTTAAAAAAAAAAGTGGAGCATTATTTAACAATGTTATATACTTTATCAGTGTTCAGCTTCAGAGTTAACATCCTACTGACATGAATGGGATGGACTGCACTTTTTGGAATTATTGTTCCCACATCCAAATTTAGAAATGCACTGACTGTTTTGTTCTCAGTTATAATCTGCCATGAGAGGTGAAATAAAGAGGGCTATTTTCCTTTTTAAAATTATTTTTAAACACATTTCTGTTTACTGAAGTTTAATTTTGTCAGCCACGAATATATTTTGCAACAGCCACACAGTCATGGTACAATGGGCCCTGACATTCCTGGAAAATAATGTTGCTCTTTGAGACCATACAGATATTCATAAGTAAGTTATGGTGTAGTATCACATAGTATATATTACAATAAATTATAGTAGTTTACTATTCTAAAAATGATTATGGACTACCCTTGTAATTTGAAGATTCAAAAATTGACTTACAATTCATGAGATTTAGGAAAAAAATGAAAAACTGGCACTCTTTTTATTTGCCTCCTAGTAGTTGAGCCTTTAAAACATATTAAAGCATTTATTTTCAAGCTTTTCTCTGGCACCATAAGGCCAGAAACTTATTTTTAATAAAAATAGGAGTTTTCTTGAAATCAGATGATGCATAAGGAAAAACACCAGGTATTGCAAGACTGACAAATTCAGTGATTTTTTTTTTTTAATCATACAGTGAGAATGAAGGTCAGGTTTAATTTTAAATTAAAGTCTGATGCAACACTATCCACAATGCAGGTAACTGTCTTTAAAGCACAAATCGGGGCTAAAGTAGAAATCACTTAAGAACGCTCAAATCCTTTTTACTGAATACCCTTCACTTGTCTATTCCAGCTATGGCCTATATTCAGTCTTACTAAATTAAGTGTTTTAGACTGACCATATTAGTGTACTCTCCTACAGAAAGACAGAATGACATTAAATTACCTAATTGATGGGCCTCTCCCACAAGTCTTCTAACAAACTTATTAGTGCTGAGCTTCTAAGAATTAATACTTTGGAATAGATTTTGCGTTTAACCCCACAGCTTGACTGAAGCTTAAGTTTAGGTATATGGGGGTAACTAGAGCTATTTGCCATTTCTGTCGCTGAAACAGGTGGGCAACAGGGTATGGGGATCCATAGCTTTCTTGGCTACACACACACACATTTGCTGACCATAATAAATAGCAGTATGGAAAGTAGTAATTTACTCTTACTCTTGCAATAGTTACCAGAACTGTTTTGGGGGTATAAAGAATCCTGTTAGTGGGAGGCTGTTTCACAGCTATCAAGCAGGTAAGAATGCATTGGTAAAGAGTATGTCAGTGTCCTGCAGTGGACAGTACCAACACTATGAATTCTTAGATATGAAATTATACAGTGCACCATGCACCTATAAAGTCCCCATATAAGCAATATTCAAACTGACTGGCAGTAGAAGTCAGTAGAGAGACTGTCAGTTTAAACACCAAGGTAAAAAGAAATTGTAGACAGAAGAAATTATATCTGAGCGACTTAAGATTCCACATTACAGAATGGGAAGACCTTTAGGCTGGCTTTTAGACTGCTGAAGCCAGCTTGCCTAAACCACATTATCAAAGGTATATAAAAACATAGTGCTTAGGATTTAAAGGAAGACTGCTGAGGTCATGAGGTACAGTCTGCTGCTATGTAAGGCAGCTACTTCATATAATCTCTTTCATAAACTTTAGAGGGTGCATCTTAAAACTAGTTAGGTTTTTTTGTTTCCAGTATTCTTTCTAGAAGGTTTTTTCAAACCCTCACTTCTTTAATGCTTAAAAATCTTTGTATCATTTCCAGTGTAAGTCTGACCATGGCTGGTTTATAACCACTTGCTCTTGTGCCAAAAATTGTCATTTAATTTACACTGCTCTTTTTACTTTTTGGTGTTTGCCCACTGAATGTATCTTTAGAGAAAGCAGTAATCTCCCCTCTCAGCCTTCATTTTGCCCAAGCTAAACAAAAGAAAGTATTTTGGTCTCCTATCATAAGATAATCTTTTCATGTCTTATGATCATCCTCATAGTCCTCTGTATCCATTCTAGTTTGAATTCATCTTTCTTGAACATGCATGACCAGAGTTGTACACAATATTCCAGATAAGGTCTTGCTAGCTCATTACACAATGGTATTTTACTTCCCTGTCTCTATTGACAATACCTCTGAAACATCTTAAAATTACATTTCCTTTTCTCACAGCTGCATCACCCCGGGACCTCAGACTCCTTTTATGATTGACTAGAACACCCAGGTGTTTCTCTTCTTTTGTGATTTCCAGCTGATGAGCAATCAGCTTTAAGAGAAATCTCTCTGATTAGTCCCTAAATACATGATCTTGCATTTTGTATTACTGAATTCCATCCTGCTTTTATTACTGAAGACCTCAAGGTCATCTACTTTTTCCAGTATGATATCCCGATCCTCCTCAGTATTGGCATGGCCTCTCAACTTTATATCCCCCCAAAATGCCATTTTCATGTGCCCTCTATTTTTTATGCAAAGATCATTATTGAAAATATTACATAAGATTGGTTTCAAGGCCAACCTCTGGGGGACCCCTTCCACCCCAATACTCCTCCTTTAGCCAGTTCCTTGCTTGCTTCATAATTCTTGTACTAAGCACCATTAGGTTGGTTCCATATCCATGTGCAATCAATTCCCATCTTCTCCATCTTAACTAATATCATGTGAGGAACTTTTGTGAGATCTAGGGAAATTGGATCTATTGCTTTGTTCTTGCCTAGAAAAACAATTATTTTTTCAGAGTTCAGGTAATCTTGTAGTATCTACTGTTCATAAACACATTGCATTTCATCACATTTTCCATTTACCTAGTGTTTCTACTTTTTCCTTGTAAATTTGATCTGAAGCCTTGTGTTGCAGGGCACTAAGGTGCCTGCTCCTATAAGAACAGAAACTGCCTGGGGAGGGCATCCTAAGAGCCAGGCAGAAGCCCACAGGTGCAGGTTACGGTGGCAACAGGCCAACGAGTAAATTAGCCTGCACCTGCACCCAGTCAGCTGACCGGGAGAGGCAGGGCCCTGGCCCAGGGCTAGGAGTAGAAGGGAAGTTCTCTGTTAGCAGCTGAGGGGAAGGAGCTCTCAGAGAAGAAGCTCACGAGAGAGGCTAGGCTGCTTGTTCTACCCCGGGTAGGATTAAGGGGCTCCAGGAGCTCACCTGAGACTCTGACTCATAAGGCGCTTAGTGTGGGGAGAAGCTTGATGTTTTAAAGGGACAGAGCACACCTGGAACTGCTTATATTATGTCATAGCCCAGGGGTTCAGTTTTTAGTTTCTGTTTGACTGGTGGATTGGGCTAAAGTTGTTGGGGAAGGAGGAGGCCTCATTGGGGGGCTCACGACAGTGCGGAGAGCCTGGCACCAGTGTCTCTTGAAGGTGTTCAAAGTGGGTGCTTGAACCACCCCTGGTGGCAGTCTATCCCAAACCTTGGGGGTTCAGAGAGTAAAGAAGTTCTTCCTTATGTCCAGCCTCATGGAGGAGTTTGTGACCGTTCAACCTTGTCATCCCTTGGGGCATTCTGGTTAACAAGCACTCTCCAGATCCTGGTGAACACCCCTGATAAACTTGAAGAGTCCCATGGCTCTCAGCCTCTCATCATAACGTCTGTTTTCCTGACCTCTGATCATGCATGTGGCTCTTCTCTGCACTCTCTCAAGCTTCTCTGCATCCTTTTTGAATTGTGGAGCCCAAAACTGAAAACAGTACTCCAGCTGCAGCCTCACCAAGGCCGAGTACAGTGGGAGAATGATGTCCTGGGACTTGCTTGAGAAGCATCTGTGGATGCAAGCCAGCATTTTGCTTGCTTTACTAGCTGCAGTATCACATTGAAGGCTCATGTTCATCTTGTGGTCAATCATGACCCCCAAGTCCCTTTCATCTGTAGCGCTAGCCAGCGTAGCACTGCCAAGCCTATAAGCATGCTGCAGGTTTTTCCTCCCAAGGTGGAGAACCTTGCATTTTTCGGTGTTAAACACCATCAAGTTCTCATCCACCCATTTCCTGAGCCTGTCAAGATCTGCCTGGATCACCCTCCTGTCCTCAGGTGTGGATGCTTTACCCCACAGTTTGGTGTCTTCGGCAAACTTGGCCAGTCCGCTTCTGACACCAACGTCTACATCATTAATGAAGATGTTAAATAGTATAGGCCCTAGGACAGAGCCTTGAGGGACCCCAGTAGTCACAGCGCACCATGATGATTGACTTCCATCAACCACCACCCTCTGCCAGGTGATAGGTCACCTGGTCATAAAAGGAAATGAGATTGGTCAAGCAAGACCTACCCGCAACAAACCCATGCTGGCTATCCCTCAGGATGTTGCCATCGGCCAGTTCATTAAGAATGGCCTCTTTGATGATCTTTTCCAAGACCTTCCCCAGGATAGAGGTCAAGCTGATGGGCTTGTAGTTTGCCAGATCCACTTTCCTCCCTTTCTTGAAGATAGGCACTGCAATGGCCTTCTTCCAGTCCTTGGGCACTTCACCAGAGCACCAGGAGTTCTCAAAGATCCGTGCCAGGGGCTGAGCTATGATGCTTGCCAGCTCCTTGAGTACCCTTGGGTGTAAACCATCAGGGCTGGCTGACTTGAAGGTATCCAGCCTCTCAAGGTGTTCCTTCACAAGGTTAACTTTGATGGAGGGTAAGGAATCTCCCTCACCTGGGCCTCCCTGTCCAGTAGTGGGCAAGGGTGTCCCAAGGGACTGGTAAAAAACTGACGCAAAGTACCCATTTAGCAAGTTTGCTTTTTCCTGGGCATTGGTTGTCAGTTGTCCCATCTTGTTTAGCAGGGGTCCAATGTTGCCCTTAATGTTCCTCCAGCTCCCCACATATCTAAAAAAGGACTTTTTATTGTCCTTGATATTTGTAGTTAGCTGGAGTTCTGTTGCAGCCTTGGCTTTCCTGGTTCACTCTCTGCAGGTCTGGACCAGTGCAGAGTATTCCTCCTTGGAGGTGGACCCCATCCTCCATCCTTTGTAGGTCTTTCTTTT
>NW_005842071.1:425746-428246 GCF_000455745.1 Alligator sinensis | reverse complement strand
ACACTTGTTGTATTACTGAAGCTAGTTCATTTAGTAATATTTCAGGTAACTGTATAGGTTGTATATGGGAAATATATTTCAAATAATTGATCAAATATTTGAAAATGTTAAATATAAGCATATGTTTGTGAATGTTTCTCTTCCTAAAACACTAATGTTTTCTGTGGGGGTTAAAGCTTGAGTAAACACACAGGGCCAAATTCTAGTCTGCACCCCTTCAACTTTATTGACTTTCATTGAGTTTCATAAATATGGTTGAGGGCAAGATTTGACCCACTGAGTTTATATGGCAATATCAATATTCCTGGATGCTATCTGGTATTAAATTCATAAAAGTACATTTATTTATTTCAGTAATGCTTTAAAGCCATAGCATATGGAGAGGGGAAAACAGTAATGTATTTAATTTTTTTCCTTCTTTACCCCCTCAGGTTAATCAAAAGAAGCCCCATAATTTGTCTATGGTTTTTGTTGTTTAATTTGTGTACTAACAGAATAAGAAGTTTACACAGTTCCTTTCTAAAAAAAAGAAAGTAGAACCATAAAAAATAAATACAAACATGCTGGTTTTTAGAACTTGACAGAGAACTCATCACAAAAATAAATGTGAATGTTTACATGGATGAAAACACTCCTTCACAACAAAAATGAAAAGGAGCTAAATGTGCAATAAATGCAATATTTATTAAGCTAGGCCATTAGGGAGAGAAAATAAGATATAAAGAACTGAAATATAAATAAAATCCTCTCTGCCATTTAACTTATTAATGCAGTGTCCATTATCAGAATTCAGCAGTTTCAGTGCAGTCAGAAGGTGGCTCTAGTGCTTTAATTTTGCTTCTTTGCCTAGCATAAGATCCAAAGAATATAAATTACTTTTGTGTTGCTATTTATTTTTTCCCCTTTAAACTTCACTGGTGTACCAGTCACTACATAGCACTATTTATATATTAAAAATACACATGTCCATATAGTTATATATACATCCAGACCCAAGTGTGCGTTATTTACATGTTTCAAGAGGTTTAGCAAATGCAGCTAACTAGAGTTAAAAATGTCTAATCCATTGAAGTTACAACTAAGAACCCCCAAACACCTGGTATAGTCACAGGGAGGGTGTATGGAATCCCTGTACTGTAAACCAAGCAGTAGTTCCCTATTGTGCTGCACTGGTGAATCATATATTAGTAACCTCTGTAATGTCATCCAAGAATTCCTGGTTATTGGGGATGACACTTTTGGGTGAAAGTAATTTCAAAGTATAAAGCCTGTTTAATCAAGCTTTATGCAGATGAAAGGAACAGGGCTTGTGCTGGGGGAGAGGTCTACTCTTGGCTAGCTGCAGGGCTGCTACACACTTGTCCCACAGTTGTTACTCCATGCTAGCAAAAAGCAGCTGGATACTTTTTGCACTACTTGCTTCTGATGTTAGGACTACTTGATCCACATAATTATATGGATCTCATGGTCTCTCTGCTGACCTATCTCCATCATTCCTCATTATTCCCTTCCAAACTGTCCTGTATCTTATTTCTTATATTTAGACTCTGACTTTAGCACCCAGGGGTGTTCAGAGGTTCCCTTTCATGGCTGATCCCCTGGCAAATCGCATATATTTCAAAGTGATGTGTGAATGTTACACAAAAACCTTGCATTGTCTTTTGCACTACTGAGAACTTTGTCCATTTAAAACAACATTGTGCAAAAGTTATGACAATCACTATAACAGATGTTTATTATGTTGGTAGAACCCACCATATGTGAGGGTCTGTTTGTACATGCAGGGCAACACAGCCCTTACCCGAAAAACCTGTAGTCTATAGAAAATAATTATAGTGCCCAATCCTGAAAACATTTACATGGCTATTAATTTCAACAGGATAGCACGAGAGAAAAGAAATACACAGGAGCTGGCAGAATAAGGGTAAAACTGCACTTTTATATGTGTACATGCACATTTTTATAGAAATTGTCTTAAATTTATTTCAAACATATATTAATTTGTTAAAATTAATAGGTGCCAGCTATACACAACTGCTCCTCAGCATACTGATATTAATTGGCCAGTTTCTTTAAGGCCTTGAAGAATCATTTGAAGGAGGTGCGTAAGGTCACATACCCAAAATAGCCAACCTTCCTTAGCAATTTCAGTATCTGGAGGCATTAAAATGCTTCCTAACTGATAATTCCATTTTGTATTTCTATAAAAAAGGTTTCCATTTTTGCACTCATTTCTCTGGCATAAGTTCCTTTCATTTTAATGGGAGCTCTTCCTGAGAAAGGAGTTAACAATAGGTCTTTTTAATGTTCCTTCCAATCAAGCACAATTAACATTTGTTGATCAAAATAAGTCAAATTTCAATTTAGTCGGGCAAAGATGAAATGGCTTTAAAAATGTTTCATTATAATAGGTCTGATTTGTAAAATTTATTACCTAACTAGTGACTTTCAGAGGTCAGTCACTTGCTAGTTGAGTACATAAAAAAATTATATGGAATTT
>NW_005842071.1:413300-420444 GCF_000455745.1 Alligator sinensis | reverse complement strand
GCAGCTGGAGTACTGCGTCCAGTTCTGGGCGCCGCACTTCAGGAGGGATGTGGCCAATATGGAGAGGGTCCAAAGAAGGGCCACCCGCATGATCAGGGGTCAGCAGGGCAGGCCCTACGAGGAGAGGCTGAGGGACCTGAACCTGTTCAGCTTCCAAAAGAGAAGGCTCAGAGGGGATCTAGTGGCAGTCTACAAACTAGTCAAGGGGGACCAGCAGGCATTGGGAGAGTCCCTGTTCTCCCAAGCAATCCCAGGATTTACAAGAAACAACGGACACAAGCTAGAGGAGGGTAGTTTCAGGCTAGACATTAGGAAGCGCTATTTCACTGTCAGGGCGGCTAGGACCTGGAACCAACTTCCAAGAGAAGTGGTGCTGGCTTCTACCCTGGGGGTCCTTAAAAGGAGGCTGGACGAACATTTGGCTGGGGTCGTTTGACCCCAGTACTCTTTCCTGCCACAGCAGAGGGTCGGACTAGATGATCTCCTCAGGTCCCTTCCGACCCTACCAACTATGAAACTATGGTCTATACCTATCTGACCTTTCTGACCCCATTTTGTCTGACCCTGAGCAGAAGAGCAAAACGGTCTAGCCAGGAACCTCAGGGTTTTGTAAGCACCAGCAGGAGCATCAGTACATCCTAATCAACCCCCATAGCCTTAGCTGTGGCCAAGATGCCAAGGCCTCAGAAGATGGCAAGAGCCCCTCCTCCCCTGCCTCCCAGCATGCATATACCTAAACACTACCAGAAAGCACTAGTATGCATGAGGGGAGGCCCCAATGGGTGATGAGCGAGAAACCCTAAGGCATGGAGACATGAGACTTTCCACATCGCAAGAACTACCTTAATAGTCCAACCTGGAGATGACAATTATGTTACTCCATATCACACCCACTGTTTGTCTCACTATTCACAGGCTTTCCTCATTACTCTTCAATCTATTCTAGGAAAGAACAGCTCCAGGTACTGTGAATCAGTGGTGTAATAAGCCCAGCTGATATCCAAGGCAAACTCTGCAGGAAATGTTGGGGAGAGGAGCCATGTGGTTCTAAGAGTTGGGGTGGGAGGTGAGGCGAGGGATAGCAGTCTTACCCAGCTGGAAACTTCTGAACGGTCCTGACTAACTTGCTGCCTCTTGTGCTCTTAAAGCAACAGTAACTGGGACCTGTTTTGGAATTCCCAGCTTTGCAATGCTGCTGGGACACAAACTGCATGGGGGAGAGGGGCGATTGCAGCACCCCTCCTAACTTGGGCTAGGTACAGGCATTACACCTAGTGTCCTTTAAGCATGCAGAAAGCACTCTAAAGCCATAACTAAACTGACTTTCATGGCCCTTACAGTGCTTTAAAAAGTGATGGATCACACTCTAAGTTAACCCTTGATGGATGTGTACTCACCTAAAGCGCTTTCTGTTACAGCACTTTATTGAATGTGTGTGCCAGATCCCATTGAGGGTTAAGTGTGATTGCTGCCACCCAAGCAATGTTGCACAGGGCTGCAATTTAACGGGCAATCTCTGCTCTGCCTGAGCTCTGGGCTGGCCCTGCCTGCTCAGCTGTAACCGACCCTAGTCATCATAGGTTAGAATGCTTCCACCTGGGGCTTTTTGAATGTCTGTACTTAGTTTTGATGCCTGAGTAGGTGCTCCATCCCTAGTTACACTACTGCTATGAGTAGCCATATAGACATTGCTCAGATGTTGCCTACAAATAAATTCCATAGATTTCATAGACATTAGGGCTGGAAGGGACCTTGAAAAATCATTGAGTCCAGCCCCCTATCCCAGGGGCAAGAAGTCAGCTAGGATCAAAGGATCCCAGCAAGAAAGGCATCCAAACATTTCTTAAAAGAGTCCAGAGTAGGTGCCTGCACGACCCCTGGAGAGAATCTATTCTAGGCCCTGGGGGCTCAGATAGTAAAGAAGTATTTCCTTATGTCCGGCCTAAAATAGTCTTGGAGGAGTTTGTAACCATTGGTCCTTGTCGTCCCTTGGGGTGTTCTGGTGAATAGACGTTCTCCCAGATCCTGATGCACGCCTTTTATGTACTTATAGGCTGCCACCAGGTCACACCTGAGCCTGCGCTTTTCCAGGCTGGAGAGCCCCATGGCTCTCAGCCTCTCTTCATAAGGCCTATTCTCTTGCCCTCTGATCATGCATGTGGCTCTCCTCTGGACTCTCTCAAGCTTCTCCACACACTTCTTGAATTGTGGAGCCCGGAATTGGATGCAGTACTCAAGCTGCATTGTTTTTGTTTTATTTAAAAGAAACATCAGCTTAACAAACCATGCATGCTTTTGTCCAAATTTACTTTGGACGCTTTGGACCAAACTTATTGATGATGTAAGGGGGGCACTCCATTGCTATCAGTGGAGTTGCATGGACTCTTGGTACCTACTGTATGTGAAACTTCTTACAGAAGGGAATTCTTGGTGAAGAACATTTGAGTTTAGAGTCCCTTGAAGAAGTGAAATGACCTTTGAT
Organism: Alligator sinensis; assembly: GCF_000455745.1. Taxonomy (NCBI): domain Eukaryota; kingdom Metazoa; phylum Chordata; order Crocodylia; family Alligatoridae; genus Alligator; species Alligator sinensis. The sequence goes on along the minus strand of NW_005842071.1, from coordinate 417,962 downwards.
TAGAGGTTGCAAAAGCGGAAAAACCCATCTCTTGGAAGTGAGGAGGATTGTGGGGAGGGGCAAGAATCTTTTACAAGAAGAACCTTGTGGACATTTCTTCATCTTGAGTCAAGCTGTCAGTTTAACCTAAGATGGAGACCTAGCCTATGGCCTAATTTCTGTTATTTGTTTCAAGCACTAGAAGACAGGGATGACCCTGGTCTCTGCCAGAACTGGGCAGAACAGAAGTATGCAAATAAAATAAAATAAAAATGAAGCCAGATATCTTAAAACCTTAACCAAAGGTTCAGTTAGAAATGGAGGTTCCTATTTCTGCAAAACAAACAAATAATGGGAGAAAAAAGAAGCTAGGGAAAATAGAGTAACTGAAGAAAAATGGGATAAGCAAGAATAGAGGAGAAAGAAAATGGGATAAACTTTTTTTAAGGTTTACAAAAGAGAATTATAAAGCAAGAAAAAGGAAACTCTAATATTAAAAAAAATGCATGGATGTATACATGAAAATACATTAAAATTACATGGGTATACCATATTGGATCACCCCATTAATCTATGATACTAAGTATCTTGGTTCTGGTAGTAGAATGAAGAATTAAAGGAATTCTGTAATTATAATGCAATAGCAACAACAGCAACAACATTGTTGTTATTGTGATCATTATCATTAATTATACTAATAATTATGATACTTATTGCACCCAGCCGACTGAGCAAAGGAGAGATTCTGCCCCCCCCGCAACAAAGGTTTGCATTCTGAAGCAATGTTTGCATTCTGAAGTATGATATTTGCTTAGTGTTAATTTACATGGAACCTTTATTAATTATCATAAAATTATCCAGCTTTTTAAAAAACATCAACTACAACACTTGACTAGATGATCTCCTGCATCAGTGAGTTCCACAGGTTGACTATATGCTTTGTAAAATAGTATTTTGCTAGCTATTAATTCATTGAGAAGCCTTGTCTTCTAATATTAGAGGGAAAAAACAAAGAAAGAAGTTTTCAGTATGTACCGAATCCTTCAGTGGAATGTTATATATTGAACACAACAGACCTCTGTTTTCTAGGGTTACAATATTTTTTCCTAAAGGTTCACCACCAGTGTAAACTGACTATTTAAAAATAGTGTTCAGTCAAAGTCTGTGTCCCTGTACAGTCTGTCTCACCTTCCTAGAAAGACAAGAGCAGCAGGCTCCTGAGCTGGGCTTGGAAGTTTAATTGCTATCCAGGATTGAGACATTTCTTGAGACAAACAGGATAAGTAATTGCTGTAGGAACTCCCTTCAACTACAGAGAGGAAGAGGAAATTCCTATTATGCTAAGTACATTTAATTATGGATTTGGGGTGGAGTAGGGGTGCAAAAATGCCACATGGGAGAGAGTGGTATGTGGATTGGTCAAGAAATGCTACTTACTGTGTGGGAGCAAACAATACTGGTGAATGGACAATGGATCTCAGAAGTGACACATAAACCAGTTAAATGATCAGAAACTGGTTTTAACCTGTAACAGAACATAAATTCAGCGCACATAAACTAGTTTCAAAATGGTCGAAACTGTTTTAAGATAAACTTGGTTGAATGTAGCAGCTGACTTAACTGATTTGAGTCAAACCAGTTTATTGAACTTCTGTCCCAGACCCCTTCCTGGTTTAAGTTAAATCAGAGTCCCCCAGCACCCCAGCATGCTTTGAAGCCCTGGGCTGGGCTGTGCTCTCTGCTTCAGAGAGCAGAGCTGGCCCTGCCCCTCTGCTCTCTAGCCAGAACAGGGGTGGTGGCATGGCCAGATGCCAGACAAGCATGGCTCCTTAAGGTGAAGGGGAAGGGAAGGGGGTTACTCCCCTTTCCTCCCCTTTATCCCTGGGGGACCACAGCTTGGGTCTGCCTGGCTGGGGCAGAACAGCCTGTCAGGGCCACCCCCCCTCCCCACTACCGTGGCAAAGGTGGGGGCATGGCCAGAGCTGGGCGGCATGGCCTTGCCATCCACCCGCCTCAACCATGGCTGAGTCTTGGGCTGGGGGGCTGAATCAAAACAGTCCATAGGCACTACTGAGGGTGGGTATGGAGGGGCCAGCCTGGGCTAGGTCATGAGAGCAGGGCCCTTCCCAGCCAGCTGTGGCTCAGGTTCAGGCTTGGGCTGCAGGAGCTGGGCATGCAGATTTCTCCCCAGCTCCCCACACCCAGGCTGGGCCAAGCTGTCCCAGAGCCACAGCCAAAAGAGCCACATCCCCCAGGGCCTGGCCTGGCCCATGTTAGCTCCTCTGTGCCCGCCTTCAGCAGCACCCCAGGTGAGGTAGGCAGACATTGGGGCCTGCCTGGGCTGGGCCATGGGGGCAGGGCCCTTCCCAACTAGCTGTGGTTTCATGACAGCCCGGCCCAGCTGGCCAGACAGTAGTGTAGAGGTGATGTTACTGCAGCTGCGGGAAGATGTCTTGGTAGCCAGACTGGCCGTGTGGAATGAGTTCATCATGCCTACAGCTGCCCCAGCTGTCTCGGAGGTGCTGGCGTGCCTGAAGCCCAGCAGCTGCCCACTGCAGGGCTTGTGTGCTCACAGCTGCCACTGCCACCACCACCGCTGTGCCCCCTGCATGGTGATGGACTAGCCAGATGTTCCTCTGCTCCCCTCACCTCCAGTGGGAGCTGCTGGTCTGAAGCTTCCCCCACCCCTCACCTACCCACCCAAAACAGCAGAGCAAGGGCAGGAGTGGGAGAAGGAAGAGCCGCTGGAGGAAAGGCAAGCCCAGCAGCACCCAGCCAGCTGCAGCCACACGAGAAAGAATCCCAGCAGAAGGTGCACACTGGCTGAGGCTTTTCTACTCCTCTCACCTCTAGCTGCAGCTCCTGCCATGCCACACTGCACCATGACACTCTGGGCAGGTGGAAGCTTCAGCTGTGAGGCTCCAGCGCAGTGCATGGAGCTCTGGCTCCAGCTTCCAGCTGCCTTCCACCCATTCCACGTGTCTGTGGGGACTGCTCATCATGCTGGGGAGGAGGAGCAGGTGGAAAGCGGCTGGGGGTTAGAGCCAGAGCTCCATGCACTAGGCAGGAGCCTCCTGGCTGAAGCTTCTCACCCACCTATTCACAGCAGTGTGGCAGGGGCAGAAGTGGCAGTGGCTATGGCAGGAACAGCTAGAGGTTCATAGATTCATAGATTCGTAGATGTTAGGGTCGGAAGGGACCTCAATAGATCATCGAGTCCGACCCCCTGCATAGGCAGGAAGGTTTAGATGACCCCAGCTAGATGCCTATCTAACCTCCTCTTGAAGACCCCCAGGGTAGGGGAGAGCACCACCTCCCTTGGGAGCCCATTCCAGACCTTGGCTACTCTAACTGTGAAGAAGTTTTTCCTAATGTCCAGTCTAAATCTGCTCTCTGCTAGCTTATGGCCATTATTTCTTCTAATCCCCAGGGGTGCCTTGGTGAGAAAAGCCTCACCAATTCCCTACTGTGCCCCCGTGATGAACTTATAGGCAGCCACAAGGTCACCTCTCAACCTTCTCTTGCTGAGGCTGAAGAGGTCCAGGTGTCCCAGTCTCTCCTCATAGGGCTTGGCCTGCAAGCCCTTAAACATACGAGTCGCCCTTCTCTGGACCGTCTCCAGGTTATCCACATCCCTCTTGAAGTGCGGCGCCCAAAATTGCATGCAGTATTCCAACTGCGGTCTGACCAGCACCCGATAGAGGGGAAGTATCACCTCCTTGGTTCTGTTCGTCATGCATCTGCTGATGCACGATAAAGTGCCATTGGCTTTTCTGATGACTTTGTCACACTGCCGACTCATGTTCATCTTGGAGTCCACTAGGACTCCAAGATCCCTTTCCGCTTCCGTGCCACCAAGCAGGTCATTTCCTAGGCAGTAGGTATGCTGGACATTTTTCCTCCCTAGGTGCAGCACTTTGCATTTCTCCTTGTTGAACTGCATTCTGTTGTTTTCCGCCCACGTGCCCAACCTGTCCAGGTCTGCTTGTAATTGTTCCCTGCCCTCTGGCATGTCCACTTCTCCCCACAGTTTTGTGTCATCCGCAAACTTGGACAGAGTACACTTCACTCCCTCGTCCAAGTCGCTGATGAAGACATTGAAGAGTATTGGTCCAAGGACTGAGCCCTGCGGGACTCCACTGGCCACACCCTTCCAGGTCAATACCGACCCATCCACTACAACTCTCTGGGTACAACCCTCTAGCCAATTTGCCACCCACCGGACTGTGTAGTCATCCAAGTCACAGCCTCTTAACTTGTTCACCAGTATGGGGTGGGATACCGTGTCGAAGGCCTTCCTGAAGTCTAAGTATACCGTGTCAACCCCTACTCCTGCATCCAGGCATTTTGTAACCTGGTCATAAAAAGAGATTAGATTAGTCAGGCATGATCTACTGCTACGAACCCGTGCTGGTTTCCCCTCAGCATAATTTTTCCTGCCAGGCTCTCGCAAATGTGAGCCTTGATAATTTTTTTGAAGACTTTGCCTAGGATGGAGGTGAGACTGACTGGCCTATAGTTGCCTGAATCCTCCTTCCTCCCCTTCTTGAAAATGGGGACCACATTGGCCCTTTTCCAGTCCTCTGGGACCTGGCCCATGTGCCACGAGTGTTCAAATATTCCCACCAGTGGCTGCACAGTGACGTCGGCCCGTGCCTTCAGCACCCCCCGATGGGGGTCATC
>NW_005842071.1:404335-413127 GCF_000455745.1 Alligator sinensis | reverse complement strand
CCATTTAGTAGAGGTCCTATTCCACCCTGGGTCTTGCTTTTACTCCCTATATATCTAAAGAACAATTTTTTGTTATTCTTAACTTGGGATGCCATCCTCAGCTCCATGGTAGCTTTGGCCTGTCTAACTGCCTCCCTACAAGCGCGAGCAGAGGAGGTATACTCCTCTTTAGGTGAGGGAGACAGACCCGCCTCGCTGGCCCTGGACAGCACACAGCTTCTGGTGTGGCTGCAGGTGGCCGGGTGCTGCACAGTGACAGACATGGGGTACAGGAGAGGCTGTGGGGACATGAGCACCCATGACCGTGACAGTTAGCTGCTGGGCTCTGGGTTCTCTGGTGCTTCTGGGCCAGCTTGGGAAGCCATGGCCATGATGAACTCATCCTGTGTGGCCAGTCTGGATGCCAAGGCACCCGCCCACAGCTGCAGTGGTGTTGCCTCCATGCTGCTGGCCAGCTACCCACTGCCTATGTGCACCAGGCTGGGCTGTCACGGAGCCACAGCTGTCTGGGAAAGGTGCTGCCCCCACGTCCCAGTGTGTCCCAGCCCCACTATCCACCCATCTTACCCGGGGCACTGATAAGGGTGGGCATAGAGGGGCTGGTCCAGGCCAGGCCAAGTTGAGCTGTGGGGCCAGGACCCTTCCCAGCTGGTCACAGCTCTGTAACAGCCCAGCCCGGCCTGGGCACAGGGAGCTGAGAGCAATTTGGGCATACAGCTCCTGTGGCCCCAGCCTGAGGCACAGCTGGATGGGAAAGCCCTACCCCCATGGCCCAGCCCAGGCGGCCCCTCAGATCCCAGACTCAGCAGCGCCTGCAGGCCAGCCTGCCTCAGCCTCAGCCATAGGCAGAAGGTGAGCAGATGGTGGGGCCATGATGGCTGTCTCTGGCCATGACCCTGCCATACAAGCAGCCAGTGAAGCAGAAAGCTGGGCAGACCTTGGCTGGTGTTCCCATGCTGGTGGGACAGAGAGGAGACAGGGGAATTTAATCCTCCTTCCTGCCCCCACTTTGCCTGAGGCACTGCCCAGGCTGGTGTCTGGCCATGCCCCTCCCCCACCACCCCCGGGACAAAACTGGCAGAGACAGCATCTCCCCTCCCCCTCCAGGCACACACTGGCTGGCGTCCCTATAGGCCAGGGTGGGTATTTAAACCCCTCCCCAGTCATACTTAGTGGCCTGCTGTGGCCTGACTATGTTATATATTCATCTGTTACTGAAGGGTAAAGGATTCTACCTAAAAGGCTGTTGCAAAACTGATCTTCTTCTATTGTGGAATGAGAGGGGATGCTATTAGCGGCTATTATAAATAAATTATAAGTAACTCCGTTGTTATCTTACTCACATGTACATCACTGAGGCATAGTGACAAAATGGTTAAGGCGTCTCACTACCGATTCCAGGGTGTGAGTTTGTGCTTCCCTCCAGACTTTCTCTGAAGGCTCCAAATGGGTAGATGATCCAGGGATCTTGGTTTTCTCTGTTTAGAAATAAAAAATCCTTTGATTAAAAAACATGCAAAATCCTGTGATTAAAACTCTTAAAATCCATGTTTTTCCACAACTGAAACAAAACACCACTATGTGTGTGTGTATACCATTGAATTGCCCAACAAAAATGACTGGGGGTGGGGACAAGGGTGGGCAGGATGGAGCGCCATGTACCACCACCCCGTGCTGCCACCACTGCCTCCCAGGAGTGTGTGTGTGTGTGGGGGGGAACTTGCATGCAGCAGCTGCTGCCACCAGCCTGCCCTGCCGCCACTCCACATCCAGCTACATGCCACCCCCTGCTCCATGTCTGGCCCAGCGCCCCATCCCCCTGCCCTGCCCCCCCAGCATGGGGCAGTGAACGCCCCTCACCTCCCCGCATCTGGCTGTCTTTCTGGGTGTCTGTCTGTGCAGAACACTCTGGTTTTTTCAATAAGCATTGTGATTGGCTACTGAGACAACCAATCAGAGTGCTCCAAGAGCACTATGGACGTACACACAGGCAGAGACAGACAGACTAAGCTCTATCTATCTATCTATCTATCTATCTATCTATCTATCTATCTGTCTGTCTGTCTGTGTGTATCAATTGAATACAATGTTTTATTGATATATTTACAATTTTAAAGCAATTTGGAAGCCTACCAGTGCCTCAATCATTATAGTAAAATAAATTCTAAATACCTGTATATTTTGGCATTTGATTTTCGTATTCTTCTCATGGAAAATCAGAGCTCCCTCTGCCCACTTTGCTCACCAGGATCCAGGTCCAACTGCAGCTATACCCCCTGGTGCTTTGTGAAGCTGAGCAGCCCTGATATGCTGGTGCTCCTCACTCCCAAACCACAGCTGCCACCCCTCCAGCCCTGCTGGTGTCCCTCACTCCTGGCTTGTCATCCCCCACCCACCAGGCCTTATCCCCCCAGTGTGTGGTGTAAGTGGGGGGTGCCCAACCATAGGCGACACCATAGATAATGTGTCAGGGGTACATGAGGAGGCATGTGTCCCCCCCAGATTTCTGCACCCATAGCAGGGCATTAGGCTGCAGTCTGGCCAGACTGGCACCAGGCTGCCTTCATGGCTCAGTGGGCAGGACCCAGTGTGGAATGGTGGAACAGGGCAGAGAGACTTATTGCTGCTACTGCCACCACCAGAACCCCCACCCCAGCCGTGCTCCCATGGAGTAATGCCACACCACCAGCAGCACAAGGAGTAACAGACCAGGGGGAGGCTGTGCTGCCTTCACCTCCTTCTGCAGCCAGCCACTCATGCATCAGGCTGCAGCTCTACCCTATGGATATGACTTAGCAGCCACCACTGCCACTGCTCCCCTCAGGCCACTCATGCTGTCCCCCACCCCACCTCTTTCCCGGGGTAGAGGCACAACCCAACATGTGAGTGGCTGGCAGTGGGAGGAGGTGAGGGCAATGCAGCCCTCTGACTCCTCATGCTGCTGGTAACACGACATTACTCCATGGCAGTGCAGCTGGTGCAGGGGTCCCGGTGGCAGCTGCAGCAGCAGCGAGTCTCACCACCCTGCTCCACCCTCCCACTCTGGGTCCCACCTACTGGGCCATGGATGTGGCCCAGTGTTGATTTGGCCAGGCTGCAGCCCTGTGCAGTTTGTGCACAAATCTCCCCCCCAGCCCCAATCATGTGCTCCCCCATTCCACCCTGACTCATAACCTCTGGTGCCTGACCCCTACCCAGGAGTGTGCACAGCAGCAGGGAGCCAGCCCCTCCACCAGCCTCCCTCTAGATGAGCTGCTTGTGGCTCCATCCCACTCCTCAGCTGGGCCCCACAGCTGTGCATTCCCACCTGGGCTGCAAGCCCCACACACCTCCCCAGCTGGGCAGCACTCCCAGCCCCTGCTGCCAACCCTGCCCAACTCCCTCCCTCACCATGGGGGCTCAGAGTGATCCACCACTCCTGCCTCAGTCTGCCCTCCCATGTTGCCTATTGCCCTCCCATAGACTTACCTGCAGGCAGCTGGGGGACCCACTCTCCACCATGCTGCCTGGGGCTGAATTGCTAGCCACATGCATGTGTGCATGCACACACATGCACGCAGTGTCTTCTGTATCTGATCAGCCTCCTCCTGCTCCCCCCAGCCACAAGCTCCCCCTTGCATGCTGGAACTCTTCCTGCTTGCAAGGAGAAACCCCTTTAAAGGAAAATATTTTTTTCCTTTAAAGGAGAAAATCCGTGTTTTTCTCTATCAAAGAGAAAGTTTGTGTTTTTCTGCAGGAAATGGAAATCTCAGATCCCTGCTGATCACTTGGGCTGGGGAGTGAAGGGCAACTAGCAACATCATTCCTGGTTGTGTCATTTGCTACAGAAACTGGAAGGCTTTAGCCCAGTGGGCCATCTAACTCAGATGGACCATTTGACTATTCTCAAATCTGAATTTACAGACTGGCTCAATTATTCTCCTTATGCACTCTTCTGATAGAAGAGTGCATAAGGAGAGCCTGGACACAGGAGGAGGGGTGGATGTCATATACTTAGACTTCAGGAAGGCCTTCGATAAGGTATCCTACCCCATACTGGTGAACAAGTTAAGAGGCTGTGACTTGGATGACTACACAGTCCGGTGGGTGGCGAATTGGCTGGAGGGTCACACCCAGAGAGTCGTGGTGGATGGGTCGGTTTCGACCTGGAAGGGTGTGGGAAGTGGGGTCCCGCAGGGCTCGGTCCTGGGACCGATACTCTTTAATGTCTTCATCAGTGACTTGGACGAGGGAGTGAAATGTACTCTGTCCAAGTTTGCAGATGACACAAAGCTATGGGGAGATGTGGACACGCTGGAGGGCAGGGAACAGCTGCAAGCAGATCTGGACAGGTTGGACAAGTGGGCAGAAAACAACAGAATGCAGTTCAACAAGGAGAAATGCAAAGTGCTGCACCTAGGGAGGAAAAATGTCCAGCACACCTACAGCCTAGGGAATGACCTGCAGGGTGGCACGGAAGTGGAAAGGGATCTTGGAGTCCTAGTGGACTCCAAGATGAACATGAGTCGGCAGTGTGACGAAGCCATCAAAAAAGCCAATGGCACTTTATCGTGCATCAGCAGATGCATGACGAATAGGTCCAAGGAGGTGATACTTCCCCTCTATCGGGCGCTGGTCAGACTGCAGTTGGAGTACTGCGTGCAATTCTGGGCGACGCACTTCAAGAGGGATGCGGATAACCTGGAGAGGGTTCAGAGAAGGGCCACTCGTATGGTTAAGGGCCTACAGACCAAGCCCTACGAGGAGAGACTAGAGAAACTGGATCTATTCAGCCTCCGCAAGAGAAGGTTGAGAGGCGACCTTGTGGCTGCCTATAAGTTCATCACGGGGGCACAGAAGGGAATTGGTGAGTATTTATTCACCAAGGCGCCCCCGGGGGTTACAAGAAATAATGGCCATAAGCTAGCAGAGAGCAGATTTAGACTGGACATTAGGAAGAACTTCTTCACAGTTATATTTAGCTGGGATCATCTAGACCCAGCACTCTTTCCTGCTTATGCAGGGGGTCGGACTTGATGATCTATTGAGATCCCTTCCAACCCTAACATCTATGAATCTATGAATCTATAAGAAATGCAAAGATGGCCTCATTGCCTTCCAGAGCCCGGTGACACCACTGAGCTGAAATGTGGGAGCAGCAAGTCCCAGGATGTATAAACAAATCTTTCTAATGTGCCTGGGAACTAGTGAATGAAAACAAGCTCTAAAATCCAATTTGAGAAGAAACTTCTAGTCAAAGTTTCAAAGGAACATGGAGCAAAATTGAAAGAAATAATTATTTTTAAAACACTGCTTTTTCAGTTGACGGTATATCTCTTTAAGGTGGAGAGTCCAAAGTGAATTCAGGTTCCCTGGATACATTATTTATCAAAACAAGAAGTGCTACGTCTTCAGTTACACTCATTCCAGGATTTCAGACTGCAGCAATAAACTATGAAAAGCAATTTTCTTTTTCTTTTTTTAAGTACTTAATACCATCATTCTGGCTTTCTAGTGGCCCAGGAGCAGACATCACCTGACATTGCATTTATGCTGCAATAAAATTGTTATGGCAGCACAAATGATGAGCAAATAGACATCCCGGCCCTTTGTCATGCCAAATCAGTGGCTGCAACAAAAGGTAGTAATTAATTGTGCCAATTTGTTGTAGTGGACCTCTATTTGCTCTAGAGGGAGAAAGTACAGGTGACTCTGGGCCCAGGATAGGTTCTCCGAGGGGTCAAAGGGGCCTAATTCTGTATACCCTGAGTAGGATCATGTCCCTCAAGCCCCCAGTGCACCTGCTCAGCTTTCACTATGTACAGAGACATGCAAGGTGCCTCTCTGTGCCCTGTGCCTCCTTACTGGGACCCACACTGACCTGTGCCTCCACGTGAAGCATGGGTCCCAGGCTGGAAGGCACAGGGCATTGGGAATTCCCCAGCACCTACACCACCCTACACCTTTGCACAGTGCTGCTCAGGACCTGCACTGTCCTGTGGGTTGCAGCAAGGAGCTGTGGGTCAACAGAAAATCCCCAGGCAAGGGAAATACATAGTCCATTGTTCCTCATTGAGCCTCTACCCTATGTGGAATAATGGGCAACATGAGTGTCACTCAGTAAAGTTGATCAGCAGTGCCAAGATGCATAGCTTATCTGCTTCATTTTGGCAATGTCTGTTTTTACGCAATTTCTTACCACCAATAAAATCAAAATATATAGTCTCAGAAAGAGAAAAAAGACAAGAAAAAAGTCTCTCATATTTTAGGAAAAGCCTCCTGGTTTCATAATTTTTGTGCTGCCCTTGGTCTTTTGAATAAACAATGAGACCGGCATTTAGCAGAGTAGAAAATATACTTTTCTTAGAAAAACATTATTTTGTTTTTCCACCCTAGGGAGAGCAAAACCCCAGAAAAATGTTTTGTGAAAAAGGCCTGAAAGGCGGTCTCAAAACAGAGATGACTTTTCTGATTTGTGGGTTTGGTTGTCTTTCTAAGTGTAGATGAATTTTGTGCTCCTATCAAAATGATAAACACAGGCATCTCTAAAAGTGGTGCTATGTCAGATAACATGTAAACTTCCCACGCTGCACTGTCAATTGGCCTCTGTGCCATCTTGCAACACCCTTGCTGTTCCTGTCCTGACCCAATTCTGAGTAGGAGCTGACAATCCTGCTAAATGATGTGGTAGGTTAGCGATGTGGGAAAATGTCAGCCTGTGATTACAATAAATCTCCAAACTCTGTTCCTCTTTGTGATCCATTCAGGATTCAGAATTAGAAGTTGAATTTCAAAGATGTGTAAATTATACATTCCTGGGCTAGCCTGACTACTGAATAGGGATTTAGTGAAGAGGAGGTGTTTGTTTTTTTCTGCTCTATTTTCTGCTTTTGGTTGTAGCAGAACCTCCATAGAGCCCTAGTGGAAAAGTCTGAAATAAATCAGCACAACTCCAGGCTGCCTTGGCCATGATCCTTCTTTGGTCACCCAAATGTTTTTGAGTGATGGTGGCCCTTAACTTATCTTTCTCTTAAATGAAGTGTGTGGTCAGTGTCACAATCATCCCATCTTTCCATAAAATTTACAGTATAGCAGATTGGGAGCCAGCAACAGGATTAGAAAATAGACTTGGGTGGTCATAGTGACTTGTCCTGTGTAGGAGGTGGAAACAGGGTCTGCATACTATGAAGCCTTTCTATCCACACATAGATGTATAGATTCATAGATTGTAGAGTTGGAAGGGACCACAATGGATCATCGTGTTTGCCCTCTGCCCCTTGCAGAAAAGAGGACCGAAGTCAGATGACCCAACCAGGTGACTATCTAGCCTCCTCTTGAAGGCCTCCAAACTAGGTGATAGCACCACCTCTCCTGGAAGCCCATTCCAGATCCTGGCCACCCTTACTGTGAAAAATTTCTTCCTAATATCTAACCTAAATCCACTCTCAACTAGTTTACATCCATTATTCCTAGTCACTCCCTGGGGCGCCTAGTAAACAGCACTTCCCCAGTCCCCGTTGACCTCCCGTAATAAATTTATAGGCAACCACAAGATCTCCCCTCAGCTGTCTCTTGTGAAGGCTGAAGAGATTCAGCTCTCAACCTCCCCCCGTAGGGTCTATCACAAAGGCCACTAATCATGCAAGTGGCCCTCCTCTGGACCCTCTCGAGATTCCCCGTGTCCCTCTTGAAGTGTGGCGCACAAAACTGGACAAAGTACTCCAACTGCGGCCTGACCAGTGCCACATAGAGCGAGAGCATCACCTCCTTTGATCACATAGTCCTACATATCATGAATTAAAGAAGCATCTTGGAGATGAGAAACAGAGGATCACTCTGACTAGCTCCTTGTCTGATGCATTTTCCAACAAGATGTTGGCAAAAGAAAGGTTTTCTTTATGCCACTGACAGTATGTTGTGCATCTGTTTTACACTTCTACAGCATTTAGAAGATAAAAGGCCTCTAGCCTACTGGGTTACCTTGCTTACCAGTTTATAAATATTACAATTTTATCTAAGATTCTGATAAAATGCAGAGCCACAGGGAGTCCAGCTGCCACAAAGAAAGTTGATTTCTCTGAATCAGTCTGGCCTAAAAGGAAAAGAGAAACAATGTTTATGGGATTTATCTGGGTAAAGCCCACTTTCAAATCCCACTTGTAACAGTATGTTTATATGCATCAAATATTAATTAAACAATAAACAAAAGCATATATATGAACTTTAAACTAAAGTCACATAGTATGTACACTACATAGAAATGGGATTATCCAATCCCTTTCTGATATTTGGCCAGAATGATACCTCTAGCTGTAAATTTCAGCAACAAAGAATTATAGAAAATTAGGGTTGGAAGGGACCTCAGGAGACCATCTAGTCCAACCCCCTGCTCAAAGCAGAACCATCCCCAACTATATCATCCTAGCCAAGGCTTTGTCTACCTGGGATTTAAAGACCTCCAAGGATTGAGGTTCCACAACCTCCCTGGGTAGCCTGTTCCAGTGTTTTACTACCCTCCTGGTGAAAATGCTTTTCCTAATATCTAACCTAAACTTCCTTTGCTGCACTCGTGGTGGATGGGTCGGTTTTCATGGTGGATGGATCGGTTTCGACCTGGAAGGGTGTGGGCAGTGGGGTCCCGCAGGGCTCGGTCCTGGGACCGATACTCTTTAATGTCTTCATCAGCGACTTGGACGAGGGAGTGAAATGTACTCTGTCCAAGTTTGCAGATGACACAAACTATGGGGAAAAGTGGACACGCCGGAGGGCGGGGAACAGCTGCAAGCAGACCTGGACAGGTTGGACAAATGGGC
>NW_005842071.1:402890-403660 GCF_000455745.1 Alligator sinensis | reverse complement strand
GTAACCCCAGCACTCTTTCCTGCCTATGCAGGGGGTCGGACTCAATGATCTATTGAGGTCCCTTCCGACCCTAACATCTACGAATCTATGAATCTATGAAACTTGAGACTATTGCTCCTTGTTCTGTTATCTGCCATCACAGAGAACAGTCTAGCTCCATCCTCTCTGGAATCACCCTTCAGGTAGTTGAAGGCTATCATTAAATCCCCCCTCAGTCTTCTCTTCTCCAAACTGAATAAACCCAGTTCCCTCAGCCTCTCCTCATAAGTCATGTTCCCCAGGTCTCTAACCCTTTTCATTTGGTCCAACAGTCCAATTTGTGTAGGTCTGTCTGAATCCTAGCCCAACCTTCCAGCATACTTATTACTCCACCCAGCTTAGCGTCATCCTCAGACTTGATGAGGGTGCACTCCATCCCATCTTCCAGATTGTTGATAAAGATATTGAACAAAATTGGTCCAGGACCAACCCCTGGAGCATTCCACTTGATACCAGCTGCTAACTAGACATTGATTACTACCTGTTAAGCATGATGATCTAGCTAGTTTTCTATCCACCTTGCAATCCATTCATCCAACCTGCACTTCCTTAGCTTGCTTGTGAGAATGCTGTGGGAGACTGTATCAAAGTCCAAGACTGTAACGCTGGGGGACGGGGGGACTACCGCCACTGCTGGCCCGCTGAGCAATCCTTGCAAAGCCAGTGGATCACGGCGCTTCAGGGAGCCCACCCCTGCCCCAGCCCTGGTAAAATCTGTGGGCAAGGAAGGA
>NW_005842071.1:372944-402352 GCF_000455745.1 Alligator sinensis | reverse complement strand
TGCCCTGGGTCTTAAAGTGGCAGGCACCCACAGTGCCCTGCCACACATCTACCCCCTTTAAATGGTACCAGGGGAAGGTTTCCCCAGCTGCTGCTCCAAAGCAAGCTCCCCTCAGAGCCTGTGAGAGCCCATGAGTGGCAAGCACCCCCAAAGGTGCTCTGCCACACTATATGCACTCTTCTTTGTATCCCATGAAACTCTTGCAGAAATTCTCCCCTATTTACTCACACTATTCCCAAAGCAGATTTCTGCTTAAGTGACACAACTGATCCCACAGAAAATATTTCACCCTTGTGAGCATGTTCTTCTTCTAAGGCACACAATAAGATGTTATAGCTTTGTCTTCCCTCATTTCAGTGTCAATCTCACCTACCACAACTTTGATGGGAGTAATTAAAGGAGTGTTCACTTAGTTTTAATAATGAGCATCAGTAATGCCCACTTACAACAAGTGTAACTTGGCTAGCCACCAGCTGTATGTCCCTCAACTGGCTCTCCCTACACATTCTTGATTCACTTATCAATCCTGCAATGAACACTCATGGGGTGGGCATTTGGAAGCCCACCCTGTTTATCAATTCACAGCAATGAAGTCCTTGACATTGATCCGGATGGAGCTGCAATCATCCGGCTAAGTCAGCAATTCATCTTCCAACAGTCTGGATGCCCGACACTCGCCACTTCAACAAGAAATCCTTGGCGAATCTCTCTCTCATTGCCTGCACCTCCGCACAGGCTGCTTGCCGTCTCTGGCATCTAAAGCCTTGGCTCTTCTTCCCCTTCTGGGAAGTGCTAATCGCACCGACAGTCTTTTATACAATGTTTCCACCCAGCTGTTGTCAATCTCCAGTTGTCCGCCGCCAGCCAGGAAGACTCAATTGGCAATTAAGCCTTTTGTTATCCCAATCTGATTGAACACCTCATTGCTGTCAGCAGGTAATGAATACTTCCCCAAAGTCCATAGTGGGTATTTAGCATCCTGGATGGGTGAACAGTCAATATGTTGCCCAGTTCCATGGATTGGACAGAAAGTTCTCAACAAAATGGGTGCTTTTCCCAGACATTCCCGTAACAGGGGCAGTCTCCCCCTGTTACAACCCTATAAAATTAGGAGCATGCAACATTTTGAATTTAAGAGTCCAAGGGAAAAAAAATCTTTCTGATCTCACAGGGATGCTTGGAATCTGGAGAGTGCTCATCACCTGAACAAAACTAATGATTGTGTATCAATGCTATTCCCTCAGAAATGTAAAGCCACTTAGACGTACTTTACTCTCAGACCCTTGGGTCTGTCCCTTATTCCCCAGCATAAAAATAGCTCATTATCCCATTTGGTCATCACACAGAGAGCACTAAAGAACAGCTCAGAATTAATTCTCCACTTTCCAGCTACAGATGGTGGATAAGATTTATTATGGAACATTTAAATCTTCTCAAGCAAATCCCGGGACATCATTCTCCCCCTGTACTTGGCCTTAGTGAGGCCGCAGCTGGAGTACTGTGTCCAGTTTTGGGCTCCACAATTCAAAAAGGATGTGGAGAAGCTTGAGAGAGTCCAGAGAAGAGCCACGTGCATGATCAGAGGTCAGGGAAACAGACCCTACGATGACAGGCTGAGAGCCCTGGGGCTCTTTAGCCTGAAAAAGCGCAGGCTCAGGGGTGATCTGATGGCCACCTACAAGTTTATCAGGGGTGACCACCAGCATCTGGGGGAACGTTTGTTCACCAGAGCGCCCCAAGGGACGACGAGGTCGAATGGTCACAAACTACTTCAAGATCGTTTCAGGCTGGACATAAGGAAGAATTTCTTTACTGTCCGAGCCCCCAAGGTCTGGAACAGCCTACCACCGGAGGTGGTTCAAGCGCCTTCATTGAACACCTTCAAGATGAAATTGGATGCTTATCTTGCTGGGATCCTATGACCCCAGCTGACTTCCTGTCCTTTGGGCGGGGGGCTGGACTCGATGATCTTCCGAGGTCCCTTCCAGCCCTGATGTCTATGAAATCTATGAAAAGCCCTTCTAAAACCAATGTCTTCCATGTTGCTGGGTTTTTGGTTGTAGCCGTGTTGGTCTAAGGACATAGGAAGGCAAGGTTCTTTGAGTAGATGTGATATCTTTTATTAGACCAACTGAGTAGTTGGAAAAAAGTTCTTGGCAAGCTTTCAGGCACAGTTGCCCTTCTTCAGGCATAGGGAGTCTATGCTGTTGTGAGATCTTGGAGTTTCTTCTGCAGCATTAAAAGCAATGTAGGTTTTTTGAGTTGGACAAGAGATTGACATTATTTTAGAGTATTACTGAACTGCACAAGTAGAATGATTAGTTTTTTAATAGAAAAGTGGGGAAATATTAATACTTATTGCTGATCTACCCACATATATTTGTATGTAATAGGTAGATAGAGTTATTATGGGGGTGTCCTCACTTAAATTATAGTGCTGGAATGGATCCCATCTACACATCCTGCTGTTGTGGAACAGATGCTTTTTGTTTTTTTCCTAGTCCTATATATTGAATTTACTGCACAGAATTTAGGACTTTTATGTGACCAATTGATGCATGTACCCAGCTTGTGGTTTTGAAAACCACATGTCAGAATTAAAATGGAGGATCAAAGACATCTGGAGCCAGTATACAAGGAACTCGTTGGGCTGACATACCTCAGAAATGGTTGACCTGACCTTGCAGCTGAAGAAGCCAAATTCATATTGGAAGGGCACTAAAGTGCTCTAAGATGGGACCAGGATTCCAACATAAATTGGAGAGGTAGATCATTCCCAAAACATTCCAGAAGGGATTACAGTTGGTACAGGCTGAAGTGACCTTTAGAGATAGAGCTATTTGTCTTGGCTTGTGGCTATGAAGGTGGCAGATCTTACAAAACACCTAAAAGTCTCCAGCCAAATACCTGCAACTCTAGCATATATTAGTACAAATTGTGTAAAAAGTATAGGTAAGATGTGCTAGAAGCTAATTTTTACTTATAACATTTTCAATTCAAGTACTTGGTGGTTGATTTTTTTTTCCTAAGAAAAGAGGAATGAAATTTCAGGGTCTCAATGTAAGGATTAGAACTTGGAAAAGCAGGAGAGCTTCAACCATTTCTGAAAATGATGCAGGGGAAAAATATGTTGTATTTTTATGTTAAAATAATATTTCAGCTATTTTGCTGAAAAGCACTAAAAGATCTGTATTTTAGAACAGAGATTGGAAAGATGCCTAGGAAAGTAATGGTATGCCTTTTTAATTCTCTATTTTGGCTAAGTTAGAGCTTCTGGAAATCTCAGTTCATACTTGTTCAGTAGAAACATGGGTCTATGGGTTTGAGAACATGGGTTTGAGAAGAGAAAACTAAAAGGAACAGTCTTGATGGCTGTCTTTGAATACAAAAATGGTTTTATTCAAAAGGAATGGCAATCAGTTGTTTTTTGTGTCTACACAGAAAAGGCTGAGAAGTAATGGGCTGAAATTGCAGCAAAGAAGATGAACTTTAGATATTAGAAAAATTTCTAACTGAGGGTGGGTAATCACTGGAACAGTCTATCTAGAGAGGTTGGTGTAATTCTGTCTCTAGAAACTTTTAAGTGCAGGTTAGACAAACGTTTAGACTATTTTAGACAGAGATGGTCCAATGACAGCCTAGATTACTTCAAGACTGTTTTACATACATACAACAAAAGCCTTTGACAGATCTGAGGTCTCTTCTAGGCTTATTTTTCTGAATCTACTATGAGTCTGTGAGAATATATCCATGTGATGATACCCCTCTCCCACAAACACATATGTATACACACATACATTTTTACTTACATTTACAGAAATATTTGTATTTACACCCCACTTGCTAGCTTTCCAACTGTAATCATATGCACTTTATCTTGATTCTTAATGATAACCTAAAATCCAGTCCTGTAAGTCAGTTCTCACAAAAAAGTTCTTTTAGGGTTTGATGCTGTGTTCAATTGAATCTGATGGAAGGTGAGAATAGTTGCCTGGGTCCTCCTTCCTCCCCTTCTTGAAAATGAGGACCACATTGGCCCTTTTCCAGTCCTCCGGGACCTGGCCCATGCACCACGAGTGTTCAAATATTACCACCAGTGGCTGTGCAATGACGTCAGCCAGTGCCTTCAGTACCCTTGGATGGAGCTCATCTGGGCCTGCCGACTTAAAGGCATCCAGTTCCTCCAAGTGACTCTGCACCATCTCAGGGTCTACACATGGCAGTCCGGTGCCTTGCTGCTGCCTCTCTACAATCCCAGGGAGAGCCTTGTCCTGCCCTTCACTTAGGAACACTGAGGCAAAGAACTCATTGAGGAGTTCAGCCTTGTCCCCCCTGTCCATCACCAATTGCTTCTGCCCATTTAGTAGGGGTCGATTCCACCCTGAGCCTTCCTTTTACTCTCTATATATCTAAAAAACAATTTTTTGTTATCCTTTACTTGGGATGCCATCCTCAGCTCCATGGTAGCTTTGACCTGTCTAACTGCCTCCCTACAAGCGCGAGCAGAGGAGGTATACTCCTCTTTGGTAATCTCTCCCCGTTTCCACTTTTTATATGCTCCACTTTTAGTCCGCAGGCTGCCTTGGATTTCTCTGGTCAGCCAGGGAAGCCTCCTGGCCCCTTCCCCTCTTTTTCCTCGCATCAGGATCGTCTGCCTCCGTGCCCGAATGATCATTTTCTTTAGGCACAGCCACCCTTCCTGGGCTCCCATCTCTTCCAAACTCCTACTCTGCAGTGCGTCCTTGACAAATCACCTGAGTTCTTTGAAATCAGCTTACCTAAAGTCTAGCACTTTCACCCTACTAGTTACCTTACCCACTCGACGTCTTATGGTGAATTCTATTATTTTTATCTGATCCTAGCTTACACAGGTTACAACTTCTACAACAAAGAGTAGGAAGTTTCATGAAAGGAAGAAGAATGCTTGTTGGGGATGGGGCACTCATTTCTATACACTTCTTATAACCCTCTAACAAGCAAGCAAGTAAACTAATTAACTCCACCATAGACCAGTACTGCCAGACACAAGTACTATTCTATGGTGGAGTTATTTTCTGCAATGCATGTGTAGATGCTGACATGGCTGGCTGGGGCATGAGGGTGCTTCTTTGTGGTGGCTGCTGGTTTCCTAGACCCACACTGAAGCACCCTTGTGCCCCAGCCAGCCCCTCCACAGCACATTGATCTAGGTTGGAGAACGCCCAGGCTGGCAGCTGACCATGGGGGCCCCCTGCCAGCTGAGGTTGCTCTGCCCCAACATACTGTGTTGCGGTCGCAGGTGCACATGTAAACGCTGCACCCAGGAGCAATAAACTCTGGTGTAAACCATGCCTGAGTTTATTCAGTCACATTAATTTCACATGTAGATGCAACCATGGACTATGAGTTTGTTATTATTTCCCCCCGCCCTTGTACTCCAGTACAATTTATGATATGAGGATATCTTATCCCAGAAGGCCATGGTATTTATAGTTAGGATAATAGGAAAAAGATGGACCAGTAAAGGGCATTGGATTCCACATTTCTGTGTTATAATTTAGAGGAAGGGCTCTAGAAATCTGTCTTTATTATCATGGACACAAAGTTATTTAAACATGTTTATAAAGTTGTATCAGAAGATTCCCCTATCTACCAAGACATTTCTTCAATGGGGTATAGTTGTGCTTTAGCTGCGTAGGGCTAATTTAAGATATTTTCTTATGTGATTTTCTTCATATTTAGTTCTTATCCAGAGTACTTCTATCATCTTTATGTGCCATTTGTGCATGGTATGTATATCTCTAGCATTCGGTATTCCATGGATGTCGCTTTAAGGTTACTGTTTCCTTCCTAAAGCCAAGGACAACTGGTGATTTCTGTAATGTGTATGTAACCCAATGGTTAGTATATGCTATGTACCTTTTGTTGAATCTGTTGCACAGAAGACATGCTTCTGTTACATTATGAACTTGAAAGTTTAGTTCTTCAGCTGAAGCTACAGAGAGAAAAACACATGGCTTTAACTGTCATTACAGTACTTGGTTCAATCTTAGAGTGAAACAAGATGGATAGCCTATGTATGTTATATAAAACTCAAAGATAATCTAGCCAAAACATCATGGGCCAGAAAACCAAGAAAGAGAAGAAAGAAAGAGCAAGTCAACAGGTTTTGTGTGAATGTTACTAAGCCTTAGGATGTGATACTTCATTAAGTAGGCTGCTTTCATATCAGGAAACCTGTACAGATGTTTCACTAGTATTACTTCTGTGAAGAGAAGGAGGAATGGGAGCTGTATGAACATGTCTGTTTCCTCAGCTTCTGACTTTACTGTTGGAAATTTACCTCCTGAGCACTTTAGACATATTTTAGGAGATCCATGAGCACTATACTTAGAGAGCTGTATTTTGGGCTTACGACAGAAATTATAAATAAACTGGTATACGTGATTGGAAACCAATTCAAATCTGTAATACAACAGAAGTTCAATGCACATAAACTGCTTTCAAAATGACTGAAACCAGTTTAAGAAAAGCTTGGATGGATGTAGTATCAGATTTAAGTGATTTAGGTTAAGTTGGTTTATTGAACTTCTGCCCTGGATCCCCTCCAGATTCAAGTTAACTCACAGTCCCCGAACATCCCAGTATGCTTTGCACCTCCCCCACAACCTCCCCCTCCCCTTACAGGATGGGTGGGCTAGTCTTGGCCCAAGCTGTCTGCTCTAGCTGATCAGGGAGGTATACTCTAGTGGCACCTGGCTTCTGGCCTGGGCCACTGAAGGTATGTGGTAGCATTTCTAGAATCAGAAGTGAACATCTGTTCACTAGCTTATCAGTTCAATCTATGCAGCTTAGACCAGTGGCTCTCAGCCTGTGGCCAGGGTGCTGCATGTGGCTCAGTCAGCACACTTCTGTGGCCCATGTGACATCCTGTTAAAAAAAAAGTAAAGATTACTGTCTGCAGTTTGTTAGAGTCAGGGAGAAAAATGTGGGAAATGGCAGGTTTCCCCTTGCAGGCTGGCAGAGTTCCAGCCTGCAAGGGACTGCTTGGTGCTGGGGAAAGGTGGGGAGGGCAATTGGAGGCAGGGGGTACCATGTACATGTGTGCATTCACACATGCACATGGCAGCCTGGAGCTCCTGTAGCTTCCTCCAGGTAAGTCTATGTCGGGTGTGGGGAGCAGATTGAGGTATGGAGGGAGGGAACAGAGTAGAGAAGAGCTAGGGTGGTGCATGGGGCCCAGAGCTGTGGTGGGAATGTGTGGCCACAGGGCACAGCCAGGGAGTGAGATGGAGCTACAGGCAGCTCACCTGGGAGGCAGCAGAGGGGGTTGGCTTCCTGCTGCTGTGTGCACTCCCAAGGAGGGAGGCATAGTGGCTGTGGGCTCAGGGCTTCCTGCCTTGCTGCCTTCCCGCTGGGGGCCTCCGCAGCAGAGTGGGGAGGGAAGGGTTGGTGCCACTGCCAGGAGCCCCATGCTGGCTGCACTGCCATGGCAAGGTGCCCTCTGCCTACCTGGCAGCAGTGAGGGGCACAACTCCATGATGCTAGTGCTGCTGGATGGGCAGAGGCTGTGCCTCACCATGGCAGCATGGCTGGCATGGGGTTCCTGGCAGCAGCACCGAGCCTCCCTGCCTGCTAGCACTGGGTCCTACCCACTGGGCCATGGAGGCCCTGGGAGGAGGGCAGGAGGGTAGGGAGCCCCCAGGCTGCAGCAGGAAGCCTGCATCTGTGCCCCCACATGGGCTCCACTCCCGTTGTGCTGCCCCAGCACTGGGAGGGCTGGGCTCCTCACTCTGTCCTGGCCACAGCAACTGCCACCTCCCACGGGCTCAGGCACTGCTGGGGGGTAGAGGGCAGGGGGCTACAGGCCCTGGCCCATAGCCCTGGCAGCTGGGATCCCCCTCAGCTATGAGGTATAGTCCACATAACACATTGAGAGCTGCAAGTGTGGCCCACTATCAGAAATAGGCTGAGAACCACTGGCTTAGACTAACCTGCAAAGATTGAATTGATTCAGCCTCAGGCTTTTTGACTGTCTGTACTTAGCTTTATGGACAACATTAAAACTAAAATAATGTTACCTGCCAACATTAGTTAATCCTCCTTAAATAATGTCAGGAGGAAACTAAACTAATAAGTGATAATTTTGGCACTTCATAAGACAGGAAGGGTTAGCTACATAATATTTCTGGAATTAGGTCCTAGGCAGTGGTTTAAAAGAACCAATACATCAAGCAATAGAATGCAGACCTGTCAAGCCTATGGGTGTTCCCTCCTTCTAGGAATCTGTGGATCCTTCTAGGACTCTTTGTGAAAAGGTCTCTTCTGATCGCTGTCCTTTTTCATTTTCCTATTCATCTATCTCCTAGTAAGGGTAGCCAGATAGGATAACTAGGGACGTTCTGATGCCTCAACTGGGAGAGCTCTGTCTCTAACTTTCCCACCATGAGTGCTCTCAACAATAGGAAAATTCTCCTCCCTGAATTGAGGGTGGCTAGACTAAAACTGACTGAGCTCAGTGCCATTTAAGCAGCCCCTAGCAGGGAACACACAGTAGGTTCTCTTCCCCCAAGAGCAGCAAGAACAGAGCTGTTGGTATACTGAAGCCAAAGGTTATGTCTATTCCATCATAGTACCATGCTGGAGGGTGTTGCAGTGAAATACAACCTGTAGGCACCTTCATGAGATTCTGGGTGTGCAACAGTATTCTCAAGAGAATGAATACATTGATGCAAACCCAGCACCGCACTAAGGTGTCTAAATTACCCCCAGTTCCAGGTCTAGTATGCATGGAGTGATACAAACTTTACTACAGTATTCCCTAGCATGGTCCTTTGGCAGCAGAAACATGACCACATTGTTAAGAATTTACAGCACTGAGTAAAACTTAAAGTCCTGTGTATTTTTATTGGACCACCTTCGGCTCTTTTACACTACTGTTAATTTGTGATAACTCCATCAGAATCATTGCTTTTCTGTGGAGTGAGCCTGGATTTGTATTTCCACTAGAATCTGGTCCAATGGATACCATTAGTGCAGGGAAAATGTGTCATCTCTAAGTGCATTCTCCCTTGATTTGTCTCCTCACACATCTTAAAACAATGGTCTATATTCTCAGCTGATATAAATCCACATATTCTTGTTAATTTCATGGATCTATGTCATTTTACACTAGTTGTGGTTCTAGCCCATTGCCTCTCCAGCATAAGAACTTCTGTATTTTTGTACCTGAGCATGAAAGCAATACCTTCATTTCTGGTTTAAGCTTAGGGAACAAATAATATCCTTTGGCCGCATCTACAAGAGATGCTAACTGCACAGTCGTTACTGCACAGTCATTTAGTACTTGTATAAACTTGTAATAACAAGTACTAAATGACTGTTCAGTAACCAGAGTTACTGTACACTCGTGCTGAGGAATGGCTTTTTCATGGCACTGACTGCACAGTAGCTTGTGACTACTGCACAGTAGCATCACATCATGCTTCCTGCCATGTAACGCTCCTGCAAAGTAATCATGGGCTACTGTGCAGCCAGCATCTTGTGTAGATGTGGCCTTTCTAAATATATTCCAAGAGGACAAAATGCAATATTTGATACAGGCAAATGCTAAGAAAAAGGATTTGATTAGCTAAGTTCATTGGAATGAAATCCATTTAAAATGATTACAGTAGAATCATAGAAAAGTAGAGCTGGGAGGGACTCTACAGGTTATCTAGTCCATTCAATCTCCTGCCCAAGGCAGGGCCATCCGTTTCAAGCAAATTGTTATCTAATTTTGTATTAAAACTACACAGGCAAACCTGCCATATAACTACAAAGCAGAGCACCCTAACCTGCCACAGTAAAACAGGGGGGCAATGGTGGCCAATGTCTGGCTGCTGCAAGGGTTATTAAAATATTCTCTTGAGATCCAAGCAAGAGGGCCACACCCCCAACTACAGGGCAGGGCAAAAACCCCCACAGCCCATACCAATTTGACCACAAGGTAATATTCCATCCTGATGCCAAATGGGTTGATCAGTTTGACCATGAGTGGAGGGACAAGATCTTCTAACCAAGAATCTGTGGGTTTTAGTTTCAGCTGGAGCATTGGCACACTTCAGTCAAAATCCCCAGCATTGACAACAGTCAACACTCAGTGCTTCTGAGGAAGGTGACTTCCCCGCCTCCCTCCCCCAAACCCTAATACATGTAGGAACAGGAGGAGGGAAAAAATTACTTCCTAGCCCTATGTAGCAACCAGCCAAGCACAGAAGCATGGGAATAGCATAGGCAACTTTCCAAATCTTTCAAGATCATTCTGAATTGTATTCCTGTCCTCCAGTATGGCTGCAGTCTTTCCCAGTTTCATGTCAGCTACAAATTTGCTCAAGCACCTCTCTGTCCAGCATCCAAGTTATTAATACACACATTGAATAACACTGGATGCTGTACAAAACTCTTTGGGACTCCACGCAAAACATCCTGCCATTCTAACTTGGATCTGCTTATACCCTTTGCCTGTGGCTATTGAGCCATTTGTCTATCCACCTTATATTCATTTTCTGTAGCCCACATTTCTCCAATTTGTTAGGGAGAATGTCATGTGGGACTTTGTCAAAACCCTTGATGAAATCCATATACACTATATCCAAAACATTCCTGTCATTCACCCAACTAGTTATCTTGTCAAAGAAGATAAAGTTTGTTTGGAATGATTTGTTCATAGTAAATTCATATTAGCAGCTCATGTTCAGCCTTTCCTTCTCCAGAAGCTAGAAAATGGATTTCCTTTATATGTTTCAGTGACTTCCTAGGTACTGAGGTGAGGCTAACCAGTTTATAATTCCCCAGGTCCTCCTTTCTGCTTTTTTTTTTAAAAAGAGGGGCACTATGTTGGCCTTTTTTACTCCTCTGGTACCTCACTTGTCTCCTGTGACTTTGTGAATGTAATTGCTAAGGGCTCTGAGATCTCCTCTGCCAGTTACTTCAGTACCATCAGGCCCTGTATCCTTCAGGCGCTGCAGACTTGAATTCATCCAGACTCAGCAAAAGATCTCTAGTGTTTCTCTTGTTATCTTATCCCTTAGTTTGTCCTCTTTCTTATTCAAATAATCCTCATTAGCTGTCTGGTTGCAGCCTTTTTTCCGTGAAGATTAAAGCAAAATAGTTGTTGAGCAACTCTCTCTACTTTACATCTTCTATTAAGAGCTCATATTGTCTACTTAATAGTGGCCCTATTCCTTGTTCTTCCTTTTCTAGACAACATATTTATAGAAGCTCTTCTTGTCCTTAACTTGCCTGACCAGGTGAAGTTCATTTTTTACCTGTCCTTTCCTAATTTTGTCCCTTCAAGTTTTTGATATTTCCCAGTTTGCTTCCTTGGTGATCTGCCTACCTTGCCATTGTCTGTACACTTTCCTTTTGCATTTGAGGCATCATAGAAGCTCATTGTGCAGCCATATTTGTCTCTTGCCATTCTTTTTGTTCTTCCATTGTGTTGGAACAGTTTCTTGTTCGACTTCCGATGCTGTGCCTTTTAGAAGTTTCCAGCCCTTCTGGGCATCTTTATCTTTCAGTCTGTCTTCCCACAGTACCATCCCTACTATCTCCTTAATTCAGTTGAAATCTGCCTTTTTGAAAACCAGTGTCTTAGTTTTGCTGACATCAAGCTGTCCCAGTTTAAGAATCATAAATTCTCATGGAGTGATCACTTTCTCCCAAGTTTACCATCACCTTTACACCCTCCACCAGTTCTTCCCTATTGGTCAGTACAAGATCTAAGATACATGATCCCTAGTTGTAGTCTTAACTTTTGGAAAAGAAAGTAGTCCTCCACACAAGTTAGGAATTTGTTTGAAATGTTATGTTTAGCAGTAGGATTCTTCCAGCAGATAGCTAGAGGACTGAAGTTTCTTATCATTATCATCTCATAACTTTTGGATAATTTTGTCACCTCCTTGAAAAGTGTCTTGTCCACTGCTTCTTCCTGATTTGGTAGTCGGTAATAAATCCCCACCATTACATCAGTGCTATATCATTCACCTTTTATCTTTACCCAAATAAAGAAGACCTAATATTTTCTTTCTCCTGAAGCAGGGAACAAGTGTGCATAGTTTTGACATATAAGGCACCACAACCACCTTTTCTCCCAACTCTGTCCTTCCAAAACTGTCTCTCTTAATGTTCCAGTCATAAGAGCTGTCCCACCAAGGCACTGTTATAGCCAGCAGATCATGATTCCTTCAACAGGCTGTGACTTCCAGCTCATCTTGTTTGTTCTCCATACTTCTTGCCTTTGTATATATACATCAGACATATTTTGCATTCTGACCTACTTGTTTTGCATCACTTGTTGCTATCCTGTGGTGCTCTGGCTCTTTCCCACAGTTGAGCTCCTTCTTATGGTCCTTTCTCCTCTGGATTGTTTGTTCTGTTCCTGGAGGGTTTTGTTCACCATCTCCCATTGAATCTAGTTTTAAGTTCTTCTTACTAGGTTGGTTAGATGACCCCCAAAGACAATCTTTCCCATTCTGGTCAGATGAATCCCATCTCCAATCTTGATAGCAGTTCTCCTCCCCAAAACAGCTACCTGCTATCAAAGAATCCAAAGCCTTCATATTGATACCACTGTCTCAGCCATGCATTTACCTCCAGGATATGATGTCTCTGTTAGGGTCTCTACCTTCCACAGGGAGGATTGATGAGAACACTACTTTTGTTTCAGGCTCGTTAATCCTCCTGGCAACAGCCTCATAGTCTCCTCTGCTCTGTTCAGTTTCATTCCTGGCAGTGCCATTGGTGCCTATGTGGACAAGGGATGGTCTGAGAGATAAAACATGGCACTCCTAAAAATAAAATTAAAATTAGTCAGAAGTTTTCATATTAATATCATCCTTCATTCTATCTATAGGAACAGATTATGTGGAATTACTCATCATTTTAATGGCCTTAATTCATCCCATGTAAGAAGCAAATATTACATAAAAGCTTATCTAAGTTTTCTTGTATGGCTTATCTTATTTTTAACAACTTAAGGACCATTACAAAATATATATGCCACACATTAAAATGTGCAAAGACCACAGAACATTTAAATTAATACTAATGAGATAATCCACCTGCCTATTTCACTGCACAACAGCTGCACATATTTTAAAAGGTTCAATTAAACTTTATTCAGTGCAATGATAATTGATCCAATGTGGGGAATGATGTCATTGGTAGGTTTAAAAAAAACATTTTACCTTTTAAAATTAAATTGCTCCATTAGAAAAACTTGAAATATAAGCCCATATATAAATCATTTTGGAAACTGTGTTTTATTGAGCAACAAAAAGTGGTAAAATGAAATAAAATCATAGCAGCTACAACATGCAGATGCCAGTTATTTCATTTCCCTTTTGAAAGGGGCAATATATAACCTAAATGAGAGCTTTCTGTTGCTATTCTTATATGTGGAAAATTCAGATAGATTTTTAATTCTTAATTGTATTTCTTTTTATATTTGTATTTATATTTTATATTCTTGATATTTTGTTACAACTTCCATTTCCTTAAAATGTTTCTACTTTGTCCTAGTAGCAATGATCTTCTACCTATTCTTATTTAATTGTTGATGGGACAATGTATGCTAGGTGTGTTTCAAACAAGCATTGATACTTTATTGGAAAAGACTGGCTCACCCCACACGTCCCCACAATTATACCTGGGTCCTGCTATAGATTTAAGTGGGAGTATTAAGTATGCTAGAAATGAATAATCAGACCTCTGATTCAGAGACCTGAAGATAAAACAACAGTTTCTTGCTAAATTTGTATCAAAGACAACATAATGGCCTACAGCAAAAATTCTTAGATTCTCAATGCAACATTATATAACTTGCTAGTGGTAGCTACCTATGTACTTCATTTGGTACACACTAAGATGATATAAACATTAATAAAGGGAAAGGGGTGCTAAAATGATGGCTGAACTAAAGATAACAACAATATACTGTATCAATCAAGATGCTAAATTCCCAACCTCATAGTATCTCAGAGTTTGTACAGAAATGACACCTGTTATCCCTGATTGTCAAAGTGACTTACATGCAAGAGGTGGGACAGTAGTCTGACAGAGAGAGAGGAGAAGTTAAGACTAGAATGTTCAAAAGTGTTTATTCATCTGGTGATACAGTTCTTGAGCAGCTAACTTGTAATACCCAAGTCATATTTTTTCTGTCTTCAGTCCCCACTGAAGTTAATTACTTATCTATTCAGCACTACTGAAAATCAAGCAATAGGTGAGTCTACCAGTCAAACAAAGAAATGGAGATACCTGAAATTGGTGGGTATTTTGTACATATTTTCTGAAATAGCTCACCCAAGATCACACAGTAAGTCACAACTGGAAAAAGAAATCAGTTAACCCAACTACTGAACCAGTCTCCCTTTCTAATCACTAGGTCATGTGGCACCTCACTCATTAAATACTGCAAGAAAGTATTATTGGCCATGTCTACATGAGACACTGATTTTGCAGTAGCTTGTTATTTGGCATGAAGCATAGCGTGAAGCGTGATGTGACACTACTGCACAGTAGTAACGAGTTACTGCACAGTCAGTGTTACCTAAAAACTGTTTGGGGATGCTACTACGTAGTCACTCCGGTTACTGTGCAGTCATTTAGCACTTGTATATGCAAGTACTAACTGACTGTGGAGTATCAACTGCACAGTCAGTGTCTTGTGTAGATGTGGCCAGTTTTGATTTAACTTATTGTGGGCCTGGTTCTCTAATGATATTCAAGCTAAGGAATACTTGCACAGGTAGCCCTACTAAAATCAGGTGTTTTCCTATTTCCTGTAGAATAGCAGATGTACTGGTTATGTTTCAGATACATAACATTTAGAAGCACTAGGTGATAGGGACAAATCCAACTGTAGGCCTAACACACCCTGAATAATATGTAGAGGAGTATACTATGGTAAAGCTTGTCTCCTAGACATTAAGTTCCACCAAAATCAGTTTTCTCACCTATCATTTAAAATAGTGGTCTCCAACCTTTTTAAGCAGATCATCTTTGGCATTTAAAAGCAACCCAAGATCTACCATGCGCTGCCGCCGCCACCCCCTGCCCAGCAGGTAAGTCTGTGGGGAGGGAAGGGGGGGGGGGGGGGCAGATCAAGGCAGAGGTGGAAAAAATATTTGGGGGTTTACCTCCCCAGCAAGTAAGTCCCACCTGGCTGGGGCCCCACTCAACTTACCCCTGCTCCTGCCTCCGCAGCAGTGTCCCTCACCGCAGGGGCCTTGATCTAGCCCCTGCCACTTCTCTCCCCTTTGGACTGAGCTGCTGACTGGGGTGCACACATGCATGCACCTGGGCACTCAGCCCCCCACCCCAGCCTTGGATCGAATCCAAGAGGCTCCGAGATCTATCGCAAGAGGCTGAGTTTTACTGGTGGATCGAGATCCGCTGGTTGGTGACCACTGATTTAAAACAGTGCTTGTTGCTTTACATAATTTAGCTGTAATTAAAGATACCATAGATATATTTTAAATTAGTCGATAGATACACACACACATTGATATACACATATATAGTATAGTTCATTATTCTTGACTGTGAGGGCTTATGACTATTGACATTGTCAATTTTTATCTCATTACTCATCACTGCTTACTGAGTGCTAATAGTATATTTCCATGGAGTTTGTGTGTGCTGCAATGTAAATTCTGACATTGCTAGTGTCAGTCACTAATCTACCTCATTCAGTTCATGTCAAGATGATACATCACAATGCTCAACAACTGTCATCCCTGCTTTAAATAGATCTAAATTTTTCTCAACTTTACAATTAAATATATATATATATTTGGTTCAGCATGAAGTTCTTCTTTTATGATATGACCAAGGAAGTCATCCTAAAAATATTCCAAAGCAATTATGGATTTTTTTAAAACTAGTCTCTTTAGAAAATTAAGCAGACAAAAATAACAGACACTAGCATAGTGTTTTTAAATAAGTGTAAGAAGCCAACTTAGATCTACATTATTGTTATTTTTTTCAAATTTCGGAACTTCCTTTCTGGCACTGAACTGTCATTTGAGCATACCTGACAATATTACATTATCACATTTTATAAAATGAATTTTAAAAATGATCAGTTTAAATATATAAACTCTTGCAAGTTAATTATGATATTGTTGAAATTAACCATTTTCTGTGTGTAAGACTATATAGGGAAGTACAGTTTTGGATGGAAAAGCTAAGTCATGTTACTTTTAATGCCCTCTCATTTCTTTGCATTTCTTTCTGCATTCCCCTTACTGTACTTTCTTTTATATCTGCTTTCTGTTCAAAGGCATTCCTTTGTGCTTTGTTCCACCCGACAAGACCTACCAAATTTTTCTTGGTTTTCTTATGACTCTGTACTCCCTTCTTCTTCTCCTTGGTATCTGTTTATCTTAACCTCTGTACTTTAATCCACACTTGCTTCACCTTTTCACTAAGATCTTGTTTACAGGAGGAAATGGTGCCATTTTGGCTTGTGCCTTCAATTGATGTAGCTGCGTGTCTAGGTATGAGCAAACTTGGTCAGCACCCATACAGTTAATTGTGAGTAACCTTTGCTTTGACTCAAATGGACCTAGTTCAAGTTCTTAGACTCTGAATGTAAGTGTGCCTGTGATGACCAGGGATCCAGGTTTTACATTTCCTACCAGAAAACATAGAAAAACACAGATTTCCCCCTTTAACTGAGGAAAACATGGATTTCTCATTTTAATGGAGAAACCCATGAATTTTGTAGTTTTGAAAAAAGCTCTCTGCAGGCTGCAGAGTTCCAGCCTGCAAGGAGATGGGTGGGAGTGGCAGGAGGGCAGTCAAGCAGGGAGTGCCATGTATATACACATGGCCACCAGGCAGCCCGAAAAGCAGCCCTTGCAGGTAAGTGGTAGGGGGATGGGGATTGAGGCCTCCACAAAGAGGGAGGGAGTTGGGCAGCTCTGGGGCTGCTGCCAGCTGTGTGATGTGTGGGGCTTGGCACCCGGGGCCACAATGAACGGCCGCAGAGCCCCAGCAGGGAGTGAGACAAGGCCACGGGTGAGCGGCTCATCCAGGGGTTGGGGGAGTAGTTCCAGCTCCCTGGCACTGCGTGCGGTCCCAGAGGGGACAGAGGGATTGGTGTCCCCCAGATCTGTGCACAGGGTGGGGGTGGGGCATACTGCCCACTGCGGGATTGGGCTCCTCACCCTGCTGCTCTCCCCTGGGGGCTCCACAGCCCAGCAGGTGCAACCCGGAGCTGCAAGGAATAGCAGGGCTGTGCAAGAAGCTCATTGCCGCTGTGAGCTCCATGCTGCCCTGGTGAGGCATCCGCTGCCCACGTGGCAGCAGCAAAGGGCACAACCCCATGCTACTGCAGAAGTGCAGCCAGGGGACGCTTCACCAGGGCAGCACTGAGTTCTTAGTGGCAAGAAGCTTCCCAGTGCAGCCTTGCTGTTCCCTGCAGTGCCGGGCCACACCCGCTGGGCTGCAGAAGCCCCAAGGGAGGGCACCAGGGTGGGGAGCCTGAGCTTGTGGCAGGCAGCCCACACCCATCCCCACCCCACAGGCTCTGTGTTCCACTTTGCTGCAGCAGCCGCCACCTCCTGGGGGTCCTTGGCCCCCTGGCCCTGGGGACCCCTTCAGCAGGGCTGGGGGGAGCAGGAGGATGTGAGTGGGGGGCAAGAGGCACCAGCAGGGCTGGGAGGCTGTGGCTTGCAAGTGAGAGGCCTGGACCTTCATCCTGGTGAGCTAAGGGGGCAAGGGGAGCTCTGACTGTCCATGATAAAAACCCCAAAATCAAATACCAAAATTTATAGGTATTTAGAATTTATTTTATTATAGTCAATGAGGCAGGCACTGGTAGGCTTCTAAATTGTTTAAAAATGGTAAATATATCAATAAAATATTGTGTTCAACTAACACCTAACCACATATATAGTGGTCTTTCATTTTAATCATAGATTTTGGGGTTTTTATCAGAGAATTTGCTATTTTTTTTATCATGGAAAACCAGGATTCCTGGTGATGACTGAGACAGGTTTTAGGGTAACTGATGCATTTAATTAATGACAAAACATTAACTGTAAAGTAGATACTAGTATTTGTGCTCCTATGATCTTATTTGGTGCAATCTCTTAGTCTGTGCAACTAGTACTTGTCCAAATCAGTGTAAGTGAACTTGAAGCATGTCACTATATAGTAACTGCATAAGAAGCAACTTTAAACTTCCATCTGAAGCTTATGGTTTTACAGCCTAGCAGGGGTTTATAGTACCCCTTAATTCTTAATATTTAATTGCTACAGAATCTTCTGGATTCTGTAGTTCTGTACCTAGTTCCTCAGTACTAAAAGTTACTAATAATCAGGGATCCTGGTTTTCTCTGTTTAAAAATTGCTAATTCTCTGATAAAAATCCCAAATTCTCTGATTAAAAATCCTCAAATCCATGTTTTTCCATGATTAAAATGGAATGCTACTATGCATATAGGTATCAATTTAACACAATGTTTTATTGATATATTTACAATTTTAAAGCCATTTCGAAGCCTACCAGTGCCTTAGTCATTATAATAAAACACATTCTAAATACCTATATATTTTGGCATTTTATTTTGGGGTTTTTTATCATGGAAATTCAGAGCCCCCTCTGCCACCTTTGCTCACCAGGATGCATGTCTGTGGATTCTTTGCCTCTTACTTTCTCTCAGCACATATGTAGCACCCCACAAAGCATCTACTTGGAACTGAGAAGCAGTGGCTGATTATGGCAACATCTCAAAACTGGGGAGGAGCACAGCCATCCTATTGTCCTGGAGGGAAGCAGCAAATGAGCAAATGGGCAGCTTTCAATATGGGTAAAGAAATGTAATAGGAAAATAAACAGTTCCCATGACTGGTGTAACAAGAGGATACTGAGTACTGCAGCTATAAGGCTAGAATGGGACAGAGCAGGATGATGTACTTGCATGAACTTGGAGGGTATTTCCAATTAAAACTATACTTGAACCTTTGCTGACCTCCACTGAAACTACTTACAAGTGATGCTATGGTGCTGCAGTGACGTGCTATGGCAGGGGTTCCCAACCGTTTTATGCTTAGGACTGGCAGGCCACGGACCGGAAGTGACTGTGGACCAGCAAATGGACCAGCAGTGACTGGCATACTGCGGACTGGCTGTCCATCCACAGTATGCCAGTCACTTCGAGTCTGCAGTTTGCCAGTCCGCAGTCACTTCCGGTTTGGGGGTTTGCTGCGGCCCAGGAGTTGGGAAACCCTGTGCTACGGCAGTGTAGCATCCATGGGTGTATACAAATGACCAGCAGCTAATTTGCAGCCCCTTTATTGTGCGCCACTACTGCAAAGTAGGTTCTAAAAATAACAGTGCGCCGTGTGTACAGTGTAGTACTAAAGCACGGCATAGTAACATTTGGAAGTACTAAAACATGACATAGTAACAACGTGGCTGTAGGCAACGTGTAGGCGCGCCTACACAGACCTATTTTCCATCAAAAAGAGCGAATATGTCTCATTCCAAAGGTAAGTTACTGTTGTAAAGGAAGTCAGGTAATTTTATTTTTTACTACTTTTGAGTTTTCTGAATGTGATAGAACCTCTTGCTTGTTTGTTTTTCTGTATAAATGTTTTTCTTCCAAATAATAGTTACTAGAATTTAATATAAATAAACAAGGGTGAGAGTATTAGATATGTTCAAAGAAATGTAGTTTTAAAAATAGAAAAAGTCATAGGTATTTGAAAATCAAGTGTTGTAGACACATACTATGTAAGTATCCACTCAGTTTTAACAACATAGCAAGCTGCATTAATGTAGACACAAACAGGCTTATGCACTTATAAGCTGAAGATGCCCACCTTGAAATAAACAGTAGTATTTATTTGAATTATTTTACTGATTATGTACATATTTTTCTTCAATTTGTGAACTAGCAGCATTGGAAGAGCACCTAGGCCAGGTACAGACATTACATTACACTTTTGATAAGCTATCGAAAAACAGAACATACCCATAACAGAACAGAAGATCGGCACACACAAACCAGCCTGGTCTAAAAATGGTGGAACCTAGTCTAAGATTTGTACTCCTCCACCAAAAGGTGAACATGTGTTCTGTTCGCTACTGATCTAAACTATGCTGCTTACAGAAAACTGTGTAACTTAAAGCAATTCTGTTTCAGGCTTTTTGAATGTCTGTACCTAGCCCTAAGCTTCTAAAAATCCTATTGGCACGCTATCTGCATGATTAGTTGCTTACATACTTATAAAAATCTGGCCTGTACAGATTTTAAGTCTGTCCCCAGATAGAAACATGCAACAGGTTATTTGAATATTCCCCCATGTTTGAATGTGGAATGATATAGTGTGTTCAGCGAAATAAACATAGGTCAACCTCATTCTTTTTGCACACCTGTGGTATTTACATTGAGAAACTCCTCTGAATCTCTCTGGCCTTAAAACTGTCCATTCACTTACACCTGTGTAACATGGATTATGATTTGGGGTTGTGTTTATCCACTCTACACATTAGAAATAACCACACAAGAAGGAGTTCAACTGGAAATCAGGCCTATTTACTTAAGGAGTGACTGCTAATTTACACCAGTAGAAATGCTATTACAAGTAGGCTTTTAAGATCACTGCTTATTGTACCCTAAGTAACACTGAATTTAATCCAAAGTAACTTTGTTTATTTCAGTGAAGTCATTTAAGTCAGAGGAGATGCTATGGTATAACAGAATTTGGCCCACAATACTAACATAACATTATAGATGTGAATTTAAATGAAGACATGGGGAAATTCAGAGTTATATTTCCCACAGCAAGCATAACTCAACCAGATTGCAGAGATGTACATTATATGAATGATTAAAACTTAGCAGTAATAGAAAATACTACGTGTGCACATAGAGGTCGAATTACAATTCCTATGGGACCCATAATTCTCAATTTCCTGACCTATGTGTTTAAATTCTTAAATATAATGCTGATTTTCATATTGAAGATATTTTAGTTTTTCAGAATCAAATGCATTATCCCTGTGTTACTTTTTTCATCTCACACTAAAGCATACTTCTGAGGTAGTGATGCTTAAGAAGATAGTTCTTGCACAGCCTTGATTAATTGGGTTACTTACATAAGGTTATACATACAACTCCTGATACCCAGAATCTGGTCTGCTTTCAGCTGAGAACAGATCATCATTACTTGTTCTTCTGGTGAACCAACAGCCCTAATAACAGTGTTACAGATTCAGGGAAAGGTTTCAAAAGCAAATGTGGTAGATTGCACAGCTAAGATGCACATATATCCTTTATTTAGGTTGACAAAAACTTAAACATATCTTTCAGTACTGTCTCTCACATACATACACAGTATATCACTGCTCTGGACACCAAGTGATTTAAAGCTATTATTTAGTACCATAATAAGTAGCAATTTAAATACAAGGTAAAATCATCACATTGTCTTGTTTACTACTGATGTTAATGTGAAGCTGACATGCAATGCTCCAAAAAGGCAGCCTATGATTTGTTATCATTAAACTGTCAGTTCTGTCATGTGCTAGGCATAGATTCATATTATACCTCTTTCAGCATATCACTTTATTTTCTATCAGTCAAAAAATGAAGTGTTTTAATTGTGTCTCTGCTATTTTTCTATTAACTGTTTCATCCATTTTTTTTCTCTGGCCTTTTAATTGCAGTTTAATAGTGGTCATTAACACATTAAGGGGTGTTAGAAGAACGTTTGAAGTCCTCTTGACTTCCACCAAAGTTGACACTTCAATGCTAGAGTAATTTCAGCTATTCATTTATTTAATAGTGACCTATGCAAATGTGGAACCATGTCATTTTACAAATTGACTGTAATAATTAACTAGAAAGGCAGAGTAAAATGAAACAGGTTATAATTAGAATAAAACTGCTACAGTATTACGTCAGCTAGAATAAAATAATCTCAAATGATTAAATTGGTTTCAATTATTAAGAATCAGTTTAATGTACCCACTGTTCTGATTTTTTACATTTCTCTTTTTTGTGTGCATTAGATGTCACCTCATACAATTTATGCATTTTATTCATCTTGGTAAAACAGGCATTACAAAAGTTTAATTAAGTAGTAAAAGACTTCATATTATTCTGTTGAATTCTAAATTAGTTGCAGAAAGAAGTGATCATGCATAGTACATACCATTCATACAAACTTCAATTAGATTCATCTATTGTTACCTAATATTTCTCTAATCCAATAAATATATAGATGTGTAAGTAGATATACAGTTAGTCTTTATGCTGTGTTTTAAACTCACGTGAACATAACATCTCGCCCTATGATTTTCTTAATTTTTTTTTTCATTTATTCATTTTCCTATTTGGAGGACATGACAGAATATGATATTTCAAAATCATATTTGAATTGAAATCTGTGCAGCACTTACATCTTTTTGAGCTTGCCAAGCTGCTGGTCTCAACCTTTTTTATTAAAAAACAAAACAAAACAGGGCAAAATTAATTTTGGAAACAGAAGAAAAACACTATTTTGTTTCTGATTTCTGACCAGCTGTATAAAAGACAGGCCTCAGCACATCTACACGTTCATTAATGTGCTGTAATTATGGTGCATTAAATTTAGTGCCTGTAATGACAGGTACTAACTTAATGCACCATAATCAATGCTACTGCGCATTAGCATAGATGAACACTTTTTATGTGATGCTAATGCACAGTAAAGTAATTCTACTGTGTATTAGCACATTAGGAAGGTTTTTGGCATCCACACTAATGCACAGTAAAATTATTCTTTTGCTCATTAAGTGTCTCATGTAGACCTGCCCAGGGTGTATGTTCTGGTTAGGTCTACCTCTTATTAACTTGGTATGTTCAAACTGAACTTTGGGAATATTGGAACATACCCAGATACCCCGGCGATAAACATAGTATAAATAACCAGATGGAAAGTGAGATGTCTAGATTTTATCTTAGAGGTATATTTTTGTAGTTGCACCAAATTTATTCTTTCCCAACACTATTGCTGAGAATGAAATCCATTTTAGCAGAACAAAACTTAGTGTGCTTCTAGTAGTTCTAACCAAGCTGAAATGACTTTAGTACTTGAAGGTTGAAGTGATTCTTCAACACTGTAGTAATTGGGAGACTTGGAAAAATGTAAACAGTACTTGTTTGACCTAGACAAAATAGAAGGATCCACAGAAGAGCTCTGATTGATTAACTGATTAGTTTAATTTCTTCATTTTGATTTTTAAAAGCTCTCATTCCCCTCCTATCTCCCACTGTTAGGTACCTTTTTAAATTAAGTGTAGTCAGTCTTATTAACGGAAATAATGCTATGGTTGTACCTACCTTAGTAGGGAAGAAACAGAAGACAGGGTCCTTACTTCAGTTCCACCCTTAGTAGTAATGGTAGGGCCATGCTTTAGGCATGGTTCACCTGCACACAAGAGTGGATAGACACTGTAATGTAGATATAACGCAGGTGATGTTAAAGTCTTGAAAAAAATGTCTGATCTTGCCTGAGCCCTTGCAGCACCAGTGATGAATTAAGGTCATATTTCTGCCAATGTCCACAAAGCCTATCTGAGAATTTGTTGCTTTAAGTCTATTTAATGCAAAATGCAGCAAAAACAGTAGGTTGTATTTATATTCACTCTCAATCCTGAAGTCAAACCCATTCAGGCATGCTACTCTTGTTTCTGTACAGATCCTCACTGAAACCAATGCAATTCATTGTAGGTCTGACTGCATGTTTGTGGGCCAACATTATTTTTTCAAGCAATTTCCCACTGTTCCTAACACAGTGGTAGTAATTGTAGTAATGCCAGGTAGACAATACCCTTGTGGCTACCAATGAGCAGGGAAAATGACATACATTTAAAAGTGCCAGTAGTCACAGGAGCCCTCTCTACGCTTCTCCACTGGTATTTCTACCACTGATAGAGATGCAACAAGTCTTAGGCTCAAATTGTGCATTTTACATAACACAAAAGGGAACCTAGTTTTGTGACAAAGTATCTCACTTAAAATTTAGGCACGCGTGCCCATACGTAGAACTTTCAAAAATGAGTTTTATATCTTAGATCTCTCTGTATTGAAAGGAGATGAATAAGGACCTCATGGTCAGGTTTCATGACAAGCAAGAGGATCCATAGTTCAGCCAAAAGGAAGTGCAAACAGGAAGGGGTGTCTGAAATCCTACCTCTGTCATGGATTAATGCAACATTTATGTTACATCCTGCCGTCTTGAACGAGTCATTTTTGTTAATGTGGGATTCACAACCTGAATCCCCTGCTCAAATGCATGGGCATTTTGGATCACAGTTGAAGAAATCACAGTTTGTGCAGCAGCCTAGTGGTTAGGGAATCTGCCTAGAAAGTGGGAGATCTGTATCCTTGGCCTTAATCAGCCTGAGGGGGTATAAACCCACATCTGCTACTTACAAGTATTGTAACCACCAGTCCTAGGTTAGACAGGGCTGAAAGCATTCTCTATCCCTTCTGTGGAAGCTGGACCAGTGAGCACTCAAGAATGCAATAGTCCTGAGACCAGAAAGAGAACAAGTGATAAGGATCCTGACAAGAGCACAGTGAGTTGGGGACTCCATCTGGGAAAAGGTGAGGCCTGGGTTCTGGCCCCTGCTGCAGATTCTGGGAACTGGATTTTGTATTAAATAGTTATTGAAAAAATAATAATTAACAGCATTGGGATCAGAGATCTAGAACCCAGGGCCCAAGAGCCTGCCCATCTCACTGCAATCCAGAGTTAGATTTATTTTTATTTGCTTTCCTTTTGACTCCATGAATCTTGCACTCTTGGCTACCCATTGACCAGCTTCAACAAAAGGTGGAGTTACATTGAAGCATATTAAAAGAAAGCCACATAAAACTCACAAAAAGATGATTAGAGTGTGTCACATTACAGAAAAGGCATGTGAATTCTGACAAAAAATATGAGGCCACATAAATCCCTTTATGCATCCTGGCTTTAGATAAGACCTTGGTGAGTCTTGCCACCATGAGGTTGCCACCGTCAACAGAACAGCTTGTGGAGGACAAGACTTCCCGAAGAAGATTGACCCTGTTTTCAATTTAGCAAGCTTAAAAGAAATAGAAGCTGCTGGCAACTTGAGCTGCCTAGGAATCTGAATTTCATTTCCATGAACAATCTTTAGATTTTTTTGAAAAAGTTGCAACACAAATTAGGAAGAAAAGTCAAAGCGCCAATTTCTTCTTCTGGAATGCAAAATTTCTGTAATATTTTGTTTATGAATTTAAATAGGCCCCATGGGCTCTAAGGCTCCCTGGGAGCTTGGAACCGCTAAGAACTATAATGGTTCTGTGTCAGCCTGCTAGACTGAATGCTGAGGAACCAGGAAGTAGGAAGCCCTAGCAACCATTTCTGCACCGCACGCCACAAGGCCTGCCAAAAGGCAGGCTCCTGAGGAGTAGGAAATGTGGGAACCTGGATTCCTTAGTAGGAATCCAAGTGACTTTAAAGCTTAAACTTCCCCAGGTTACACACTGAGAGCTTAGTCAGCCTTAAAATATTACTATGCGACATTTCAATTTTGGCAAATTGATATTTTTGGCAGGAAAATTTCTAGCTAACTCCTCTTTCCCATCCTAAGTGCAATATAACTTTTTAAAGATATCCATTGTTAGAATCTGTTGCTACATTTTCCAAATGGAACAAGAATTCTTAAATGTAATGTGATTGGAATTAATATTGTGCAGTTGTAATAATGTAATTATTAATTGCATTCTCCAAATGTAATTAAAATTCTTTGCTTAGAATGAAGGTAATCAGGTGATTACAATTAGCTGTATTTCTCCCCAAAAACAATTAATATGGCAGATTATGGTAACTCAATACAAATAATCCATTCCTGTATGTCTCATAAATGTTAAATATGGATAATTTGCACAAATAGTTATTGTTTCTTAGGAAACAGTATCTTTGAGAAATTGCTTTGCAGTTCTTTCTGATTTACTTGCTGGTAAATTATTTTTTGAGCATTTCTACCATATTTTATTACAAAGGCTGGGTCAAACAGACCTACAATGCAAAGTGAATCATTAACTTCTCAAGAGAAAGGTACTTTGTGCCAGAAATAGAGCCAAATGAACTTTGGATGTATAATTCATGTGAGAAATTCTAATATGTGGGTTAAACAGGTAGGCATAAGACTAACCAAGGTGTGTTGTCTCTCTTCCACTGGTTATCAGCTTTTCTTGAATCATTTAATTTCTTTGAGTCTCTATTTCTCTATTTCTGTAACAATATTAATAAAAATAATAAAAATGCTACCTATGTAGGGCATGGTCCAGAGTCCATTAAATCCACTGGAAATACTCTCATTAATGTCATTGGCCTTCAAATTAAGCTAGAGGTTTAAGGAGGATTAAAAACATGTTGATATCTTGAGCTGTGAGATGGTATGTAAAGTGGGTCAAAATGTTATGCTACATACAGCAGTTACATTTAGATCAACCTAATTAGTGATAAGTCGATCTAAGTGCCCATTTGTTCTGGTATTTAGGGGGGTTTATATCACCCCCCAAAAGGTGGGCCCAGTCTAGATTAGTTAACCTGAGGAGGGTTAACCATATCTATCAAACTCTTGTATGCATTCAGAGCACAGCCCTGGGGCTGGGAAAGCCCAGCCACTCATTCCAAACCTGGAACAGTGCTCTTTTTTCCCTGCAACCTTAACTGAACTATTTTTAGCCTCCTGACTCCTCCCACCCTTCCAGATGGACAACCCTCCCACAGACCCACCAATGCCAGTCCCCCCTGCACTTGCCTTTCCCCTCCACAGACCTGCTAAAGGAAGCTGCATGAACATAGACTGGGTGTGGCAAACAGTTGGATGCACCCAATATTGTTTAGAATTTAAATAATGTACCCCAAGTTGTGTTGGCTCTAGTATTTTCTTTGCAGTATTCAAAACACATCATGGAAGAGAAATAAACTCACAGCCCTGCCAACTTCCCTTAGATTTACCCTCCTCTTGACATGTCTCTTTTCATGGGAAAAGAATAAGAAACTGATCATACTGGCCAAAGCTGCTCAGGAAATGTGTTCCACAGTGCCTAGGAATCAAGACCAGATGTGTGCATTTAGAATTCAGCACACCTAAAAATAGTTGCTTTGCTTTGGGAGGCCTGGCCAAATAGACGTGGTTAGATGCTTAGGTTCCAGCTACAGTCAAAAAGAGAATTAAGTACTTTCAAATGGTAATCTAGATTGCCAGAAGTTGAGAAATACCCATAGAAAATACTAGATACAAGATGTCTGAATGTCTGCTTCTTTTTAGTGTATGTGGTGCCTCCATCTGTTCCAGGTCTAGAGCACAGATTTCTTCTGTATGTAGGTACTTAAATAATTGGGAAGGAATATTCATACTGACATATTTTGGGATAGTATGCAAACTGGGTCAAAATAATTATGGGTACATACAGCCATTACATTTAGATCAACCTAATTAGGGTTAGGTTATCTAAGTGTCCATTTGTACAAAAACCTAGCAGATAGAACTTGCACAGTGTGTGGGCCAGGAACGATCCGAGGCCCTTTTGTGCACCGCGGGCTGTGGCCAGCAGCCCGGACACACCGGGTCGGGGAAGGCAGATGGTGCGCTAGAATTAGGCACAGACGCTTAATGGATGTTTATGATTGTTTACTTACACCGAAGATGGTCGCGGTGTAGGCTGGAACGTTTCCAGGAATACTTCGCATAAATCCTAGTTTAAGGACTCCGAAAGAACTCTGATTCACTCACACGAAGTTTTCGAAGCTCCGTGGAACTTTTGCGCGCAGGGAAGGGTACGTCGAGGGATCGTTCGGCGACGGGGAGAAGAATCGATAGGTGATCAGTCTATCGATCAGCTTAGCCACGAGTCAAATCTCCTTAGAGGCACTCTGCAGCATGCTCAAAGTTCTCCGACTTGGGCGGAAACCACTCAAGCCTCTTATACGGCCAGCAAGCCAATCGCTAGCCGCCACGTAGGAATAATTTAGAACTGACCAATAGTGGGGCACGCATTTAAATACAAATGGCGGGAACTCCTTGCAACATGCATTTCTGTGCTGCAACAAAGAAATTCACCCTGCAAAGAAAGCTACAAATGGCGGGAAAATAATTTAGCAGTGCCGAAGCACACACAAACAAAAAATCACACCCTTGGGTTGTGACACACAGGACATGGGAAATCTAAGTCTTTAGCAAGATGGAGCATGACTTTGTCACCCCATGAGGAAGGCACTCCCATGGAAGTCATACGGCTTCTGGAATTCTTATGTATTTTTTATTAAATAGTCATTGATTAAAAACAGAAATAATCCTGCCAACAGGAACGAGATCCCAGGTTCCCCCTCTTCCTCTGGGAGGGCTCTCATCTGAGCTACACAGCCATGTTCTGTGCAGGTGTGTTGTATGGGCACCTCTCTGGAGACTGGAATGGAGTTTAAGCATCTTCCCAGCTTTGATGTGGATCACACAGAACTTAGGTGGGAGATGGATGCACTACTGCTTGAAGTGGATCTCTGAGCATCACCTCAAGCCAAACTGAAGGCACTATTGACTCAAGGCAACCAAGGGGTTTTGCTGCTGCTGGAGTGGATTTCATTGATTGGATTCCATCTGTGTGCATCTACATGTGCAAGTAGCATATAGCAATAAACTCCAGTAGACTTCATGCCAGAGTTTACTGTTCCGAGGTGCAATACTTACACATGTGCCCAGGACTGCAGCACATTGAGTCAGCACTCTGAGTTGGGGGCTCAGCCTGCCAGCTCAGAGCTGCTCCTCCCCAGCTCAACATGCTGCAGAGGGGTTGTCTGGGGCATGAGGGCTCTACAATGCAGAGCTAGCCAAGAGGCAGCCCCTACATTGTAGCACCCTCATGCCCCAGCCAGTCCTGGTCACCATCTACATATGCTTTTCGGTACACTAAATAACTCTGCCATAGGATAGAACTTGTCCTGGGCAGTACTGTCCTACAGCAGAGTTAATTAATTTAGTGCTCCCTAGTAGGGGTACACATATAGGCGGTGATGCTTTACTGCTGAGCTAATTAGTCAAATGCAGTAAAGCACATGTGTGTATGCACCCTCTGTCCGCATCCAGGCAAGGACACTCTGGCTGCTAGCCAGGCTCTGAGCAGCAGGATCACTGCTGCTGCAGGGCCAGAAGCCCCCAGGATCCTAGGTAAGGCTGCTGGGGCCACATCAGTGCTGCAGTGCACTGACCCAGGCATTCCCTGGGGACGAGAAGCAGTGGCACAAGTTGTGCCACTGCTTCTTGTCCCCGAGGAAACAAATGTCCATTCTCTTGTGGACGTGGCCTCTAAATCTCATTTAGATGCCTACTTTATTGATCTGGATCTATC
>NW_005842071.1:363827-372913 GCF_000455745.1 Alligator sinensis | reverse complement strand
TCAGCAGGGCTGGACAAGAACTGCTGGAGCTGCAGATAAATAAGTAAAAAAGATTCTTGTTCAATCTGGCCCCTTCTCTGACTGGCTTGAGAAGCAGAGTGGAAACAGACAGAGGAAGAGGCAAGTCATAGAACCCTCCAGCTAAATGAAGATAAATAACAGGACAGGAATTTTGTAGTATTCCCCATATTCTGTTGACAAGTATTATTTTCTTGTCTTTCAGATAGCTAACACTATCTTTCAGAAGCTAACACTTCCGCTAGCCACTCACAGACACTCCTAACATCAACCTGCCTCCCACATTGTCCATTTTCCATGTTAATAATATGGACAGGCCCAGATTTTGGAGGCTGGTCCCAGCCAGCCCATGAAAATTTAAACGAATGTCCTGGCTGTGGG
Organism: Alligator sinensis; assembly: GCF_000455745.1. NCBI lineage: Eukaryota > Metazoa > Chordata > Crocodylia > Alligatoridae > Alligator > Alligator sinensis. The sequence continues at coordinate 372,514 of NW_005842071.1, read as the reverse complement.
GCATGGAGGCAGAGTGGCAGGAGCTTTGAAATAGGAAACCCTATTAACACTAATTGTCATTTTATAGGTGACTGTTAACACATGTGAAGTAAGGAACAATGGGTCATGAATGGGCCATTGACTCCTTGCAGCCTGCACACGGGGAGGGGGCAGGAGGGAGGGCAGGGGCAGGCAGCATCCCAGATTTCACATTTCCTTGTATAGTTACCCTACACATTATAGCTGTCAACTGGCTCATTTTTTGGTTCCCAACCCTTCCTGTTTTTCCCAATAACAAGCACTTTCTTTGGTGAAGGATCCATTAAGGTTAACAAAAAACAACTCTTTCCTTACAGTACTTCAAAGAACTTGCCGGTTTTCATGGTATCACAAACAGAACTCCCACTTGTTAAGAGAGGAAGTCAAGAGGGGGCTGGACATGCTTCCATCCTAACGTATTCTGGAAAAGCAAGTTAGTCCCAACATGAAGAAAACACCCTCTACTCTATATCTAAGTAATTACAAAATGTTCTCACATCTGAGCAATAATCAATTATTTCCTGAACCCTTTCAGAATCTCCCAGAAAATTAATTTCAATTTGATCCACCTAGCATCACGACTTGCAATCTCTTCAACCAGTTCCCATATTGATCCACCACATTTGCTTCTACTTTTGCACCCTGGGTAACTGACATTAAGGGGAGAAAAAAAGACCCAGTTCCTTTTTTCAAAATTCTGGTTACCCTAGTGTATTAGAGTTATTGACTTTTCCTTTCCACAAGTTTCTCACAGTGGAATCATCAAGTTCAGTAGCAGTATTAATGGGCTAAGCAGCAAATGCTGACAATCACAGAGGGCTACCAAATGGATTACAATCTAGGTATTCTGTAGGTCAAATGAAAGCATTGTGGTGTCGGGGGAAGAAGCAGGCATGAAATAGTGCCAAGTCATGATTTTTCTGCTTACCCTGTACCTGTGCAAGGACATCAATGTGCAGAGACATCATTGTGTACCTGCAAGGAGTAATTTGCTAGAAAAAACACAAAGGTTTCATAGTTTCATAGTTGGTAGGGTCAGAAGGGACCGGAGCAGATCATCAAGTCCAACCCCCTGCTATAGCAGGAAAGAATGCTGGGGTCAAACGACCCCAGCTAGGTGATTATCTAGCCTCCTTTTGAAGACCTCCAGGGTAGGAGCAAGCACCACTTCCCTTGGAAATTGGTTCCAGATCCCAGCCATCCTGACTGTGAAGTAGTGCTTCCTGATGTCCAGTCTGAACCTACTCTCAGTCTACTTATGGCTGTTATTCCTAGTTACTCAGGGTAGTGCTTGGCAGAACAGGGTCTCTCCCATTCCCTGCTGGTCCCCCTTGGTAAGTTTATAGACGGCCACCAGATCCCCTCTCAGCCTTCTCTTGTGGAGGCTGAACAGGTTCAGGTCCCGTAGCCTCTCCTCGTAGGGTCTGCCCTGCTGCCCCCGATCATGCAAGTGGCCCTCCTTTGGACCCTCTCAATGCTGTCCACATCCCTTCTGAGGTGCTGCACCCAGAACTGGATGCAGTACTCCAACTGCGGCCTGACCAATGCCGCATAGAGGTTGGTCGGAGACTGGCTATGGGGTCTCCGGTTCTCCTCATGGTTATTTTCTTGCAAACATGAATTAGACTGAATTACATGAAATGTTTGCTTGTGGTCTACTTGTGAGATCAAAAACAATATGATCTCTTGTTAAAGACTAATCTCTTTTTTTCCTGGTTGAGGACAGTAGACCAAGATGCAAGCAATATAGAACGTGGTTAGAAGATGCATCAAAATGGTGTGGAAGAGATCTAAAAATGCTGTCTATTAAAAGTAAGATAGGACAAATTACAGAGTTAGAGTTTAATGTATGGCTGACCCCTCTGGTTATTAGACTATGTTACAGGAAAGAAAACCATCCTCCTCCTTGGGGAAGCTTTCTGAGCCTTCTCAGAAAGTTTGCTGTTTTGTCTCCCACAGGTTAATGTAATTTGTCCCCAAGGGCAGCAGTGGCACAGGTGACACTTTCTTGTCCTCCTAGGCTAAATGTGGCTGAAGAACTAAAAGAAGATGTTTGTAACTCCTGTATTTCCCATAACCATTAGCTTTTTCCTTCTGTAATCCCCAATTTCAGTTTCTTATGAAACTGATACTGAGTTTTGCCATAGACACCTTGCCTATTTCACTGAGGTTCACACTAGGAAAATGTGTAAAAAACTTAAATGAGAAGAGTCTGTTGGCATATTGTTGTAACGTAGGGAAATACAATATGAGTTGAATGTGAATGGGTAGAACTTTTGAAACAATACTCCCATTACTTCTTTCCTTTTTATTTGATTTTGCTCTGTCAACGCCACTTGTAGAAGTGAAATGAAAAGGAAACATTTGGCCAGCGTACTGAACACTGACTACAATCTATGGATACTGTTAATACACTTTTCCAGAGATTAGCTCAAACCAAAGCCTATGATCAGAAAAAACTGAACAATGAGATTGTTCAGAATTCAAACTGACTTCCAAGTTTGCAGATAGCTTTTATAATGGATAAACCAAGACATAGGTCTGGATACCCCAAAGCCCTGGGCTATGAACTCAAATCATGTAACTTGGTTCATCTTTATATGTCTGTGTGTGTGTGTGTGTGTGTGTGTATGTATGTATATGTAACAGGGTGCTGTCTCCAGTGACATTTTTAAAGGCCAGTGAGTGGGGCACCCTTCAAGTCCTGCTATATTTTCCTCCTCCTCTGGGGAACAGCTTCCCTTCTTTGCTCGCCTGACTTGATGCCACTTGGTTCTTAAAGAGGGGGGCTGACCCAAAGGTTCCCAGACAGGCTCTAAGGCTCATCACCTGTAGGATAATGTGCTGCTGCCTTAAGGGTAAAATGCACAATCCAACCTCACCTTGACGTGTCCCATGCCTCGCAGATGTTTTATAATTTTCTCTTTATGTTGGGGGTCTCAGCCACTGTGGGCTTACCCCCGCTCTCTCTAGCTAGGCCTGTCAGTCAAAACCCACTAAGCAGGGCTTGATTCTGAAGCTCTAGCTCTCTAACCCACTTGGGCTCACAGCCCTCTGTTTCCTATTTTCCATGACACCAGGCCTACTGGCCCTTCTACACTGTGCCCCTGTGGCACCAGGCTGTTGGGGCCTCAGACCCCTCTGGCTTTGCCCCTCTTTCTGTAGTTAGGGCTGTTCACCTAAGTCCACCCACTAAGACCCAGCTTCAAGGCTCCTAGTTTCCCTTCAAGTGACTGGGCTTGTGGCCCTAGTGTTGCACCCCTACTGCAGCAGGGCTTCTTAAGCCCTCTATCACAGTGCTTCTCAATGGTAATGAGGTCTCCTCCTCCCCTACAGCCTCATCCACAAAACACCAGCCTTAACATTACATGTAAACAATAGGTTCTTGTGCCCATATAAAAAAAATAAAGTTAGGAGAGGCAAACTGCCTGCTTACATGTGATTGGGCTTTTGTCTCCCAGCTTGTTGCATTCTTCCCGAGGAGACTGCCACAGCTTCTCCATAGTCATCAGGAGTCCCCTTCTCTGCTGCCCTCCATGGGCTTCTTTGCCTGAGGTTTATATGGTTCTGGCCTTTCCTTTCCGGTTACCTGACCAGCTGGCAGGGCTCAGTCCTTAACCACTGCTCAACTGAATGACTGCACCCAGAAAGTTCTGGCCATCCTGCTGCTTGGGGTCCGGGCCCACTCCCCGCCTCCCCACCACAGCAGTGGGGGGGGGAGGAGCAGGCTCGGGTCCAATGTGGGGGAGAACTAGGCCTGAGGGTAGGGAAAAGCTGGGTCACTGTAGCAGGGGGCTGGGGGAGTAGCAGTGGGCCCAGGCCATCCTGGCAGTGGTGCAGGGATGGGAGGAGTGGGCTCGGAGCCATTGCAGGGTAGGGGGGTAGGGGAGGAGTGGACCCGGGTTTGAGGGGGGGAGGAGACTGTTCCATCATCACCACCTGCAGGGAGCAGGGCAGAGGGGACAAGGCCAGCACTGCTTGCCTTTCCCCCCCCCCCCCCATTCCATCCGCTCAGTTGCAGTTGCCTCCAGGGAGCAGGGCGGGGGGCATTAATATATATAACACCCACCCACCCACACACACACACACACACACATAGACACACAGACACACACACACATACATTTTTATCTTTTATTTACCCTCCACTAATTTTATTTGTAACCATCCTTTATTTAAATAGTGTAGATTGACTGGTGGCTAGGCAGAATTTGACCATACAGTGGAAAAATTTCTTTGAGTATTTGCGTTAAAAAGCCAGTTAGAGTTTGATGCTTGTGGCCCCATCATTTCACAAAAGTGTCTGATCCCTGTTAGGGCATCAGTAAGAAAGCTTAGAAGAACAAATTTTAATTCATATGGTTGAAATTTTAAATTCCCAGTGATTTGATTAATAAAGTTTTTTAAAGTTGGGTTATCCTTCAGTAAATCTGAGTTGTAGATATTGTCTGCAGGATGCACACACACAAATGTTTTTTCAGCACCTGTTTGCCCCACAGATTTCTAAGTCCAGCTGTGTTTCCAATACAATTTGAAGAAAAATCTGAGCTGCTTTAACTGGCATCAGTTGAAGCAAGTCCCAGAAACTTTTCCAGCAGCATAAGAATGCCATTGTGTAGAACACTCCATCCACATTCCCTTTGAGTCACAGTGTGGTAAGAAAACTGAGAAGGCCAGGTGTTGGTATAGCAGGCTACCCGTCCACTTTGTGCCAATACCAACAACATAGAATAGGGTCTAAGGAACGAGCCCTATATGAATTAATAATTGTATATTTAACAGTAATTTTACTGTGTGTTTATTTGTTTGTAAGTGTGGGTTAGACAAACATCCATTTGGGGTGATTTAGACATAGATAATCTTGCCTTCAACTGGGGGTTGGACAAGATGACCTCCTGAATTCTCTTCCCACTCCATTTTTTATTATTCTATCCATTTTAGTAATGCTTGGCTAATGAACTCATGGAAGAATTTCACAAACTGTTCTTGGACAATTCAGGAACAGACAAAAAGTGACATTTTAAAAATAAATTATTCATTGCAAATGATTCGCTCAGCTCTGATAGCACAGATAGATGAGATTGTCTATTGCTTTCATCTTTGCTCTCTCCCAAGAATGAGGACTGACTGTGTATCATCACTGAAGGGAATGTGAAGGATGCACTGTTCTTTGCCAGTAAAATATAGGCTGCATTACACAACCACTGCTATTCTATTTGCTGTGTTCTTTATACACTGGTGTTCAAACGTGTGGTGCAGATGAAACTAGAAATGTTTATGAAGCTGAGAAATCTCTTAAGACAAAAAAAAGAAATAGTTTCCAATAGGTTTTTAGCACTTTTTCTTTTCTTGTCACCCACTGCACCCCTGTGGCAGGCACTTAGCTAAAGTCCATGGGGAAAATGGACCTCCTTTCCATGCACAATAACTTCAAATTTAAAACTTCAAAGCCTTTTAAATGCAGTTTTAATTTGCTCTTTTTTCTTTCAACAATCCGGCAAAGCCTCCCTGTCTCCATATACAGCAATCTGATTCTGTCGCATTTTCCTACCCTCCCCCTATGGCACTTTATTACCCACAGAGGATATTTTCTAAGGCGCCAACCTGTTCAGCAACATTTTATCTAGGCCAGTGGAGGATCCCAACAGAATCTGCCCTTCATAAAAAGGTTATTTTCTGTTCATTATATCTCTTTTCTATAGTGACTGGGTTTCCAATATAAAAATCATGCTCTGGCTAAAATGAAAACACTGACCTCCCTTCACAGCTCATGCATATTGTCCACAGATTATTCAGTATGAGTAATTCAGGAAGTAAATAAAGGGCAATTATCCCCACTTTATAAACAGATAAGAGGCAGAGATGTTAAGTGACTTTCCCAAGGTAAAATAGGAATTTTCTATGAATTACAGGAGTACAGCACACATCTTAGAGCTTCTAGTACCATACCTTAGCTACGTAACCATCTTTCTGTAGCAATATAAAAGCTGCCCAGCCCTTCAGTGAACAGTTGTCTCAGACCTTGGGGTACAGCACCCTTTCCAACTTAGTTTAGACCCATAGTTTGATGGGAAGCAAGACAGATTATTTTTAAATTAATTGGAACTGTTCAAAAGACGGTCATTGGAGGCCTTTTTCACCCTCACCCGAGTTCCATGAACTATTTTTGTTTGTCTGTTACTGTATATCTAACATTTTAGACATCAGAAAAAAATCAAAATTAGCAGATTAAAAACAGTTGCAAAGTTTGTTGGCTCAAACAAGTTGAGCTTATCCAAGATTTTCCTCTTAAAAGCTTAGATAAGCTTGAATCAGCAAATACTGTCCATCATATTAACACTTGGGCACAAAAGGAGAAGTTATAACAAGCGCTGGTTGAGGTGGGAAAAGCTGAATGTGATAGATTATCCAGCTGAAAAAACAGACTGGAAACTTACTTTATAAAACTCACCTTACAGAATTTCACCTAATAAAGCACATGCCTATACCATACTAAATCTTGTACAATTTCAAAGCATCATCATAGAATGCCATTTTATTCATATTCCTGATGAACATTTGGTCCTGTTTTGGAGCGGTATGTACATTACTTATGAAGAGAATTTCCTTTTTCTTTCCCCTGCATTTATTTTTTTTTGACTCCTTAAACTGGAATGCCTCAGAACAGGGATGGGTGAAAGACTTGAGGGAAATATCAGAACAAATGAAACTTTTGTCCATAATGTATTTTTCTCTGAAGCTTGAAAGAATCCAGGATTTGTTTTTTTTTTCAATTTATGTCTTATTTTCACACACCTCTGAAGTGGCATATACCCCTAAAATTGACAGAAGAAATGCTGAAAACAATGACAGAGCCTGCAGAATATTCAGCCCAGTTTGCAGACTCAAGAGGTCTGGACAGTTTGAATACATATCAGACTGTAAGCTGTTTATCTGAATCAAACCAACTCTTTTCATATCTGTCCATCATAAACTCAGGATCAAAGTTATCTCCACTTCCTATACTACAGGGACTTCCAAATTATGTAAGAGTGCACCAGATTGTCATGCTGTAAGATTATTCCTAGAAAGATGATTCATATGGGGATTATACCATTTCACTCTTCAGTCTGCATTTTTACTTTTTGCTGTGCCATTTCTGAGAGTGGCACTGGACTTTCTCTGGGTTTTATACTTGTGCATCCGCATATTTAGTTATATATTATATACAAATGTGGAAAAGAGGTGTTATTTGCCAATGATATATCTAATAAAATGCCTGATTTCTCCTAAACTCCTCTCCGTTCTAAGATATTTATTTTTTTCTGAACCATTATATTCTGATTCTTCTTTTTCTAAACCCCAATGCTAGGAGTGACTAGAGCTTCTACCATTCCTAAATCAATGCATACAACAACTTATTTAAATGTTATATTAAAAACACGTCATATTTTTAGCAAAAATGAACATCTATTAGGTTATTTTCTGTTTCAAGAACAGTATGGAAATGTATTTACTTGGAAGCCCTTCCCTTCATGATATGCTAACTAGTGAACAACTTAGATATAGAGCTCAGAGCTCTCTATAGACTACAGGCTACTCTTGGTTCAATCAGGTCAGAATTCTACACTTACCAGTTAGTGGGCTTCCAGGCCTTGACATATCTTGGCAAAGACAGTCCTTTTGTAGTAGTTGTCCCTAGAGAAAAGTTGGAAAGGGTGTTGAGCTTGCTGAACATTGGGTAATGTTTAGCATTTAAAAAAAAATCCATTGTGAAGGAGCTTGCAGAGCTGTACTGCTGTGCTTGAGGAGCCTTTCTGAGAGAGTAGAGTTGGGATAAAAGGACAAAATAACAATGTACTATATTGATTCTGCATAGATGACAACAGTGATTCATGTTTTCTTTTTTTCTTTCTTTCTTTTTGTGTGTTTTGTTTTGTTTGCCGTGTGCACGCTCTCTATCTCAAGACAGTGTCCTTATTCTTTCAGAGGCACAGGCACAGACCTGGCATAAATCATAGATGAAACTAACTACCCTGACTAATTTCAAGTTGCTTTTAATAGCACTAGTTCAAATGATCCAAGCTTATCAAACTTCCATCTATAAATGCTCGGATAAGCTTGAACAGTCAGTTTCCATTGTTTAAATGTTTCGGCATCATCCTTTAGTAGTAGACACATGAAAAACTCTCAATCTGACCTTGAGTGGTTTTCAAAGCTGAGCTTTTTTTTTTTTTAATTTGCTAAGCCATGTCTCAGTTTGAAAGCAAAGAAATCATTTGTTTGTTTTAAAAATAATAATAAAAAACACTAAACCAAGGAAAACAAAACAGTTAGGTAGATCAAGTTGATTCCTTTAACAACTAAATATTTTATTATATAAGAAATGACACAACAACTTATTTCTATCAATTTGCCTTGTTTGCTTTTTCTGTTTCACTTTTTGTTTTAAAGTGCTTTTCAAGGTGCTTGTTAAAACAGTCTTGTGGCAGGCTGTTTTCCCCCAAACCACTAGAAGAGGCAGGAAGTAGAATGGAGATGGCAGAAGCCGAATGATGACTTTAAATTGACTGACAACATCATTCCCTATTATTACTGCCTTGTAGACTGCCAAAGAACTAATGTACTTCAGACATCTAACGTAATTAATTCAGAACCACAAATCTGAATCACAAATCTACAGTATATGT
>NW_005842071.1:333822-362731 GCF_000455745.1 Alligator sinensis | reverse complement strand
TCATTCTTGTCGCTCTTTCCCCCATTAATATTCTGAAAAAGACAGTGCATTGAAGAGAATAGAATAAGATAGTTCCCTTAAACAGGCACTGTTGACCTTAGGTTGGGGATTTTTCTTTAATTTGCTTTTCTTAAAAATAAAATATTAATCATATTGGAAAAGGCAAGCAGAGTTCCTTTACATTTTTCAATATATTCCATTTATAATATTGCATTCATTAAATTAAGTCATTGAACATTTGGAACATTTTTAAGTGCCAAAGGAAAATAGAAATGTAATTTCCATGGGAAAGTAGATAAGACAGGCTGAGATACCCTGATGACAACTCTTGTTTCTGCCAACTTCAATTCAGATGCCACAAACACCAGTTTGGGGATGTTTAATGCCTGTTGATTACTTTAAAATTTACAGGGAAATGTTTAGCTAAGAGAAATTATTCAAGATAGATTTTTTATCCTTTTTAATATTTTAACCAAACTCACTTCTAAGGTATTTTTTTCCAGTATTTGGTGAGCAGTATTAATATTAGTACTTATTATAGCTTTTAGTATTTTGCATGTGTGCACATTTACTGAAAGGAAACAAGCCACAACACAAACCAAAACTAGTGGTATAAACTAGGGTTTCACTCAAATTTTATACAATGTCCAGAAATGTGCAGATATGTCTTAACCCCTGTTTTATTTTAAAGGGCAATATTAGCCACTATTATCTTGCAAAATGATAACATTATGACTTCATAATTGAAATCATTTTGCATAGTACAAAAATATATATGCCAATAATCACCTGGCAGGAACCTTTGCCCTTCTTGCATTCCATAAAGAAGGTAATTTAATAGAGAAACTGTGATATAAATGTAGGAAGGGGATAACATGTGTAGTGGATTAATGCACTAGCTTTTCATCTCCAGAGGCCTGCATTGAAATTTGATTTGGGCCACAAATGAAATGAGTTTAGCAGTCTCATTTAAATCAATAGTGGATACTAATCCAGGTAGAAAAGATGCTAGTCAGTTTAGTAGGATAGGCAGTGTCTGTTGAACAGAGGTCCAGAACAGAAATATTAGGGAAAGTTTTCAGTCACAACGGAGGTACATTAGCAGATTTATGTGAGATAGCTTAAATAGTGCACGTCAATAATCTTTTACTTTTATGAGCACTAAAATCCACGCAATTCATATGAAATAAAGGAAATATGGTTTTAATTAGTTTGGAATCTGGTAGGGGGAGAGTTGGAGTTGATAATTTAGTTGAGTGAGTGGAGTTTATATATGAGAATAACATACACAAGTCCATATCCATATTCTTTGTTTTTAATTCCTGTGAAATCAGTGATGATTTACCAGAGATTAATCTGGTCTAAGATGTTTACTGTACAGTTGGTTTTTCATCTCCACAGTCTTGATGCGACAGAAACAAGAAGAAAACTAAAGTTAAGTGAAAACACAAGAACTACTAAAAGTATCAAAAGCAGCCTATTTATCTAGCACTAGTTCTCCCTGTATACTAACATGGCTACCTACATGCTACATCTGGGAATGGTACTGTTTTAAAGTACTGGAAGTGTAATACTGAATTATACACTATCAAACTGCCCACCAGGAATGATGAGGAGGGGGAGGGACGGAGCACCACCACCCACCAACCTGCGCCGCTCCTTCCCCCCAGGAGTGGGGGGGAAGGAGGGAAGCTTGCCCCACTGTCCCCTCCATCCCCCTCCACTAGCTTCCTGTGCCACTGCCGCCTCCAGCACCACTGGCCTTACCACCACCCAACCCCGGCCCGGCTCCTTAAAGGCGGCGGAGCACTGCCATGACAGCAGGGATGGAACAGGATGTCACCCCCCCCACTCCGTCCCCTCTGTCCCTGCCATCATGGCAGCGCTCCACACTCTGATTGGTTTTCACTAACCAATCAGAGTGCTCTAAGAGTGTTACGGACAGACAGACTAAGCCTTTATTATATAAGAATTTGTGGAATAACTGTCATGAGCTAGTGGTCAGCTTGTGTACTGAAGCAGGAAGATTTATATAATTTATATTAATGTAATCCTTTCCGGTTTAACTGTTCATATACATTTCATATTCAAATTGGTAAATGTACATTATGTCCAAATGGGATAAAAGTATGTTCTGTGGCATTGTTACTGTTATGGAGTTAATTTAAAAATATTATTGACATTGATCATTATCTTACTCTGCAGGTAGCCACTATGAAATTAACGGGTGTATCTGTATACTGATGTGCTACTCAATTTGAACAAGAGGTGGTGGGAAAGAATCAAAGCTTAACTAGTCTTCCTATCAGTTTCAATAAAGATACTCACATCAGTAAGGTGACTTGCATGGGTAAGATGTTTCAGGATCATACTAAACATCATTCCAGAATGAGCGACCTATATTTTCTTTCTTTGAACATTATTCTTTACATCTGGCAAACGTTTATGAATTTGCTGAATTTTGCTTTGTAGGGTTCTAGTAGTCCCATCTCAATAGAAAGTTTTCATATCCCTAAAACAGACTCCATCTTTCCCACATGAACTCTGCTTTGACATAAATGTAGAAGCCCAAATGTCTGTGTGGTGTTGTAGAATGCAGCCAGTACCCATTTTAGAATTGTTGTAACTGATGAAGAGACAACTGTAGCTGATCCTGAACAATTTGATTTAGTCCTCCATTCATGCACAGATACAGTCAATATATGGCAGTGTAAATAGAGAAGTGGTGTATGTTGCAGGCAGTACTGGGGAATATAGCTCACATTTGTTAAATTGGGGTACTCAGGAAGAGACTAAAAAGAAGACTGGCATTTTCATCTATTTTAAATAGGAAATAATTCAGTGTAACACAAAATTATAGTAGGATTCTACAGCTAAGAGAAGATAGAAAGAAAGAGTTATTCCATAATTGTGCAAGGTTTTTTTTTTTTCTCTCCATAATGGATAATTATGAAATAACCCTCTTTTATGAGTGTTTTAAAGACATAAGAATGCTCTCACTAAGTAGCTCTCAACTCTTACAGCTTCTATAAGAGCATGTGGTTTGTCATTGAAACAAAACTTTCATTGGATCCTATTTTTATTCAGATTCTTACACTACTCCCACCCCATGCGGCAGCAAGAGGCTTGTATCATATTATTGTGAAACCACATACAGTAGTGTAGTCAATTATTAGATAACCTGCCAACCAAAGGAGATGCCCTCTCACAGGTTTGAATTCTGACATGGTTTATTTTTCCATTCTATTTCAAATATCCTGAAATACACCAAGTGCAGCTCTACACCATTTTTGTTAGATCATTTCTAGTAAGTAGCATATTTTGTTGGACACTTAAGATTGACTTCACTCTATATAACACTGTTATGTACAGTTCAAATGTTCTAATTCAGGGTTTTAATTTGAAAGAAATGAAACTCTAAATGGGTGCAGAAATCTGCCTAGGTTGAACTCATTGATGGCCTTATCTTGGGGCTCCTATGAGTCTTTTGCAACCTTAATGTCATATCTCTATGCCTAAAGCTAGGATACAGCATTTGAAAATATTAGCCATACAATTGTGAAAAGCACCACTCCTATGAATACTTTCTTACATTAATGGGTGTGTTTATATTGTGCATGCCCTTAGTTTGGGCAGGGAGGAACAAAAATGAACAAGTCCTTTTTTTTTGTTTACCTCTTGAGAAAATACTTAACCATGTCTAAGTATCAGAATGAGTTAGCTTAATGCATATTTCTAACAAAGGATGGGTTTATTTGTAAATTAAATAAATATGTTTCCTCCATGCCCTTGAGAGCCCTAGCTGATTTATCAGTTAATAAAATAATCATACACCACAGACTTGTGCTTCCAATTTATTTTAAAAAGAAATAACATTGCATTTTTGACATATATGAATACAAATGTAACACTAGAGGAAACTTTGTGAGTAGCCATGGATATATATCACTAGCTCTGCATGAATTACCTTATTTTCTTTTGCTTTGCTATTTATGGAATGGATCCTGCAAACTCTCACTCCCCCAAGCATTCCTTACTCATCTGAATGCTCCCATAACTCAGTGGAGCTATATGCTATATGAGCCTATTTACATGAGTAAAGGTTGAAGAATCTGGCCTTACAGAAAGGCTGAAAAAGAGTATGTTGTTAATTTTACAACTAAACTATCAGTATTTACTTTATACCAACTAACAGCAGGAGCTGGACCAAAATATTAAAAACTAAATAAAAAATTGTATCTGGCCTTGCATTTTTTTCTTGGTTTAAAGACCTAAAGAACTTAGGCCAAATGCTCTTTGTGTAGCAATAACCATTGTGTATATGCTTAGCAAGAGTAGGTCTCTATCTTCTATTACAAAATATAGAGAGTATTTTTTGTTTTATTTCTTTTAATGTCTTGGGATCAGCTAATGTGATCTGTCAAACATGGGGGCAGTAAGCGTTAAACACACATTTTAACTTTATATTAAAAGGTAACTGTATAACTAAAAGCAGTGAAAAGAAAAAAATCAATAGGACATGTAGCCATAGAATACAGTAGTGACATAAAGAAGAACGTGTAACCCTTCTGCCAGGTACCAGTCAGCAGCAAAAAGGGCCAGTTTCACATTTCAGGGTACCCCATAAATTATATCAGTGGCTCAAACCCCCACCCAGAAATTTGGGAGCACTAAATTTGCTGGGGCATCCCATATAAACAAAAACCCCTCCTCACAAGCAGTGCAAACACAAAATGCCAAATTTAGTACAGAGAATAAAAAAAAAGAAAAAAAAAAGAAAACACTAAATATAATTTTAAAACACTATTAACTACAAAGCGAAGTCTATAGGTGGCACCTTTCTTGGCAGAGACTGCACCTGTAACCAGGTAGTCTGGGGCTTGGGGCTCCCCAACAGGTAGTTCCAGGGGCCCGTACCCCTATACCTGGCCTTCAGCAATGGGCTGGAGAGGGGGGGCCCACACCAGAGAGTCCTAGGAGCTGTCCCTTGAGATCAGTGCTCCATGGGGGGCTGCTCAGAAACGTGGGTCCTTCTCTGTTGCAAGGGGATCCATTGCTCCTAGAGAATTGGTAGAGCACTGATCTCCACTTACATATGATGGCTTTGAGGGGTTAACTGTGGTTTTCATCAGCATACCGCACCTCAACATTTCAAGTGCCAATCTCAGCTCTGCTGGGCAGAAAACAGCAAAAGAACTCAAAGGAAAGGTCAAGTCTTGGGTTGGGCCTGAACTACAGCTAGCGCCCAGCCACACCACTTGGTTGTGACATAGACTACAAAAAAGGGAGAAAAGGAGGCCCAGGTCTATTTCAATGGGCCTGAACTGCGCAGAAAAAGCCGGGCAGTCCTATATTGCATTGAGGCCTGGATCAACAACAAGAAGTGCCAGGTCTCACCCTGACTCAAACCATGCCAGGCTTCACCTTGGCCCAAATCTGCTGGCCAAACATATGGCTGGGGTTCAGCCACACAGCTAGCCTGAAACGCAATAGCTGTGAAACAGCAAAAAGGGACCAGGCCTATGAGTGTAGCCTGATCATCCAGTCTCAGCTATACCACTATGCTGAGACACTACAATTACAAAACAGAGGGAGCCAGGCCCATTTGGCCAGTAGATGCCAGAACCCCATTCCTGGTAAGTCTCCTCCAGAGATTAATGCCCCATGGTATTATCCCACTTAAAAAAAAAAAATAAAAGCGGTGGGGCGGGGAGGGGGAAGAGGGGTCTCAAACTCCAAGGTAGACTTTCTCTCCCTGTACCTGAGGCTTTCCGTTCACATAGATTTTGCTCGCCTCTCCAGTGAACGGGGGTGGAGGAGACCCACCCTATGGGGAGCAGTTTTTCTGGTTACCAGTTCAGCTGCGCAGCTCTTATCAGCCTCAGGAGAAAGAGAGAAAAACCTTACTTGAGTTGTTCTTATATACCTGGTATGACATCACCCAAGCCTTGTCCAATTACAGGGTGCCACGCTCCAGCCTTTTTCTTACTCAATCTGCCTGGAGAATCTTCTGCTTCCTCTGGCCAATGAGGCCAGAGGATTTTACATATTTTGTTGAGATACAGGCCCCAGCTTTCCATGTGCAGAACACATGGCCAGAACAACAAGGGCCATCTCACCCACATTGAAACACACACACACACACACACACACACAACACAACAACTGAAGGCACACACTTTACCATATACAACCCAAGTGTGTGTGGGTGTTACAAACACAATTAAATAGGATGCAAAATTCTCATAAATATAGGCTCAGCCCTGCAGACCGACATGAATAGAGGACTTCAGTGTGTCTACTTGCATCAGTAAGTAGTCCCTTGAGCAGAGGTTGCAGTTTCAGATTTTCACTTTTTATGTTGAATGAGAATCTGGGCTTTTTAGAATTCCCATCCCCACCCTTCACGTCTGCCTCTCTAATCATGATCTCCTTTTTTAGACATACTCACTACCCCCTCTTTAAATTCCCTCTGCCTCATCCTATATATTAGCTGCAGCCCTACTGTGTTATTTTTGCTACTTGTTTCCCTCTCCCTCAGTCACTTACTCCAGACACTTCTCTCCCTTCTGCTCGTCTATTCTGTTCCTCAGGGAGCCTGCACACTCCTCCACAGTTGAATAGCTTTTAGTTTCCTATGGTATTTTAAGAACTCCAGGCTATATTCTCTCCTCTTGAGAGAACATTTTTTTAAAAATTAAGAAAAAAAAATCTCCAGAAGCTCCACTACTTTAAACTCAAAATTCTCTTTTCAAAGGGTTAATGCACTGAGGCCTTGGAAAAGAGGCAGGGCAGGGCATTCACTGAAGCCCAACAAGCCACATACAATTAATAGAGGTGCCTGAGCTCTGCTTGGTATGGGAGCCCCAGGCAAAGAATGGGCCAAGTTCCTCTTCTCCCCTGGCAGCAAAGCCCTTGGAAAATCACTGCTGCTTTTGGTGCAATGCACCATCTCCAATGGCCAAAGCGCTTCGATGGACTTTGAATCCTGCCCCATGAGGGGAAACGCAGTCAGGCACTGAGCAGAAGTTACCTCTGCCTGAAATAAAATTAACTTCCTCATGTGAATTAGTGAGCTGGCAGGTCACAAGAACAGGATACACAGTGCTGAACAAAACACACCTTGAATCCTTGTTCTACCAAAAACATCTAAATCTACCATATGGGTCTGGTGCAGAGTCAGTTCTCCTGTATCGGTAGAAGAAAGGGCATGTAGTAATGGCATCATCCCATCTTTTGTGCATTGATTCTGGATCTGTTTTACACTATTTTGCTCTCAAGTGCCTTGTCATGACTTGCTACCCAAAGCCTCCAATTTAAGGGCTGCTGAAGATGTCAATTAAATAAGCATAAAGCTAGCATTAACTCCATTGCATGTTCAGTGAGGGTGCTCTGGCTTTATGTTCATGTAACAAAGAGCAAGTTCCAATCTCATGTTTATAAATGCTAAATAGCATATGGACAGTGCAGGAAAAAAGACTAGCCAAAGCCTATAATCTGATAGGTACAGAATATATATGAGACATACATAGGATAGGAAAAAAGAGAATATGAGGCAAAAAGGAGAAGAATAAAAAAATAGCATGGGGTGGTACAAAAGCTACTACAAAACCAGAAAGCCCTCCAGGATTGAATTCTTTTTGCATTATTTAATAAAATATTTGTTCGAAAATCTATAATACGTTAGGTTTCCTTTGAATTTCAGGCTTATTTTTAAAAATCCATCTCAACAGATGATTTCACATAGCATAAGAATATGTTGTTTTATTTTTGCAAATGCCTGTTTTATAATCATACCAAGACACTCTGGACTAAGCGGTTGTGCTGATTAATCCACACCTCAGATGTGCTGGAAGCATGAGGTGAAATGCACCCGAGGTGTGCATTAATCAGCCCTTCCATACAGTCTGGCCTGTCTTACTGCTTAATTAAATCCCAAACCAAATAGTTTTGGGGAGAAGGTTAGGAGTGAACATTTTTAAAAGTGGGTTTTATATGAGCTGTCCACAGCACAGAAAAAAACAAGATATATTTAGAACAATATTTTAATTTGTGATACTCTACTAGATTAGATGAAAAGAATGTAATGTTTTAAAAAAGGGAAATGTGATTAAGAAGCTTAAGTGCACAGTATATTACATGAAAATTCTGATCATAAAGAAAGGTAATATCTACTCAAAATTATAATTTCTGTACTTTTGAAATCATCTCAGCAAGAATTATCTACCCATATCGAATTGTAGCACTTGTCAAAATCAACTGTAAAGCATCTCAAGTGCTCTTCTGAATCAACAAAACAGATGTATAGCGATGTGAGGTTGCACAGAGATGGAAATAAAAATGAACTAGATGCCAGTCATTGCCCTTAATCTCTTGAACCCAGCACTTAACACAGTAGATATCACCGATCTTTGGGACACTATTTATAAGGGAAAAAATCAAGACATGAATCTTAATAATATATGCAAAAACACTCTATAAAATTATTTTCTTTTGCCTTTGCTAGACTTTGGTAGTCTGCAAAGATCACCTCGACTAATTCATAAACACTAGATGACGTGCAAGACAGTAACTTTCATATCAGCTTGAGAGAAACAGAAAAAATGGAGATTTGTGAAAATGTGCCAGTTGTTATAAAAGGGTGTTTAATTTTTTAAATAGCAATTAAAATGTTTAATAGTTAAAAATTCCCCCTGTTCATTTAAAATAGTAAATGATATTTATAGGGCAGCACCTGCAACTCAGTGAATACAATGCATGTATCTTTTGTTAAAATTAAATCTATAATTATAGCCATACTGAATTTTATTAAGAAAGTTAATAGACAAAATGTGTGCCTTGACTCACTAAAAGCATTTTGGAATGTTGGCCCCAGCCCTGTTGACTAGGGCATATGTTAGCCCATTTGCACGTTTTCCAGAACCCCCTCCCTGTAGATACTTAGTTAATTGAATGATTATGCTCTCATTGGCTTATTCTGCCACACAACTCAGAAAATATGATCCATGGAGTAGGGCTTCCACTGAATTTTTCTTCCCATTTCCAGTGCTTTCAGAGGAGGCAATAGTTTGTAAAATGGATACTTCTCTTACCTCCTTTAATCTCGTACTACCTAAACTCTGAAAACACAAATGGAGGGTGAATTGCAAATTCTTGGCTATAACTTCCCAAGTTAACATTTTAAATTTTTGCAGGCATGGAGAAAGTGGAAAATTATATTGTATATCAACTGTTCCTCCCTAATTTTGATCACCAGGGATTTGGGTTTTCTGTTTCCCATGGAAAGACAGAGAAAAACATGGATTTCCCCCTTTACCCAAAGAAAACATGGATTTCTCATTTTAACGGAGAAACCCACAGGTTTTGCAATTTTGCAATGAGCTCTCTGAAGGCTGGCAGAGTTCCAG
The DNA here is from genome assembly GCF_000455745.1 of Alligator sinensis. NCBI lineage: Eukaryota > Metazoa > Chordata > Crocodylia > Alligatoridae > Alligator > Alligator sinensis. Next base: position 353,324 of record NW_005842071.1, on the reverse strand, counting down.
CCTGCAAGGGGCTGGCGGGGAGCAGCAGGAGGGCGGTCAGGCAGAAGATACCATGTGCTTGTATGCACATAGCCACCAGGCAGCATGATGAGCAGCTCCAGCAAGAAAGTAGCGGGGTGGGGGGCAATGAATTGAGGCTCTCATAGAAAGGGAGGGAGGGAGGGAGTTGGTAGGGCTGGGGCTGGGACTCGGGCTGCTGCCAGCCAGGCAGTGTGTGGGTCTTGGGGCCCAGGGCCACAATGCATGGCCGCAGGGCCCTGGCAGGGAGTGGGATGGATCACAAACGGCTTGTCTGGGGGGCAGAGGAATAGGTCCAGCTCCCTGGTGCTGCGTCCAGCCCCGGAGGGGGCAGGGGGGACCCATGTCTCCCAGATCTGTGCGTAGGGTGGGGATGGGGCACGCTGCCAGCTGAAGGCTCAGGCTCCCCACCCTGCTGTTCTCCCCTGGGACTAGGGCAGAACAGCATTCACAGCAGCAAAAAGCTTCCCCGTGCAATGCTGGTTTTCCCTGCAGCACTGGCTTGCATCCACTGGGCTCCTGGGGCCCCAGGGGAGGGCAGCAGGGTGGGAAGCCCATGCCTGCAGTGGGCAGCCCATGTTTTCCCCCACCCTGTGCACAGATCTAGGGGCATGGGTCTCCCTGCACCTCCAGGAGTGTGCACAGTGCCAGGGAGCCAGTCCCACCCCTACCCAAGCCTGCAGCAGGCAGGCAGCAAGCTGTGAACCTTGGTCCCTGGCCCCTTAGCCCTGGCAGCTGAGAGCCCCCTTCAGCAAGCCTGGGGGGATGCAAGGGGCTGTGCATGGGGGATGAGGGGCAGCAGCAGGGCTGGAGGGACTACGGTGGGGGCGGTAATGAGGGTTACCAGCAGGGCCAGGGGGAAATGGGGGGAGAAAGGAGCACTGGCAGGGCCAGGGGGCTGAGAGTGGGGATTGAGGGACCTGGACCTGCATCCTGGTGAGGTAAGAGGGCAGGGGGAGCTCTGATTTTCCATGATAAAAAATCCAAAATCAAATACAAAAATTTATAGGTATTTAGAATTTATTTTATTACTAGCCAATTGCCCATTGAGAATGATGGGGAGGCCAGGGAGGGCAGGGGCTGGGATGGAGTACTGCCACCTAGCACCCCATGCTGCCACTGTTCTGCCTCTTGTAGGGACCAGGATGGGGGAGCCGAGGCCAGAGCTGCTGGCCTTGGCTCTCCCACCCTGGTCCCTGCAAGCGGCTTCCCCATCCCAGTCTCTGCAAGCAACACCTCGGCTCCCCCACCCTCTGTCCGGTGCTCAGAGCAGCTTTGAAATCATGGCGGTGCTCCCCCACACTTGGAGCACTTTGATTGGCTGTTTCCATCAGCCAGTCAGAGCGTGAATAAAGCATTACGGACAGACAGAAAGAAAGACAGACTTAGGCTTTTATAATATTAGAATAGTGATTGATAGCTTTCCAAATTGCTTTAAAATTGCAAATATAACAACAAAATATTGTGTTTGACTGAGACCTATATATATAGTGGCCTTTCATTTTAATTGCTATTTGGGGACTTTTATCAGAGAATTTGCTATTTTTTAACAAGGATAACTCAGATTCCTGTTGATCATGTTAAAACAAACTGGAAAGTTTGAAACAAATACTGAGTGCAATGGTAAGAGATGAACAGTTGAAAATCACCTTCTCTTTTGCTATGTACTGAAGACTACCATAATCAAAGCAGTACATAAGAATGGAGAACCCATACTTGTCATCATCATTCTTGCTATCCAGAAAAGTCCTGATGCTAATGCCTGCTGGTACACACAAGCAGCTTTACTCACTTCTCCCTGAAACAATAGTAACAACCTACAATCACGTCCGTGTAGTATAAACATAGCTCCACAGGACTGATCTAGGTGTCTGCACTTGCTGGAATTTAACAGTACACATTTTGGCATCTCCACAGGACTTTGCATCAGGCCTGGGGAGCAGCATATATGAGACAGAACAGTCTAACAAGGAATAACGTGTCTTTATGTTGCATGAAGCATTTTTCTGACACTGACAAGGATTCACACTATGATCTTAGGTAAGTCATATAACTTCTTTGTTTCGGGTGTTTTCTTATTATTGTGAAAGACCAAAGGATTAAATAACTCCTCCAAATGTTATAAAGCATACAGGGAGGTAGAGATGAATTTGCTGTGTGTCAGAGTTAGAAACCTCATTGCAGAGAGAGGGGAGAAACAGCACCCTTGACAATACTGAAAACCCTTGAAATACACTGAAATCAAATGGACATGTGCTACATTCAGCATAAAAGGCTGGGCAAAGGAGCTGGGCAAAGGAGCAAACAACTTTAATAGCAGAAATTAACTAGTTGTAATGCAAGGGAAGCAGCATATTTTTTTGCAACAGCGGCTGCAGAGGGGTAAAGACTTAGCAAGGGTCTAAGAACCAGCATATTGTGCGATTTGTGTTCCTGTCTGTCCCATGCTAGTTTCCTCTAAATAGGATTGTAGCAGCCACCACCTGAGGCAGAGGCTACACACAGACATTACATTTAGATTGACTTAACTAGGGTTCGGTCAATCTAAATGCCCATCTGTGCAAACATGCGGGTATTTTAAATCGGGCCAAAAATGGAGGAACCAATATAAATTAGTTCACCTGAGTAAGTGAACTAATTTAGAACAGGAATGGCTTAACCCAATCCAACACCTGTGTGTATTCTGGGTACTGGGAAAGTCCAGCCACTTATAACAGCCACTCACTACAGTCCTACTCCTTGACCCTCAGCAGCTTATTTTCAGCCTCCCAACCCTCCAATCCCTTGGACCATCCCCACTTTCCCCTTGCCCCACTCCTGGTCCTGCAAACCTTTCTGCAGACCCACTAGCCCTTCCCCCTGATCCCTCCCGCCTGTCCTCCCACCCTGAGTTATTTACACCTGGTTCCCACGATGGTCCTGGCACCTCTGAACACCTGTATGTGCCACTCCTGATCTACAGTCACATGGCTTAAAGTAAGCTGTGTGATCATAGATCGGGTGCAGAGAACATTTGTACACACCCAGAGAGAACTTGGTGCTTTTTGTCTCTCTTTCCTTACATCCTTTCAGTACCAAACTGCAAGCTTTTAAAAAAGATATTTATATGCTTTTGTTTAGCACAAAAATACAAGCCAGTTTCTACCCTGTCTCCAACTGGTAAAGCAGCAGTTATTCCCTGTGGGAGCAAGGGGGAGAGGAGAAGAGAATCTTTGCTTCTGGAGCAGGGAAGCAATATGCTGCTATTTCTGCTGGTCAGGTTTTGATATTGAAACTAACCTTAAATTTGGCAGCTAGATTTTTGGAATATTATTAAAATGATTTGTGTGCTGAATAATAACATTGCTAATTCCTAATGCCTTTGAATAACTGTCCAGCAAACATTCCATTCAGACTGATATACTTAATTCCTTGCCTTGCCCTGTATGTATGACACCATCATAAATTATTATTCTTTTTACCTAGACCTATTTTCCTTATCAAGCCCCCCAAAAAAAGAAAGTAAAAAAAAAGACATAAAAGAAACATTTCAGCTTTCTAGATTTCTGGCTGACTAAACCACAGTGTCTGTAGAAGGCAGATCTACGTTACAGCTGTACTCCCTATTTTGGATTTCCATTTTTATGACTTTGCTTTGGTTTGGATGTTCTTTGCAATGCTAAGCAAAATTGCATTATCACTTGCACCACAGTACATATATTGTTGTTCCCAAAGGTTTACTTATAACGTTCAGAGCACCATTTATTTTTTTTCCTTTCCCCCCATTGTCATTTCTGTACAGATTTAATACAACAGAAACATGGCTTCCACTGGGAGCTACAGGTAGAGTAGTTCCAAAGTTCTCTATAATTGGCGTCTGCCATGCCAGCTCACAGTAAGTTATGTAAATCACAGCAAGGACCCACAGCCCCTAAAGGCATGAATATTTTTTTCATTCAGTGCAGAGGATAACTACAGAATCTTAGTAATAGTCCCCTCCACATAAGGGATCTCCTTACCAGGAAAAGTCAAGGTCTAGAAACCATCCATGTCAGTTCTTCAATTTAAATCCTACGGTTAAAGATACTTTCGATAGATAATATAACAGTGGGTCAGGTCATCATAGATAATATTAATTTCCAGGATGTTTTCCCCTTCATATTCCTGGCAGACTCACATGCTACTGTTTACATATACCATAATAAATCTAGCAAACTGGGGCTTTGAATATTTTCTTTGCTTTTTCCTGTAACTGCTACTCCATTTTAAATTAAATGATAGGCTGTCAGAGTTTCATTCTGATCCCAGTAACAATGGTGTAAATCCATTGATTTCAATTAATTAATCTTATTTCCGCTAATATATCTTAAGGAAAATCATACCCTCCTCGCAACCAACCATCAGGTTACTATTATGTCTATTTTCTTTTAAATAGTACTGAAAATTCAATGAACAAATCAACCTTTGTATTCTTCTAGTTTTTATTTCTCCCACAAATCTTAACTTCATGGCTCATATACACCACTACATGCACTATGTAACAGGTAACTTAATGGATCCTTAAAATATATCAGTCATCTATTTCTAATGTGATCTTTTGCATCTGGTACTTACAAAATAAACTTGTATGACTTTGTTCATTACTTAGAAAATATTGTAATGGTCTCTGACAAAGCAAAGGGACACAAAAAAGAGAAGAATATTTTAAAAGCCAGTCGAATCTGTTTCTTCTTTAATTTACCATTAAAAAATTTCACAAAACTAATCTTCTTCGTTGGGCTTGACTTTATTATACATCTTTGGGATAAATCTTAATCTAACTTAATTTCTGCTTTCACCCTCTATTTTCTCATTGTCTTACTCAGGAAAGCTAAGTTTAGGGCCAGCATCTGCTTTTCACTGAAGACTGGCTTTTATGTTTGTTTTATTGTTAGTTGTAGCAATAGTAGTAGTATTGTTGTTGTTGTTTTATATTTTATTAAAAATGCCAAGCAAATACACTGTACATGTGCGTGTAATATACATATACATATACAAACACACTTTATATGTGTGTAAACAATGTGTATGTGTGTGTGTGGATGTGCACTAACTTTCTGGGATGTTCCTGAATGCTTGAAGATAAATATGTGATAGACAACAGTATGGTGTTATAGGTACTAATCCTGCATTCTATTAAATCTGCTTTGTACTGCTGCCTAATAATCCCTGGCAAAAGGGATATTGCAATGGAAGCAAGGAAGTTTAATACCACCCCCTCCTCCCCCCGTGATCATAAGATACTTGCATAGCTTTAAGTTAGAGAAGTTACTGTGTCTTCAGCTGGCTCTATGTTGACGAGCATACAAGTGGCCTAAAACTACCTCTGCTCCCATTATCTTCTGGTCCTATGCAGTTCAAGTGGAAAGGAGAACGGAGTTAGGCTACTGTCTCCATAATTCCAAAGACCACAAATATAGGCTCTGTATATTATTACATTATTTTCTATCATTTTGGATTAGAAATGTTTTCTATCTGGTCCTGCTTTTCATCCAGTTTACCAAATGAGTGGACAGAGGCACAAGAGAGACAATGAGCTGTAAACGTCAGAGAATAATTCGCTGGTTCAGCCTGACTTCAATCCCAATTTTTTCCTCTATGTGGTAATTATTAATCATACATGTAACCTACAATCATACATAAAAATGAGTCCTTTTGTGCTCCCCTCCTCCATGCCATTGCATACATGCCACTCCAGTGAAGTCATTTATAGAAAGAAACTGGATTTTTTTCCTACTCTTTTACACTGAGCAGTATTCTCTTTGAACAAGTGATCAGTCCTTCTAGAATAACTGGATATTTGCAGTATAAAGAACTCTTCCTTTGTGATATATTGGTATGTGTCTTTCAGTTACTAAATCGAAAGAAAAAAACCCCTCTTACAGCAAAATTCTATTAAAGATGAGAGCGTTTGCTTGCAAAACTATGGGACAGGGTAGGAAAGCCCCATGAAATGTATTGATCCTGCGGTAAAAGCTCTGAACTCCAGATCATTCCACATTTAGGTATTAAGGAGACTTTACAATTAACGTATGTACTATTGACCAGACTTATTTAAGACTTTCCAGTCTCTCAATCTGCTTTAAAAACATATGAAAACTATGATTTTTTTCTTCTGTAAGCTAAAAGCAAGCTCCTCTAGCACAATTCCAACTTTCTCTTGAGACCCTTGAATTAAGAATGTGCTCGGTCTGGAATATTCACTGCCTACTGTAACATGAACCCTTAGGTAGAGCAAAGAATACCTATTTTTCCCAGTGATCCAAGACTCCTAATTGCAGGTTAAGGTTTGGCTAGTTAGGACCGAGTCCAAAGGCTTTTCCCCCCCTGCAGATTGAAGTAATTTTTGTCTGGAAAAAATTATTGGGGGGAAGAAAAAGAAATAAGCATTATAAAAATGTTGCATCACTCTGGGTTATGCCAGATGAGTTATGATAAGGAGCACTGCATCTGACACAAAGCATCACATTAGGTTAAAAATAAAATTAAAAATCCCCAAAATGATGTTTTCCAAAACTCTGGTATGTTTAATTTCAGTTATTGGAGCTGTGTTTTTACCTTCTTTTTATGACCTTTTTTATAAATGGTAGCTGGTACTCACAAAAAAATGCTGGGACCGCTCAGAACTTTTCACAGTTAATTAGTAATGCATGTAGCAAAACACCCGCCCTACCTCTGGGCCCTGGGGGTTGCCCTGGTTCACTTGTAACTGATTTATTTTTTAAGGTTGTCTGGCACATCTCCACCCCAAATGCTTCCAAGAAACTTTAGCCCAGCGTCAGCTGGGAAAAATCAACTTCACATGCTGACATATAGAGGCGGCCTTTGGAAGACTGGGGCCTCCAATGGGAAGCATCAGTGGGAATCTTTAGCTCTGTGTCCCTATATATAAGAATACACTTGATCTTAGCCCTCAAGAGGCCAAGAAGTGATACCACCATTCAGGACTTTTTCTTTTAGTTTTGTGGGAAATGAATTCACCTGATTGCCACATTATTTTTTCCTAGATTTGGTATAGAAGTGTTTGTTACATTTATCAGATTTGTAATTCATTTTGGGAGAGTCATAGTCTGTTGTCCTTGCTGTAATCTGAAGCCATTTCTGAACTTATTTTTCTATAGGCAACTTAAAATCTACAGAAAATAGATTTATATTGTGTTGTTTTATACTTTTTAGAAACAGACTCAAAGAATGATGCAGAGCCATATGTCATGAAGGACAGACCAGGAAGAAATGTGTATTGGAAAAATGTTCTTCAAAATTTGGCGCTGAACTTTTCAGTGGTTTTTGTGTATTAGACCCAGGGGTTGGCCTGGTCCACTATACAGAGACAGAGGGCCCAGTAGAAATGTCTGAATGTCCAATCTTTTTTTTACACATCTATGACTATAAAACAGCTATACATATTTTGAAGAGGTAGATGTAATAATAAAAAACCTCACTACATCTGCAACTAGATCAGGAAAATAGGGCATTGATAGACTATCAGACCTTTGATTAAAACAATAATCACAGATTTTATACTCTGCTCGAAAGCTGAACAAAACCCCTGCAGCTTAGTTATGCAACATTACTCAGTTTAACTGTTACTTTATGTTCTCCCATGTTCAGATGCTTATGCTGGGAGAGCATTCCTAACCCACTGAGAGACAAAGACTGTATTTTGTTAGGATAGCTGACTTGTTATGTTCCATTCAGCTCAGCACCATTAAGCTTCTGGTTCTAGCATTGCTATCTGCTGCCAGGATTAATATCTCAGTATTTTCTTCCTAGTCTATAGTTACATTTCAAGAATTAAATTATCATTCAGAAAGTTAGCTTCAGTTTATGAACTGTTAAACCTATGATAGATATGGTATGTCAAAACGAAAAGAAATAGTCAAAGTTATAATCATTAATGTTAACTTTTCCCTTGGAATCTTTATCACTTGACGCATAATGTGCACCCATTCCTGTTAATATAATTTTACTCAAACTGGAAAGGAAACTTTTTCTAGGAAGAACCCAAATGGATTCCCTTTTTTCATTATTTTGTGCTTGTGAAAGATGATTGACTAAGAACTCTGCAGACAGAAATTCTCCATTCACCCAGAGAAAATGTATGACACTGGAAGCTACAGTGAAATCATCTCTATACTGTTCCACTAGCACATCTAAGTCTTGATACTGAGAGCCAATATCTACTAGTTTGTGGTAGTTTGGTCACTATGTCCATTTAAGTTTTTGTTCCTTTTCTAAGACTGCCAGCAAGGATGCCAGTTAGGTAGGGTCAAACAAAACACAGGATTTGTGATGTGGGTGCTTGTTTATTAGGATCTTGATAGCACCCAGCAACTTGTTTAATGTTCAGAAATGAACATGTAGGCCAGGTATAGACATTACACTTTTACCAGTATATGTGATAAGAAACTAATCTATACTCATAACAGAACAGAAGTTTGGTGCGCACAGACTGGTTTAAAAATGCCAGAAGTTAGTCTAAGATTTGTGCCCTGTCCCTCTCCCCATCCTCCCCACAGGCGAATGTGTGTACTATTCGCTATTATTGTAAACTACTCCACTTATTGAATACCACATAACTTACATCAATTTTGCCTTGGGCTTTTTGAATGTCTGTACCTAGCCCTAATGACAGCAATAACTTGTGGGTGGTATCAATATGGGTAGGATTTGCTCTTGTGTACTGTGCTGAAAAACTCAGTAGCTCACTAACTATTGTTTTAGAAAACAAGCCTCCAACAAATACTTTTGCATACACATATCACATGGTTTTCTATTTGTCTCCAAAATATCACAAATACCTTGTTTATCCTCCTTAAATTAAAAACAATATATATATTTGTGTTACTAGTACTGATGTCTCTTATCTCACTGTTGCTCCCTCCCCCCCTTAAATAACTTGCCACACTGTTTTTTTTAATCATTATTTTTATTAGCCAGTATTTGGCATATGGGTCTAAAGTTCAGACAAATATCTTTTGAGAAATACTTACCAGACAAGTATTCAGGCACTCTTGTGTCACCTGACATATGGTGAACAAGCTGATGAATGACTCAGGATTTAAATGGTAATTACCATTCATCATTATAATAGACTTACTAATTCATAAATTCTTGGTAAGCCAATTTTCTATAAAAAGGCTAATAATAAGAGTGAAAAAGAAAGAAAAAAATAGCCCTGGTGTGATAAAAAATGTAAAAGCTAAAATATCTACACTGCCACATATCCCTTCTAATGATTGAGTAGTTTTGCACCAAACTGCTGCTTGATTCAGTACTGCTTGCTATACTGGGCCCTAACAGGAACAAGAAAGGTTAGGCAGAATCCAGTGACAATCTGCACAAAAAAGGACTGAAACTGGCAAACACAGAGAGGAAAGAGTTGAAATGTGGAAAAGGATAGCAGTGTACTGAACTTCTGCTTACTCACTTTACAATTCATGTTAAAAAATTCCTGCATCCACAACAAGTCAAAATATGCAAAGAGCAAGTAAAATATAAGCATTCCAGAGAGATGTGCACCAGACCCCTGTAATGTGCAGTGAGAATGGCACTGGGTTGGTCCTTTTTTTAACAAAAGTGATCACAATCTTGTTGACTGATCAGCTGCAATCAACTACCTCTAGCAATGGACTATGAAGCTACTAAGGCATGGGACGTGAAAATAAAACAGTGTAATATGAATTACACAGCCTAGAAAAGAGAAGACTTTGGGGGGATTTGGTGGCAGCTTACAAATATATCAGGGGAGAGCATCAGGGGCTAGGTGAACAACTATTCACCACAGCGCGCCACAGTAAAACCAAGAGCAATGGTCATAAACTCCTAGAAGAAGGTTTCAGACTGGATATAAGGAGAAACTTATTCATGGTTCATGTGACCAGACTCTAGAACAGACTCCCAGAGGGGTGGTGCAGACATCTACCATGGAGATCTTCAAAAGGAGACTGGACGCACACCTTGCTGGGGTTATTTGACCCCAGCAGTCTTTCCTGCCAAGAGCAGGGGCGCTGGACCTAATGATCTCACGAGGTCCCTTCCAGTCCTAAACTTCTGTGAATCTGTTGATGTAATGTGTGTAACAGTAGGAAGAACAAGGGCGGGTAGAGGGCAAGGCAAAAAGGAAGAGGAAGCTTGAGGCTAGAGTAAGGGGAAGAGAGAGCAGTGTGCACATGGGACCTGGTCAGCCCTACACAGAGGAGTGCACAGCGGTGCTGAAGATCCCGCTGCCTCAGTCAGCCAGGACTGTGGACTGAAGGAACTGAACTCAGACTTAGGAGCAGCTGCAGGCTGCTGTTTGAGCACTCTAGGAACTTAAAGGCTTCTTTTGGGACACCTCTGGAGAAATGAAGATGCTGAATGTATGTTATCACAATCAGGGGTGACTGGTGCCTCCTGAGTCTGGGGGGGTCACAATTTGTGGGCAGGCCTGGGGTAGGTGAAAAGCCCCATATTCACTCCTATATTTCTGTGCTGCGGCTTAGTGCCCCACCACAACACACTGCCGGCCCAGGGGGCAAAAAAACTGCCCCATCCTGAGCAGTGCTGAGTTGGGGGCCAATTTCAGGGGGGCACCTGCCCCTCCCATCTCCCCCACCAGTTGCCTGTGACCAGTTTTGATGTGTTTTTACCTTTTACCCGTTCCCTCCCTTTTGCCCATTGTCTTGTGACCCTAACCCCTATGATTGTCTGTATAAAAGTGGGCCAGTTTCTGGCATTTCAGGGTTGGCACAACAGCTTTTTTTTCCTTACAGGAAAAATCCAATGAAAGTAATCCTTTATCAATATGTAAATAGCATATAGGCCAGGGCACACACAAGAGCTTTTTTATGGAGTCCAAGACAGAAGCATATATCTCTCTAGTTTATCATTTGGGAACTGACTGGGTCACCACTGAGTATATACTCAAACAAACAGGAAAATCACCACTGAACCTGCAAATCAAGGAGGCAAAGAAACACTTGCTCTGCCCTACCGTGTAATGAACATAAATACGTATGCACACATACTGGTTCTGATATCTGGTTCTGCCCTTTTTTATCTGTTTCACTATAGGCATCAGAGTGAATGATTCCACACTGGGTATCAAAGATTATAGCATTTGAAATGAGAAAAACAAACCATTGTATGCCATGGTTATGGACAGTATTAACAGATCTTACATCTGCATATGGATAAATTTAACATCGTACATTGTAAGCCAGTTATGGATATTGTTAACATTTACTACAATTTATATCATGTTCAAAACAGTTTTGATTGCTATGATATAAAATGAGTTCCTTTGGCACTAAATGGATGCCAACCTGGGAACTCTTTCTCTTCCTCTCATGCATTCATGCACACTCAAAGTTTATACATGCTAAAGACAGATCTGTGTCCCAAATTCAGAGGTGGATTTTCAGTCACCAGTGTATTTAGATCTGGGTTTTTGGTTCAGTCCATTGCAGAAATAAAGGTCAGTAATTACAATGTATTCTGATCAGTTTGGGAATTAAAAGTTTTGTTTGTGTGTTGTTTTTGTCTGGGCATTTTGAAAAGGCTTATTTCTATTTTTTCTAATTGAATGTCAAAATAAAATATATGGAAATTGTATAGGATAGTGTGAAAATAAATCAGATACCCATTATCTTAGTGTTTTCACAACAAGAAGTAAATAGAAGAGCATCCATTTCAGCAAAATATAAAATAAGGTAATCCAAGCCCAGAATAAAAGAAATCAAAATATGTGCAAAAGGAAAAAAAGGAAGACATCATTTTACAGCCCCCATTACATCAAGCTGTAATACAAAGCTATTTATAAAGTCCAAAGTATAGTTCATTTTCCCTTTATTGTAATATAAAAATGACCAGATTTACTTGCAGTGGAAGTGAAACAATTTTAATGCTGGCTTTTACTAAGAGAATATGGCAAGCTTTCATATATTTGCATAACTTTTGTTCTGACTTTTTTGTGAAACCAAAAGCTTGGAACATGAAATATAAAATGTCATGATTAACAAGTATCACTGTATTTTTTGTTTTCCTGGGGATACTAAGCATAAAAATGGGTCAGCTGTTGGGTCAGTTGCAAATGGGAATTAAATTGGAACAGAATGAATCAAAATGCTTTTGTTCAGCCAACTACATAATCAAAGGATAAAGATTCCACTGAACAATTTAGTATCCAACTTCCATAAGTAACCTTTTTGTCATAAATCAAAATATTTCATTTTTGAGTTAGCTAAAGTTAGTTTTAGAGTTGGGGATAAAGAATAATGGAGAGAGCTGTAGAGATAGCTGTGAGCTATATATACTGTTAAGGTCATGTATCCAGGGATTCTTGTGACATCATGGTAAGCACAAGAGGAAAGCTCCAGTGGGTTGTGAAGTCACTGGGATGTTTGAATGTGCATATATCCTTGGTCACAGTTTCCCTCTAACGTGCTTTTTATAACTGGTTATTAAGAGAAAAGTACTTTTTTATGAATACCAGGAAGAAAATGTCCCCCTGCTCATCTGCACTTCGATATTTTGTAAAATTCAGTCTGTTCGAGCGTTTCTATTGTAGAACGAAAACATGTTTGACTTGCACTTACATGTATGATACTAAGGTGGAACAGCTATTGCTGAACAGTGGAACTGTCACAATGAAGTTAACTTATCTAACCAAGTAGGTTAGCATTTTCACAATTTGGTGCCTAAAGGAAGGTGTTTAAATCTATTTTAAGGTTTCTTATATGCTTAGTTGTTCACAGAATCGAGATCCTAAAAGTGGCGACATTTTTGAAGACGCTAAACAGCTACAGCTCTCATGGATTTACTGGTAAGCTTCCTTTATTAAAAAATGAGCTTGATATTTTGACCCAAAAGTTTACATTGATATGAAAACTTTGAGGGTGGAATATGAGTCATACCTAGTGTTAGGATCTTTTGATATGTGGATTTCTATCACAGTTTTCCTCTGTTGTCTTCATTATATATAAGAGAAAAAAATGACTGTACAACTGTATATTGCTTTCTATAGCAGCATTATTGTTACTACTGTACTATTATGTGTAATTATATATTTGTTTTTCATGTCTCACTAAAAAACTACCATTTTCTGTGTCCCCTTGCCCACCCCCTCCACTGCACATCAGTGTGCAAATCAGGGTTCTTCCTTTCTGTCTGAGTTTCATAAGACAGTATAACTATTACAGTCAAAGAATTAATGAAAAAATTATCTAGTAGGCTTTGTGATAGGTAACTAATAGGGTGAGCAGCTCATGCGGTTCTCCAGAGCCCCAATATGCTCCCATTTTAGTGGAGAACAGTGAAAGATTCTCAGAATCTCAGAATAATATACTCATGAACCCTGGGACATAGAAAGCCTCTATATGTATTGCCTGTGGAAACCTGGCTTCTACTGTCAGACTGTGGCAGCTGGGGAAACTGGGTTTGAATTTGCCCTTTTAGCTTTTATTATCTGGCAACCAGTGACCTGAACATTATTTATTAGTAGGTATTCCCAATGAAACACTTTTGTAGATTTTAAAATGTGACCAAGGGGTCATCTGGTCATGGGTAGGGCCTGAAGGGAGGAGATCTATTATTCTTTCTTCTTCTGGGTACTGTTCTGAACTACGAAGGTTTTTACGCTGCCCTTATCACCATAGTATCTGGAGCCAATGTGGCTAATCATGCTTTAAGACTTCATTTTCACCACAAAATAGCCTAGCCGTAGTTTTCTCAGGGCTCTCACTGATATTCATGCTTTTCCTAGAAATAGGCCAAGCTTTTAAATCTTCAAAACATGCTCCTTCTTCTCTGTACTAGACAGAATTCGGTCATTGAGTGAGTGCTGTGGCAAGCTAAAGCGTCTGAAGAGGCACCATTCCAAACATTAATCACTATGCAAAGTATTTTAGTTTATTTTGTCCTTAAATTATAAATCATGGCCGCTTAAGTAGTCCTGGTCAAAGTCTAGGACCTACAGTAAGATGATCATGATAATTTGTTTTTGCCTTAACATTTATTAGTATACAGTAGCTCTAACCAGCTTCTTTACTGTAAGTGGTTCTTAGCATCTCAGAATGGCATTGACACAAGCAAGCATGGTCATGTGGAAACATTTTGGGTAGTTCATATGTACAGTGTGGCACAAATTGTAGAACATAATGCTGGTGTTCTTCATGATGTTGGTCTTTTAGTCAGAAGTGGCTGTTTTATGCTGACAGGTACATTTTTGGAGAACCACAATGAATCCAGACCCAAAAGCTGCTGGCCCCCCCACCTTGTGATGGCAAATCAGCCCATTGTAAAGGAAAGAGCTCTTGACATTAAGCTTTTTGGGTACTGCTTGTGTGTTCTTTGTTTTAATAAGGAAGCTAGGGAAGTTCCAAACCATCTCATACTTTAAATGAACAAACATTTTCAGATACTTCTAGATGCGCTCTGAGATGAAACATCTTCCTGTGGGGTTTTCTTTTCACTCAAGGTCAGATGGAATTCACAGCACTCATATCATTTAAAAGATTTGGTATCAGTTATCATAACAACTGTGAAATACAGGATTCTTTTTGATAGTCGGCAGTAGCTTTAGTGCCATATCTGCTCTTCAGGTAGTATGTAAATATATGTGAAAAGTTTTAATTCTGGAGTCCTGGGTCTGCATTCAGGGTTCAGTCATAATCTGCCCTTTGCATCTGCGTAGAGAATTAATGAGGGGTGAGGCACATTCTCTTGAATGGGGTGCCTGCATTATGGGCCACAGTGCAGGAAGAGTAGCTGTTACTGAGCTGCCATTCCTTATCCATACATGTATGCGGGGGGAAAGCATTGGCTTACTCTGACCTTTTGAACGTGTCAGCCAATCAAGCTGAGCCAGCATAGAAACCGCACCAAGAAAAAGATTGGCAGAGTTCATGTTTCCCATGGATTAAGGAGGAAGCAGCCAATGTAACCAAAGTTGCTGAAGGATAATTGTTTAATGAAGGAGGACACAGAGAAAAGGACATTCTCCCAAGATTGATGGCTGTTTTTTCAGCAACCAATTATATAGGGAAGCTGGGCAAACACAAATGTATATTCACCCTGTTAAGCTACAGTGCTAAGGACCACCACAGTGAAGCATGGCACAGCCATTCTGCACACACTACAAATTAAAATGGACGAAATGCAGCCCCTTATTGGAGGCGGTGCACTTCAATGGAACTCACCTAAGATAGAGAGCTTATGGCATGTAATCATACTACACTACAGATGGCCATAATCAGTCTGTTTTGGGGTATAGTGTGCATGGAGCAGGAGTGTCATGCTTCACTGGAACACTCCCTGGCAAGGTCTTTTGATAGCCTAGGCATGCCCAAAGAATGGAAGTGGGGAGGGCATCTCAGAGTCACTGTCTAAGACTGAATTCAGTTAGCAAATTATCCAACTATGAATTTATTTGCTGTAATACAGGAGTGTTCTTATTCTATATGCTTATTTTTGTAGAGAGTAAAGAAAGTCTCTAATAGACAACCATTCTTTAATTGTAGCATATATCTTGAGTTTAAATTACTTCAGTGTGGCTGATGAAAATATGCAGGCTAATTTTTCAAACAACTCCTATGATATTTGTTTTGTTTTTTCACACTTGGATCATAATTCATGTTGAATGACACAGCCTTGTGTTTTATTCCACCACTGATACAGAAAGAGAGAATAGAATCACAGAAAAGTAGGGTGGGATAGGACCTCTGGAGGTTATCTAGTTCAATCCCTATCCTGAGGCAGGATCCTCTGTATTCAAACCATCCTGGTAAAAGCTTTCTCTAACCTAATACTAAAACTAGAGTCAATCCAGTAAAAAAACCCACAAGGCATAGTACCCTAACTTACCACAAATAAATGGCAGTCAGTGCCCTGCTGCTGCAAGGATTGTTAAAATACTCAAGCTCAATGAGACCCAAGGAAGAAGGCCACTCCTCCTCCCCCCACCCACAGCAGCAAGCTACTGCACAGTAGCTCGTTCCTACTGCTCAATAGCATGGGCTCACGGTTAGTGCCCAACAAAGGAGGACGTCTGGAGGTGCTGTGCTGTGCCATGTGGGGACCTGCCAGCCCCGGACATCTCTTTGGAGGCTCCAATTGCACTAGTAGCATCATGGGCAGTGCTCGGGAGTTGCTGGAGAGAGGCTTTGCCTTGGTCCCTTCTGAGACTGAGAGAATGAAGCCTAGCGCACAAGCTCCGGTTCCTGGGGAGAGGAGGACCATGGGCTTCATGCAACAGAGAAGCTGCTCAGAGCTCCCTACCTTGGGTGTGAGAGGTGCAGCATGGTGGGGATGCTTCCCCAGGGAGGAGTGGACAGATGGGGCGGCCCTATGGTTCATGGCCACTCTCATAGGTCTCATGCTAGCTGGACTCTGCACATTCATCTGGTGCAAGGCTGATCCAGGCTTGGCCAGTAGAAGTGGGCGATTCTCACAGACCCGGCTGAGGAAGGGAGCTTCAAGTGGCTTCTCTATAGCACAGAGCCTGCAGCCTTCCCTGGGAGCCTGAGCTTATGCACTAGGCCAAGCTACCTGCTCACCCACAGCCCGTGCAGCATCGTGCTCCTGGTCCTGACAGGGACCAAGGCAAAGCCTGTCTCCAGCAACTCCTGAGCCCCATCTGTGATGGTACTGGTGCAATCAGAGCCTCAGGACAGACATGCACAGCTGGCAGGTCCCCACTTGGCACAGCACAACACAGAATCCCCAGACACCCTGTCCTTCTCTGCCAGCGAGGAGATATAGATCCTCTGGTCCTGGTACTGCTCAGCTCTTGCTTCCCCTCCACACTGGGCAGGAGCCAGGGCATGGGCTGGGGGATCCCATCTCATCACTCCCCTCCTTCCAGCTGAGTGCCTTGGGAGGCAAAGCAACCCCGAGGCACAGAGGCCCTAAGCTAGTGCCACTGAGCCAGGCTGTGATCCTGAGCTCCACACAGCTAGGATCTGTCCTCTGCTTTGGGACAGCTCCCCGCATTCCCTGGAGTTTGACAGCTGTGACCCACCGCTGCCTGAGCTGACTGTGGGTAAATCCTGGTCAGCATCTACATGTGAGCTATGGTTCATTAAATAACGTGCCATTTTCTAGTACTTGTCTCAGTCAGTGCTAGCAAATGGGGCATTAGACTAATCTAATGTGCAGTGAGTGCCACACTTGTATAGACGGTGACACTTGGAGGGTGGTGGTACTTGACTTCCTCATGATAGCCTATTAGATAGAGAACTGACCATGGAAATGAGAGATTTTTGTTCTAGACCCTGTCCAGCCTAAAAGGGTGTGCGCCCACCTCCACCTCCTATGAGAATGCCCTAGCTCAGAGATCAGCTATCTATGGCCTACAGTGGTGAGGCTTGAGGTTATGTGCTGGTGGGTGCACTTTTTCCACCCTGTGCAGTGTGTTTCTCTGATATGTGCCACCTTCCCTAGCCCTGCCTACTCTGTGCTGCAGGCTATTCTCTTGGCCCTCTACTGCAGTCTGCATTTACTCTTACTGTTGAATTCAGGGCTACCCTTTGCCATTGGCAGTGGAAATTAATGGCAGTTGGTGGCAACAGTAATCAGCGGCTACAGTAGAGGGGCCCGAGAACAGCCTCTCAGTATAGAACAGGGAGGCTAAGGAGGGGATTGGTGGCCTGTGACGATAGGTGGATTGAAAATGACAGCCTGCCATTCTTAAAGGATGCTGACCTCTGCTATGACCACCAAGCTATGAATGAGGCTGGACTGAAGGCATCCTATACCTTGATTTTGCAGAAAAGTTCTGGGACCAGAAAAAGAGCAATAAATTGGGACCATGCAACCAATGAATCAGGAACTCCCATGAAGAGAGGGAACTCCTGCTTTCTGTTTTCTGTTCCCAGTGCTATTTATATATTTTATCCAGTGACTCTTTGATGCAAACTAAATAAGCAGTCTGTGGGAAGGGACGAAAACCCAGGAGTCCTTCCTTTTAAAGCATTTCCTACCTCATTAGGATACATTAGGCTACAAAATCATTCTCCCTCTTACTTTTTCTCCTGAAGGTTCCAGGACTCCTGAATCCCTATCTACATAGTGGCTTAGCTTCAATAGGAGGGTGGGGGATTGTCCTCGGCCGTGCCTGCCCCATAGCTAGGACTATCAACTAATGCAGAAAAGGTACTGCATGCCTTACTATGCCTTTCCAACTAGCATCTATTTGATGAGAGTTCTCAAACTTTCCTATGGACAGTGGGTGCAATCCTGACTGTACTGAAGCAAATAGCAAAGATGTCAACAGAGCTAGGATGTCATAAAATATGGTGTCCAAAGGTCCAAAATCTCTTTCTGCCCTTCTCCTGGATGCTACCAGAGGAGCCCCTGTTTCTAACACAGCTCTTAATAAAGGAAATGGTGGACAATGTAGAAAATGGCAACCTGTACCTACCAGTTATATTAAAAATATCTGATAACCAGAACAGCTGATAGTTAATGACAAATCACAAATCCTATGGGACTCTGCTCTGAGGGATGGACACATTATGGTCTATAATAATGTGAATGCCATGGCAGTTGTGCTGTAATTTCTGGGAGTGACAATGATTTCTTGTGTATATTATATGAACTGTGTGTCTTTCAATGGGGTCTCACAAAAGAATACGTTGGATCACAGAACACTTGATTAAATCTTTTCCAGCAGGTATTAATGATCAAATGCCCACTTCAGAGATTATGTAGGAGGAAAATCAATGTAATGCTATTTTTAAAATGCTATGTCCTCTTTTTTCTGAGGATCTCAAAGCACTTTACATACTTCTATGAATTTATCTTCATTAATGACTTGAGGATGCAGTATCATCAGGGGTGGCGATCTCAACAAAAAGCAAGGGGAGCAAGAGTGCCCAAAAGCCCCCCTGGCTCACCAAGGACGTCTGGGAATGCCTGGTTGCCAAAAAGGCGGTGTACACCCGGTAGAGGGGGGGGCTATCTCCAAAGAGGAGTATACCTCCACTGCTCGGGCCTGTAGAGGGGCTGTTAGGAAAGCTAAGGTGGACATAGAGCTAGGACTAGTGTCCAAGATCAAAGATAATAAAAAGTCCTGTTTCAAATATATAGGGAGGTTGAAGAAGGCACCGGGAAACGTGGGGCCCCTGCAAGATACGCTGGGCAATCTGGTGGTTGCGCCAGAGGAGAAAGCAGACCTCTTTATCAAATTCTTCACCTCTGTTTCCTTGTGCAGGGACCGGGACCCGCCCCCACCGTGATTCAAGACGGACTCGAGGGGAATGCCTCCAGACCTAAGGTTGAGGAGGACCGGGTTAGAGTGCTTCTGGAGGGGCTGGACGTGTTCAAATCAGCAGGTCCAGATGGTCTCCACCCCAGGGTGTTGAGGGAGCTAGCAGGGGTTATTCCAGGGCTCTTGGCACAGCTTTACGAGTGCTCGTGGTGTTCGGGCCAGGTGCCAGATGATTGGAAGATAGCCAATGTGGTCCCCATCTTTAAAAAAGGGAGGA
>NW_005842071.1:331310-333033 GCF_000455745.1 Alligator sinensis | reverse complement strand
TATCGTGCATCCACAGGTGCATCTCAAGTAGGGCCAAGGAGGTGATCCTCCCCCTCTATGCGATACTGGTCAGGCCACAGCTGGAGTACTGTGTCCGGTTCTGGGCACCCCACTTCAAGAGGGATGTGGACAACATTGAGAGGGTCCAGAGGAGGGCCACCTGCATGATCCGGGGACAGCAGGGCAGACCCTACAATGAGAGGCTACTGGACCTGAACCTGTTCAGCCTCCACAAGAGAAGGCCGAGGGGGGACCTGCTGACCGTCTATAAACTCACTAGGGGGGACCAGAAGGGTTTGGGGGACACCTTGTTTCCCCTAGTGCCCCCCCCGGGATAACAAGGAATAATGGCCACAAGTTGTTGGAGAGTAGGTTTAAACTAGACATCCGTAGGAACTACTTCACAGTTAGGGTGGCTAGGATCTGGAACCAACTTCCAAGGGAAGTGGTGCTGGCTCCTACCCTGGGGGTCTTTAAGAAGAGGCTTGATGCCTACCTGGCTGGGGTCATTTGAGCCCAGTTTTCCTCCTGCCCAGGCAGGGGGTCGGACTTGAAGATCTACAAGGTCCCTTCCGACCCTACTTCTATGATTCTATGATCATGCCCATAAGTTAACTAATGGGGAAAGTGAAGAACAGAGAGATTAATTTTGCCTTATTTTCAGAAGTGCTGATCACCCACAAATCCCACAAAAACAGTGTGAGCTGGAGATGCTCAGCTCTCCTTGAAGATCTGCCCACTATTAAAGAACTTAATGAACTTGACTCAGGGCCCAATTCAGCAAGGTTTCTAAGCCTATGTTTAAATTTAAGTCCATAAATAACCACAGATTCCCCAGGTGTTGGAAGTCATTGGAAGTTAGGTACCTGAATACATTTGAGGAACTTGGGCAAATTCAATGGGACAACCTACATGCTGAAAGATAGACTTGTGCTGAAATATCTTGCAAAATCAGGGCCTTGATGAGTTAGTAGTGGAGCTAGGAATAGAATTGTATCTGACTCTTCTTCTTTAACAAGTAGACCACAAGTGAACAAGTTTTCTTGTAGAAATGCAAATAATGTTTCTACAAGCAACAGAAATGATGATTCTATTATGCATACAAACCGTGTATGACAGGCCTGAAAATTAGAGACTCGCAAGAAATCAGGCATTGTAAAAAAAATTATGCAACAGCAAGAGTTACAGTATGGTGACAATATTCATGCACCTTTGTTTGCAGCTCATGAAGAATCTCTTCTAAGCCCCAACAAAGTGGAACAAGTGAAAGGGTACTACGGTACAAGGGGGCCATTTGATAATTGCATGCACCTCCCTTTCACCCTCAAATAGCAATAATCTGAGGCAGAGCTAAAAGGCTTATTACACACAGAGAATTTTCCTGGAGTTCTGCACAAAATTTGCTGAAAGCCGCAAAAGTTTGCAGTGTTTTTTCAAAGGCTGGAAATAATCTTCCTGTGATGGCGTAGGTATAGAAATAATATGTTCTGTATATACTTTATACTGCAATATATTTTGCTAGAGATTTGAGGTTGAACTCAAAGAGGGAATTTCTCTTACCAGTTGGGCATGAGTGATTTTGTTTAAAAAAAAATATAGGAGCTTATTTCCCCCAAATCCAAGTTGTAAAATATATTTGTTTGCCTTTTTGTTTTGTTTATTGCTCTTTCAGAGTTTTATGTTCTTAGGCGACTATAAGGATTTAAACAGAATTTCTAGTTTT
>NW_005842071.1:319261-331279 GCF_000455745.1 Alligator sinensis | reverse complement strand
GCAGGATTTGAAAGAAGAGCTTTAGTGATCACTGTGCCAATTCAAACTTTTACTTCCTCCTAAAAAGCAAGACCAAGGAATGTTTTACTTTTCTGGTTTAAATTCTTTATTAAAAAGTAAAAGTTTAAATTGGCAGAAAAACTGCTGTTTAAGCTTCTAGTACACCAACATCAGAGGAGCTGATTTGGGAACCTTGATAATCTGCCAGGTACTGAACTGTACATAACAAAAAGAGAGAGAGAGAGAGAGAGAGCGCATCCATGCAAGAGAGATCATTTGCTGGGAGAGTCATTTTTATTTAGTCTTTGTTGCCCTAATGGATTTAACATAAATAAATAAATGCTGAGTCTATAACCAGCAGAGGCTCAAAGTGTGTCAGTACTGCACTAGGCAGCCAGTGCCAAAAAAGTGGGACCTAACTGCTCAACTGTGATTGGTATGTGTTTCTGAAGAAATGTCCCTTACTTAAAACTCTGCTTCTTATGAGTGATGGGCCCTTTTGTTCATAAGTGAAATAATTATGTACAGTGTTATACTACTTACTCCTCTTAAAAATTATAGCATCAGGGTCCTGATGTTATAGTTTGGCATTTTGACTGTAAGAACTGAGTTTTCACATTTAATATCTCAGCCTCTTTGGATCCCATCCACCTAAAGCTTGGCATGAAGATTTGTCTGCCCAGATGATTTTTTTAATGGTTTAAAATTAGTTAGGCATTTTTTAGTTGCAAAGTTGCCAAGAATTAGTTTGAAGCTAGTTTTTGGTTTGTTTTTTTTTAAACTGCTCTAGTTATAAAAATGATTCTGTTAAAAAAAATAATACAATTTGCTACTTGTAACTGACTCTTGTAGACTATTGCTTTTGGTATTTTGAAACCAAAATATTTTAAAGTGTGCCATTCTTAATGGTGGAAACCAAGTTTTAGAACTTAAAAAAATGGATTCTCAAAACGACTTTGCTGGTTTTATCTCACCTTTTATATACAAGCAACAGGATGGCTCCAGGATCCAAAAAAATGATATTAATATTATAAAGAGGCTGAAGTTCTTCTGTTGTACCACAGAGTGTCACCCTTGTTTTTTGTCTTGTCTAGATGGATTGCATTTCTATGGGGCAAGGAATAAGGATTTGAATGAGGACTCTGGGTGGCCATTTTAAGATAGTTTTGAAGTCAGTAATCTCTAATTATGTTTGCCTGATAGAAACAGGCCAATCTGAAATGCCCTGGAACCTCATCAACCACCCAATTGCTGGCATGAGACCAAGAGGACAATTGCCTGCTGTGCCTCAGACCAAGAAACTCACTCTGAAACACCTGTTCAAGGTAGAAGAATAACCTTGCATAAGGATTTAGAACATGAGCCCCTTTGATAGCCTGGAATTAAGAACATAATCCTGTCTCCATGGAACTCAGTGACAATCTTTGCACTGAGCACTATGCAAATAACAGTAGTTATTTCATTTTTAGTTTACTGTACAACCCTAAAAACAATAATAATAAAAATATCCAAGGCTGACAACCCCAAACTATTTTTTTTTCAGAGAAAATGGGAAGTTAAAAAAAAATGACTTCAGGGTGTTCAAAACATGTTACTTAACTTGAAATAGGAGACATTTAGCCTCATTTTCAGATGTTTAAACTTTCTTTGATTATATTGAAGTCTCAAAATATAATTTCAAAATATTTTTTATCACAAGATTTCAATTTTAAAATGTCAAAACAAAATTGTTATTTTTTTCTGATGTTGTTGAAAGAATGCAACAACTTTGACATAAATTCATGAATATTTTTATTTTTATTCAATTGTTAATTCATTGTCCCAAGAAAACATTGTCCCATGCATGCTTTTCCTTTCCAATAATTTATTCGTATTTGCTCACCTATGTTTATTTATTTGTTTGTTTTATTCACTCTGAAGAAACTGAATTGCAGAAAAAGAATGGGTTGGCCAGAGGGTGAAGAAACTGTCTTTGATCCATCTTCAAGATTTCTTTCTTAAGGTCCATATTTCTTTTCATATTTTTGTTAAAAACTGTATTTATCATCAGGCATGTGGCGTTGTGGGCTGTTTTAGTTACCCTCTCCTGTTAGCATGTTACCATTGCTGCTTTCTGTACTAGCAACATCCAGAAGATTACTCAGTTAGGCTTTGCATTCAAAGAAAATATTACAGGAATAATATCAATGTCATTGTCTCCTTTCACTTGTAATGCCCCTAAGAAATGTGTTTAGAAAAACTATTACAGATTCCAGTGTTGGGGCCTCTCTTATTTTTCTGTCTGGGATATAAAAACCACCTACTAGAGAAAGAAGATTCCAACTGGAATGAGATTATAATGCAATGATCTGGTTCAAAACATTTTGCCATGATTTTAGCAGCATGCTAGGAGCTCCCTCTGCTCCTGGGCTTAATTAAATTTGAACTTCTTATATGGTTCAGCACAATTTTTGGAAGTCCACCAATAAGTATGGGAGGTTTGTAGTTGAGACAAAGGGTTCGTTTGCCAGGGTCTGAATCTCTTGAGGGAAGCTAACTGCAGGCCCAGATCATTTCTTTTCATTGGATGTAAAACAGCTTTGCTCATAGCTGAGTTTGCTAGTAATGGCAGCTTATGACAGAACTGTATCCTTCCAGCAATAATTATACCAGAAATTATCCAGCAATGACTGTAGGTGTGTATCCACTCAGTAGTTCTTTGCCACTATGTAAAAAAGCATTCAAGAATGGGTACTTGACTTTAGCAGCGTCTTTAAATATGGAAAGCCACCTATTTAGTAAAAATTGCATACTAACCCTTTCAGATACTATTTCATATCAAATTGTGATATGAAGATATTATGCTGAAATAAAAAAAGTGTGTACCTGCATACAACTGCTTGTTCTATTTTTCAGGCTAACAGCTTAGCTGTAACATTTGTGCATTAGCTAAATAACATCTCAAGGGGAGCTGGAGATAGAACCTTGATGTCTACTGATTGTACATGTGTGAGTTTGTGCTCTCAAAGGATGGTCCTTAAAAAACTCCCTGCTGGAAGCTATTGTGCATATTGTAAAAGGACCGTTGCTAAGTGCCAATTGAGCTAGTACTGTATACTTGCCATTTTAAAAGAAGATTTCATACCACTTGATTATGTTAAATAGAAATGTTTGAAATTTAAACTGAATTACATCAAAATGGCACAGTAGTTATATGTCTAAAGAGCTGCTGCTACTCTCTCCCATAACTAATGCCAATCCTTTCTGGTAGACGGTTTTATGTGAATCTGTGACAGACTATATTACTGAAGAAGTTTAGAGAGCCTTGATATAAAGAAGTCATAAATACACACTATCATAAAACCCAGCCCAGTGTTTATATTAACAAGCAAGAACCCCTGTACATTTAAGGTTCTGCCGTTAGCCAAAAAGAGATGAGGATGTTAACAAAGGCTGGAGGTTCATCTTTAACCTCCCTGGTTGTGCCTCGGTTTTATTCCATGTGAAGGATGGCAATATGTTAGTACTTATCATACTTCAATCTGATGAACGCATCTATTAAAAAATAATATCAATCTTCCCTTAAAACCAAATAATTAACAATGGAAAGAAACTACAGTATCTAGAAAAAAAACCCAGATCACACTGTAGGAAAAGAACATAGAAGCTAGAAAGGCTAATCATCAGTGAGGTAAAGAGTGAATAAAGAGCAAAGACAGGGAATTGGAGCCTACTATGCATGTCTGTTTTATTGGGAGCAACACCAGTTCCATTATAAATAAAGCTGAACATCATTTTTGGTGAATAAGTGACTGTAAGTAGGCGCTCAGCCTGCAGCAGGCTGAGGCCTAGCTGCAGGTACTCAGCAGTTAAGAGTCTGCCTGGCTCGAGGTTGGGAGCAGGCTGGAACTAGTGATGGCTATAAATGAGGAGGGAGCTCCAGGAGCAGAGGAGATGAGGTGAGAGAAAAGAGGAGGCTGCAGTGCCGAGGGAGAAGTACAGAGCCTGGACAAGTTTTGCATTTGTTTATCTGTACACTTGATTATTTTGTTGTTTGTTGAGGTGGCAAAGTTGTCCATGTAAAATAAACTTACTGAAAACCTGAACTTAGAGCTGACTGACCTCCATGAGAAAACGGAGTGAATGACCCGTTTACAGTGACCCACTAAACACTGAAGCCTTGAGCTGACCAAAACTATCCATGAATTTGGGCAAAATACAGTTAAGAGTTTTAATTTAAAAAAAAAAAACATAGGGTGGAGCAACATTGAAGAGTTTAAAGTTTTGTTTAAACAGACTCAAAATATAACTCTTTGGTTTTACTTTGAAATAACATTATTTTTGTTTTAAACATTGCCAAAATTTAATTTCTGAAAACTAAAAAAAAAAATAAAAATCTTAAATATCCTAATAGCTACCAAATACATTTTATTTATTTATTTATTTATTTATTGTGTTTTTCATTTTTGGAGAAGTAAAATTTTTGGTTAATCAAAAAAAAAAAAATCTTGTTTTTCATTTGTTTCATTATAAGTTGATCCACTATTTTTTTCAAATCAGCCAGGATATAGATTTCTTTTTTCTGTACTGGTCAATTGACAGGTAAATGCAACATTTATATCTGTCCTTAATGTGCTAGTTTCAAAGGAAAAACTCCATTGCCCCCATGAGAATGTATTCGTTGGCATTTTAAGGTGTAATCTAAATAATTTCCTTTAAGAAAACAGAACCCTATTAGGATTATTATTAATAATTTCCTTTATCCAACCCAATAGTTTATTATAATTAATTATTATATTATAATTAATATTGTATATGTTATAATAACATTATTATAATTAGTAATCGGTTGGGTTGGGATTTCCTTTACCCAACCCAGTAGATTATTATAATTAATAAGATTATAATTAATAATCTATTGGGTTGGATAAAGGAAATGGTTAACAGTGGTGATCTATGGGCCAACTTTCATCTCTACTTGATGTGTATTTCAGTCCCATCAATTGGTACATTCAACTTCATCACATATTGCTCTCTTCCTCATCACTGCACTATTCCAGTTTTATATAATTATAATTTGTTTTCAGCTGAATTACATCGGCATTAAACCAGAGTGATGCACTGGTAAATCAGGCCCCATGCAGGGAAGAGGCTACAAGATCAGCCTTTTTTTTAAAGAAGACATTTCATTTCAGCCATTCTAATAGCATAGGAAAAATATATGCTTTTAATAACAAAACCATAAAAAAGCATGTATCAGCCACCTTCTTTGCTCCTTTTTTGTTACATTGTGGGAAAGAACTAAGAAGAAATAATGTGTTTGGTCATTTTACTACAAAGAAAGGCTTTTGCAAAGACTTGTTTCTTGCATTATGCTGTGGAGAATGTAGCATCACCATTATCTTCCTCATCATAGTAATGGCTTGTACCCAATTCCAAAGAGCTCCATGCTAGATGCTATCAATTCCTCTCTTCCATTTGATCATAATATTCTTCAGATAGGATACCAGTATGAGGTAATGCTGATCCTTCTATAGGAAACTTTAATTTCTTGGGGGCATTCAAGAATAGGATCAGGACTTCATACTGACCTGCATGCTGAACTATGGAGCACAGGAATGATAGGCTAGCATCTGCCTATTCTTTGTTGGAGAAGTCTGCAGAACTCAAACAACTGCAATTTACAGGCTGGTCCTCAATAGAAAATATTACAATAGTTTTCTGTAGCTTTCATAGTCAGCTACAAGAACAGCATAGTCAAGGCTGGCCTTCACTGCAGTGTTAGTTTAAGTATAACCTACCTTTTGCATGTAACTTGGAATTACAAAAATCTCTAGCTTGGGTTAAGTGATATTTCTATCCAGTTACTCTGCTAATTTCAAGCTTACTACCTAAAACAATTTCTAGTAAAAAGAAAGCCACAGAGAGCATGTGAAGATGCAGACAGTGGTTCTCTGTGGTTTTGATTCAGTTCCAGGATGGGGCATTACAGCCTAGAATATAGACTTGCAATATCGGATCAGACTGGTGGCCTGTGGCTTTTCTTTAAGAAGCCACGCTTGTCATATCATATTGTTATACCACACTCTTATAACTCTTACGTTTAAATTATTGTTTCAGTGTGTTTACCTTGTACTCAAGAAAGAGTCACCAGGCTGAAATTCCTAGGATCATCCTCAGAACCATTTTCAATGCAAATTAATAACATTCATTATGTTCTAGTCCTCTAGTAGAACTTCTTATTTTAAAGAGATTGTGCATGTTTTCTTGGGTGCAGCTCCATCTATTTATTTTTAAACTCCTTCCAAATGCTCAAGAAAATATCATCATGACTTCAGGTTTCAGAGTTCTTCCAATCCCTTGTCTTTTAATTTTAAGAACCCTAATGGTGTGTTAATTTCACTACCTGGAAAGAGGAGATCTGGATGAGGAATCTCCTATCTACCTCCTGATGAAAACTGGTATATACAATGTTGCTTCTCCACAGTGTTCTCTTTCTCATCTGAATAGCTCCTTTTACTGTCAAATCAAAACAAACACCAACCCATAATAGTCACAGTGGCCATGTTAGTGTTCTAGGGAAGTATGTGTAATATATTTACTAGTCAGAAATGGAATGGGACATTTTTGGCCACTGTTGCAACTTCCATGTGTAGACTTGCACTGTGTATGTCTCCAAAAAAAGTACTCTGAAAATTAGTGGGTAGATACCCTTGATTGAGGAGAGCAATCATGATTTCTGCTAGATTGGCAAAGTGTTAAGTCGTCATTTCTACTAGCATATTCTCATTCTTATTCACATTAAAGTTTATAGTATAAATGCAGTTTCATTATAATAAAGCTATATTTAGAGTACATAAGCATGGACTGAGGAATCATCGTATAAGTGAATGAGTGAGTGCTGAAAACTGCGGACTATGTAGGGAAGTGATGTACCCTCTATTATTCCACTCATTTATTCATTGAAATATTTTAAAATGTGTAGATTTAAAATAATAAAGAAAATCCTTTTTTTACATTTTGCTTTGAATTTTTATGCTGAATTTTATTGAAACATACTTTTTAAAATCAGTCATTTTAGTATCCTTTTTATCAAATTATAATCTTTTACCACTTAATAATAGAGGAGCAGAAGCTTTTTAAGCACATAACAACTGTGACAATTTGATGGAATTCAGCTTGAGTAATAATTTTATCAAATAATATATTTCTCTTAAAAAATACCATTTATTAAAACATTATCGACAATTTGGGCAGAATGGTAAAGCAAATGTCATCTTAAAACACACATCCCACCTTTGCTGAAAGCACAGTACAATCACAACATGCTATAGTAAGTGTTGGCATGCTTTTGGATCACAAGATGATTCCATAGATTAATATTAGCCTTTGGATGAGAATAAAACCATTCAAGGCTAAATGCTACTTATTCATTTATATCTGTACACTTCCATTGATTTTAATGAGCTTGTGGTGGTTTAACCAAAGACAGAATTCGGTCCACAATATTTCTGTGTACCTGTATTATGAAAACATATGTGTATGACATATGTCTTGACATATGTCTTGCACTTGAAAACATGCAGATGAGCAGTCTCGCTTCACTGAGAGAAACATTCTGTTCAGATAAGGTAATGGGACCACTGTTTTGGCTGTTATGTGTTGGCAGCAACTGTGATAAAAACAACTTGCCTATATGAATCTCCATTGGATCACTGAGATCTATAAGTTTGGGTGTGAGGGTGGAATCTCTGGCTTTTTCAATAGCACAACCCATTCCCAACCCATAAAAGAGGAATTCAAAGGAAATTCCACTAACTGCTGTGTAAGAATTTACCACTCTCTACAGATTATGCCCACATAAAATTGGGATGCAGCACCAGTCAAAATAAAATATGATGTATTCCATAATTCTCCAGTGATTTGCTGGGGGTTAACATTAAGTAAAAGGGCTTTAGGTCCCATGTCACACATGTAAAGAGGCACGGAGCTTTAGGTACCATGTCACACATGTAAAGAGGCCCTGCCAGTGAGGACCTATCTGTCTGAAACCCTATGGAAATATCAGTTTTCATTTCTGGCTCATCCACTGTGCCCCCAAGTAGGAATGAATCTTTTTAAGCGCCTTAACCAGCAAACAACAGGAGGATGATCTGAATTTTCTGGGTAGTTACTCCACCATACATAGCATAAAAAAGTCATTAAGCCATTAAATGAAAATCTTGAGTGTATTTGTTTGGTCTCAGGTTGCAGCAAGGGAAGTGTGTTAGGATAAACTTTCTCACTAGGAGGGTAGTAAAGCAATGGAACAGGTTACCCAGAGTGTTTGTGGAGACTCCATCCTTGGAGGTTTTTAAGACCTGGCTAGACAAAGCCTTGGCTGGGATGATCTAGTTGGGGATGGTCCTGCTTTGAGCAGGTGTTTGGACTAGATGACCTCCTGGGGTCCCATCCAACCCTAATCTTCTATAATTCTGGCCCCACACCGTCATGATGCCACTGCTCCTGGGGTCTCCATGGAAGCTGGCTGCAGCAATGCAGTTAGGGGCTGCTAGGAAATGGAGTTTGCCACGAACCTGATCAGGCCTGTGGGACTTTGCCTGCCCCTGATTTGGGTGCTAATCTGCAAGGTGTCACATCTGGATTCCAGTCCCCATTCTAATGAATATTTATACTCTGTGTGTTTATATAGAGTGGAACAGCATTAACAGCGGAAACTGAGAGCAACCTTCTTGAGACTACCCTGTAGCCTGGCAGTTAGGACATGCTCTTGGGGGATGTCAGATCAAATCTCTCAATTTTTTTTTTCATATGAAAAAATGAAAATTTGAAATTGATTTGATCCTGTTTATTTTTTCCAGTTCAGGAGCTAAGTTGAAAAAAAGTATTCACACACTCCAATCCACAGTGCCTTTGAGTTTATGGTAAGAAGGAATCTACTGATCATGTAGGATGTCTTCCTGCCCACAACAGGCCATGGAATCTTAACCAGTAACTTCTGTACCAAGCCCAGGAACTCCTGGTTGAAAGACATGTAGTTTAAAAACAGATCCAATCTTCATTTAAAATGTGTAGTTGATGGTAGAATTAACTATAGATGTCTTTCACATCTTCCAAAAGCTTATTTAGGATATAAAACTGGGTTTTTTCATATTCTAAAGTAGTTACATCATTTAGATCAGGGGCGTGAAACATACAGCCCATGGGCTGAATGCAGCCTATGAGACTGTTCTAGGTGCCCCCCCCCGGTCTGGTGGGCTACCAGAAGTTGGGGGGCATGGCCTTCCACAGAATTTGGTGTCACTGTACCCTAATGGTCATGACCCCCTAGCACAACGCTGCCACCCAAAGGGAGCCCTGCACCTCTGCCCATTCCTGAACCCACCCTGCCATGTACACCCAGACCTGTGCTGCTGCCTGAATGCAGCTTCCTCCTGCTGCTCCCCCCTGACCCTGTGCATTCACCTGAATGTAATGCCACTGCAGTTGCTGCTGGTCCCATGGATCCAGCCCAGAAAGAACCCCCCTCAGTGTGGATCTAGCTTGGGGATTGGGCTGAGTTTGACACCCCTGACTTAGGTCAACAAACTGCCTCAGACCTGTTCAACTGAATATATTTGCCTTCTATTTATGTCCATTTCTAATTTTTCTGAGGTCAATGCCTAGTTCTACATCCTCAGACAGAACTGAAAAATGGTTCATCTTAAATATTCACAACTTTACAGCTGTGAGATTCTAGAGTTTGCTAAATATTAAAATAATTAGTACAATGGACAGTTTAAAATATTTCTGTTTTCTAAAGGTCCATGGCTGTACAAACTCAGGATGGGTTTTTAAACTGTAAATTCTATCTTCAGGTAAATAATGTATCTCTTATTAAGCCACACTCTTATTTCTCAAGCTACTGTGATGAAAAATAACTAATGCTATTTCAGTTGTCTTTCAAAATTTCCATTTTTAAAAGTTTTCCTGACTCTATCTATATTCAGTAAATCTGTTAAATACATATTAAGGTGTTTTCCTGAATCAAGGCTTTAAAGTCTTGCATTCAGTCCTTATACCAAACATCATAGCTGCTGTTACCTATACTGGTACACTGAGAAACTGTGCATTAACAGGTCACCTTGAGAATTCCAACTTTCATTTTCAAAGAATTGAAGTGAATTCCTGTATTTTTAAATCTCTAAAGCATGTTTTCCGTGGCAATGTTATCATTGTTCTATATGTCTCTCCTGAAAGATTTCACCACAAGAATTTTGTTATAGATATCCTTAATATTTCTCAAATGTTTAACAAAATGATAATATTGTATCTTTAAGGTATGGTATGCACATGATACAGTAGATTGAGCATAATTCTTTTAGTGCAGCGTGTGAATATTCATTAATGCTGAAAGCTCTGGGTCCAAAAATCTCTATCTGACCTGGTGTTCTGGCAATTATTAGAGTGGGGCTTCTCTCAACTATACTCTGGGATTAAAGTGTCCTTACATCAGTGCAGCAAGAGAGGAAGAACACAAGATTACAGTAAGCTTTAACAAGAAGGAGCTAACTTTGCATTATTTTCTATTCTTCTTTCAGTCTTTGTCATGAGGATGGAGTCATGCTGTGACATTCTGTTCTGGATACCAGAACATGGGAAGGATACCCTAGAATTTGAATGTCTCATATACTGTAATATATAAGAGTTGTGCTTTAATTCTTTACGTCAGTATCTTGTATTTTGATAAGTAAGCACCCCTTCACCTCTAAGGACACCTGTTGACTTTTAACACAGTGGGTTGGTTTAGTGCTGTAATTATTCTGAGGGTCTGTAGTGTCCTGGATGAAGTCAGTGACATCAGCATATATAAAAAGTTTTACATTATAATAGGATGAGAGTGTATATTTTGATACTTGATGTGCAAAATACAGGAACTTAACCTTACTGCCACACTAATAGAATTAACATAAATTGATTTAAGGAAGTATAAATTACAGCAGAGCAATCTAAGTTATACAGTTTTTATACCACCTATGCTACTAACTCAATGAGTCAGGAAAACACCTTATTATATATTTAACAGATTTACTGAATAGGGATAGAGTCAGGAATACACTTAAGTGTTTGCCTGAATTGAGTCTAAACTTTTAAAAAGGGAAATTTTGAAAGACAACTGAAATAGCATTAGTTATTTTTCATCACAGTAGCTTGAGAAATAAGAGTGTGGCTTAATAAGAGATACATTATCTCTTATTATCTGATACATTATCTGAGGACTGGAGAAGGGCCAATGTGGTACCCGTTTTCAAGAAACGGAGAAGGGATGAGCCGGGTAACTTTAGACCAGTCAGTCTTACCTCTATTCCTTGGAAAATGCTAGAGAAAATAATCAAAGAACACATTTGTGCAGGCCCAACAGGGAAAATGATGCTGAGGGGAAACCAGCACAGGTTTGTCACAAGTAGATCCTGCCTGACAAATCTTGTAGCCTTCTATGACCAGGTCACACACTGCCTGGATGCGGGGGCCGAGGCTGATGTCATCTTCCTGGACTTTAGGAAGGCCTCAACACAGTTTCGCACCCTATCCTCATTGGGAAGCTAGCAGACTGAGGAGTGGATACCTACATGGTCAGGTGGGTGGCCAACTGGCTTAGGGACCGCACCCAGAGAGTGGTGGTGGATGGTTCCTTCTCGGCCTGGAGGGAGGTGGGCAGTGGGGTCCCGCAGGGTTCGGTCCTCGGACCGATATTATTCAATATCTTCATCAGCGATTTGGATGAGGGCGTGGAGAGCACCCTCTCCAAGTTCACTGATGATACCAACTTATGGGGCAAAGTTAGTACACCGGAGGACAGAGAGCAGATTCAGGCTGACCTGGACAGGTTGGATCAATGGGCAGAGAGAAATAGGATGCAATTTAATAAAGATAAATGTAAGGTACTCCACCTGGGAAGGACAAACCCCCAGCACACCTATAGGTTAGGGAGTGTCCTTCTCAGCAGCTCGGAGGCAGAGAGGGATCTTGGAGTCATAATTGACTCCAAGATGAACATGA
>NW_005842071.1:306719-318824 GCF_000455745.1 Alligator sinensis | reverse complement strand
CCAGACAGGTGAACCCTGCTGGCAGGAGTTATGGCTGCAGGGGCAGCTGTCCCCACATCCTAGTTAGTGAAGGGGTCAGGGGGAGCTCTAACTGTTCTATGATAAGAAAACCAAAAGCAAACAGCAAAACATTTAGATATTTTGAATTTATTTTATTATGATGATAGAGATACTGGTAGGCTTACAAATTGCTTTAACATTGTAAATATATCAATAAAATATTGCCCAACTGATCTCTCTCTCTCTCTCTATATATATATATATATATGTGTGTGTGTGTGTGTGTGTGTGTGTGTGTGTATATATATATATATATATTGGACTTTTGTTTTAATTGTGGAAGAACATGGATTTGGGGGTATTTTAAAGGGTAAATTTGGGATTTTTTATCAGAGATTTTCCAGTTTTTAAATAGGGAACACCAGGATTCCTGCTAGTGAGGCAAGTGGCAGGACCCAGAAAGAGAAGCCTGCTCAGGGCTGGCACCCAGAACCCACTTGGGGTCAGGAGACATGCTTTGATAGTTCAAAGCAGGCCACCACACTGAGAACATCTTCTGGGATATAGCTGCCCAGATGGCAGGGTGGTGGCACACATGGCAGTAGTGCTGCACAAAGGCCAATTGTGCAGTTACAGCCCAATGGCAGCAGGCCCAGAGGTTCAGATGCCTCTGCTGCAGCTGTGCAGTCTCCATCCAGGTCTGGCAAGTGTGCAGCCTTGAGGCCACCTGCTGTTGCAGGTCATAGCCAGGTAGTAGCCCCCACTGCCAGATTGCTGCAGTGGGTAGAGGATGCAGGGAACTCTCAGTTAGGGCTGCTTCAGCAGTCCAGCTAGCATAAGCGGCTAGTGTCCCCAGATACCAATTGGCTGGACCCCAGAAGCTCCTGAGAGCAAGTAACCATGAGCTGTTTACAAGGCAGCTTTTTATACTGCTGGGGCCAGCACAGGTGATCAATCCCTGGGGACCAACTCCTGGGGCACTCCACTTGATACTGGCTGCCAGCTAGCCTTTGAGCCATTGACTACTTCCCTTTGAGCCCGATGATCCAGCCAGTTTTCAATGCACCTTACAATCCATTGATCCAACCCATACTTCCTTGCAGGTGGCGAAGAATATTGTAGGAAACCATATCAAAAGCTTTGCTAAAGTCAAGGTATGTCACATCCACAGCTCCCCTGGCCCCCCAAATGGTGTGGGGCAGTGTGGCTTGGCCCTGGCCACTCGGTACCCAGTGTTGCCTATGCCATATTGTGCAGGCCCAGCCCAGCTCGGTGCAGCACCATGAGCCTTTGGGCAGCTCCCGTCCACTTGGGCTGTCACATGGGGCTCTGTGCCATTCATGGGGACTGACTGTCACACCAGGCTGGGTCCTGTGTGCACAGGCCCTGCACTCTGTCGGGTTGGCCCACTTCCATGCACACAGGACCCGGCCTGGCGTGACAGGCAGTCCTCATGAGTGACGCAGGGTCCTGGGTGATAACCAGAATGGCCTAGAGCTGCCTGAAGGTGCATGGCACTGTGCTGAGCCATGCCAGGCCCACGCAATGTTGGCAGTGCTGGGTGCCAGGCAGCCAGGGCCAAGCTGCATTGCCCCATGCCACATGGGGAGGCTGTGCCAGGAGGCCCCAAGTGCTCCTATGGCCGCTGCTGCTGCTGGTGAGTTGTGGGCTGTACGGGGGGGCTGGGGCCATGCAGGTGGGAGGTCTGGGGGGACCCACCCACCCCTCCTGAGGTTGGGCCCTCCCAAGTCTGGGCCCTGTGGGAGGCAAGCTGGGGACTCACCCTTCCCAAGCTTCCCCCCCACAGTCCCCTGCAACTTCATTTCTCCACCCACTTCAGCTCCCCCCAACCTTCTACTTACCTGGAATGGAGCCTGGGTCTGGGTTGCCGCAGCCTGCATCACTGTTTGCCTTGCACAGGCAGGCAGCGGGCTGCTGCATCTGGGCAGCACTGCTTTGAGATGTGGCAAGAGGCACATGCGGGCTTGTCTGGGTGTGCCCATGATGGTCAATAAGGACAAGTGCGAAGTCCTGCACTTAGGATGGAGCAATCTCATACACTGGTACAGGCTGAGGATTGACTGGCTAAGCAGCCGCTCTGCAGAAAAGGATCTGGGGGTTACAGTGGACAGTAAGCTGGATATGAGCCAACAGTGTGCCCTTGTTGCCAAGAAAGCTAACTGCATAATGGGCTGCATTAGTAGGAACATTGCCAGCAGATTGAGGGAAATGATTGTTCCTCTCATGCCATCCAGGAAGAGCACACATCAACTGCAGATGCTTCCTTAGGCTGACAAAGGGTTTTTAAACCCAAAAGCTTGCTAAGAAGAATTTTTCCAATTATTTAAGTTGGTCTAATAAAAGATATCAGATTTACCAAAGAACCGTGTCTTCCTCTCTATTTGGCACTAGTGAGGCCACATCTGGAGTACTGTGTCCAGTTTTGCCCCTCCCTCTTCCCCCCTTCCCATACAGAAAGGATGTATAAAAAGTGGAGGGAGTCCTGTGGACAGCAATGAAAATGATTAGCGGGCTGAGGTATATGATGACTTATGAGGAGAGGTTGAAGGAAGTGGGCTTATTTAGTCTGGGGAAGAATAGACTAAAAGAAGAGAAGGGGGGATTCAATAGCAGCCTTCAATTACCTAGAGGGTGGTTCCAAAAAGGATGGAGCTAGCCCATTTTTAGGGGTGGCAGATAACAGAACAAGGAGCAATGGTCTCAAGTTGCAAGAAGGGAAGTTTAGGTTAGACACTAGGAAGAACTTCCTCACTAGGAGGGTAGTCTTCTCTTCTTCTTTTGTATGTTTGATGTAGATACAGAATAACAACTATAATTTTACATTTAGGTGATTGAAACAGGCAACTGTGGGCAGAGTGTATCACTGTGATACCTCCTTCATATCTGTGGATCAGGCATTGAATTGTATGTTCCATGTTCTGTTCTGGGTGATCACAATTGCCTACTGGAGAGTTTTTGATTTTCCATTTGTGCATCAAGTATCCGCATTTCCCATGGTTTGTGTGGATACAGTTTAGAGTTGCCCATGAGCAGCGCAGGAGATAAACATCTTGTGATAGATCCAATGCAGAAGGTCCCTGATTTTGATTTGGGACTCCCTGTGAGCTCCATTTGGTTTTCCAAGCTTCATCAGGCTTGAAGTCACATTGTTGAAGGTTAAGTGTGTGGGTCCAAAAGGGATTGTGTGACTTTAGGTCGGGGTGGGCAATTATATTGGGTGAACGGCCACTTACTGAGTTTTGGCAAGCCATCAAGGGCCATATGACAGGCAGCCAGGGGCAGATAAATTTTAATTTTCTAAATTTTTTAGGGGCCCTGCAGGACAGATAGAATGGCCTGGGGGGCCACATCAGGCCTGCAGGCCCCATTTTGCCCACCCCTCACTTTAGGTGATTGTGAGTGGCATAGTCAATGAGACGAGGGTAGTAAAGCACTGAAACAGGTTACCCAAAGAGGTTATGGAATCTGCATGGAGGTTTTTAAGACCCAGCTAGACAAGGCCTTGGCTGGGCTAATATAATTGGGGATGGTTCTGCTTTGAGTAAGGGGTTGGACTAGATGATGCCTGAGGTCCTGATTCTCTATTATTTTATGATAGTTCATATGCTGACATTGTTTTTTTCTGGTGGAGAAGATCTCTTGGTTCAATTTAGAAAATCTTGTGGCTTCTTGGAGTCTGCCTCTGCTTTTGGCTAGACCAGAGGTTATCAAGAAGGTGACACTTACTGTAGCACCTTTAACTGCTCTAACAATTGTAGTTACTGCCACTGCTGCTTGA
Source organism: Alligator sinensis (assembly GCF_000455745.1). Lineage (NCBI taxonomy): Eukaryota > Metazoa > Chordata > Crocodylia > Alligatoridae > Alligator > Alligator sinensis. The sequence goes on along the minus strand of NW_005842071.1, from coordinate 315,025 downwards.
GGCACTGACCTTTCCTTTGCCAATGCTGTTACTGCTATTATAAGTGAAACAACATTTGAGCTAGATTTTAGTTCTCTACTTGAAAATTAAATGAATGCCATTTGGAAGCTTTTTGTTGTTGGTAGGTAGTTCTGATCCAACACACACTTAGATGCCCTTCCTTTGTTCTTTCTTTCTTTACCTTCTTTGTTTCTCTCACTTTCTCTTGGTAGTGTTTGTCAGTTGATTTGCCCTTACAGGCTCCAATCTCCTCCATCTTCTTTGCATTCTTCTCCCAAACAAAACAAAACAAAAAAGGTCTGTTCATTATTTTTCATACTAAATCAAGGCTATGTTTTCAAATATGCTACAGGAGGACACGACATGCTGATTTTGCTGCTTAAATACTATTTTTCATCAGTTCTAAGTTTATTTTTCCCTGTGTGCTAAGAGAACCTTGACTGAATGCCCTTCCCTCCCTACAGTCTTCCCATTAGGAATCTGAGTGTTGCTAATATCTCTTTGGCCAAATTCAGCTGATGTTTCTATTTCAAGTCAAGTTGAATTTACTTTGTTCTGTGCAGCTATCCTATTGTCCCATCATTGTAACACAAGTTTTGATTTGCTGAATTTATTTATTACTCCTAAAAAGCAATGTTTTACTAGTTATATGTTGCACAGGAAATATTTTGTAAAACTTCAGGACAGGATCCAGAGTGTGTGTGTGTGTGTGTGTGTGTGTGTGTGTGTGTGTGTGTGTGTGTGTGTGCATCCATGAGTGTGCGCACACATATTTCACCCTTGCACAGAATTGCATTTAGGGAATTTAGAGAAATATTCAGTGAAATGTGATCAGCTGGTTCTAAGATGAGGTAATATTTAGGTAAAGGTCTGTCAAATGGATACTGAAACAATAAAATCACGTTGCTTACCTTATTATTTATATATTCATGTTCTTCTTCCTGCAGGTATAAAAACCAGCATAGTCTCTTAAGTAGTGTATCACTGGAATGTGAAAACAAGAATCTAGAAAAAATGAACAGACATTTCTGATGAGCAACTGGTATCCTAAAACACTCTAAACCCCATTTCCAGTCTAGTTCTTTACTAGTGCTCTCAGATGTTACTGTTCCCCACATCAGTTAAAGCAGAGCTATTGAGAATTACAATAAATAACTTTCATTCTTCTAATAGTTGTCAGTGACAAATAAGGTTAGGGAGGAATATCTCCAGAGTCCTTTGGTTTTACCCAGATTTTCCTCCATATCAGCGAGTTAATAGGCCAAATTCTATGCTGACAGAGTTTAAAGTAAAGGAAGATAAGAGTGAAGAACTACATCCTTGTTGATGGTAGTCTCATATGGAATTTAGATCATAGTTTGTATGGGATGGTTTGCTTAGGGATGATCCCCACCACCAGGCTAGATGATCTCTAGAGGTCCCTTACAGCTCTACTTCTCTATGATTCTATGCTCCTTTCAAATAACGTGAGTTTGGAAGCTCTCCTTTTTAAGCAAGCAGCACTGATACACAGCTTCACTCTCCTCCTTCTTTGGTACAGTAGATTTCCTTCTCAAACTTCAGCCTACTTTAGCTGATGCCTGTTGATAAAACTGCACTGATGATTTGTCCCAGTATTGGGAAGATTCAGTAATAAGGCACATCTTCCCAGGCAAGACATTCCCAAACTTCATCCTGATTTCCTATCTGTGAATTACAAGAATACACTTTGTTTCTGAAATGAGATTATCTCCTTAAACAATACTATATTTCACACTGATACATAGTTTGGCTTGGGGCCTTGTTAGACCTTACTCTATAAACCGAACAAGTGTTAATCAGTTTAGCGTTGCTCAGCTTAGTAGAGTAGTTACACTGGGCATGTCTATACATGCATTAAGGTGTTGTGGTTACTGTGTATTAAATTTAGTACCTTAAATAGTAGGTACTAACTAAATGTACAGTAAGTGGTGCTGCTGCACAGTAGCAGCAGCGCACTTTTTAAAGTGACGCTAATGCACAGTAGACTAATTCTACCGTGTATTAGCGCAACAGCATACGGCTTTTGCCATGACACACTAATGTGCAGTAGAATTAGTGTATTGCACATCTAGCATCTCCTGTAGATGTGCCCATAGCAAGGCAAAAAACCTGTTCTGACTAGCTTTCACCTGCACAGCTATGATGCCACTAGAGGCTTGGTGAGCAGGAGCAGGACCCACTTGCTGCTCCCACCAGGCAGAGAGCAGGCCCACCACCGTGTCAGTTTCAGCAAGACCAAAGAGACCCAGGGAAGCAGTTCCCTGGGGCCTTCTGGTCTTACTGAAACTGATACAGTGGCTTTGCACTGAGACCAGAGCTTCCAGGCTCAAGCCTTGACAGCCTTGCTCTCAGCATGGAGCTGCTGTGTCAGTTTCAATGAGACCAGAGAGCTCTAGGACTACAGCCCTGGAGCTTGCTCGCTCTGAGCTCCAAGGGGCCCGAACCATTTTTCTCCAGAGCTCAGATAATGCCCTTCACCCCACACTCCACTGGCTAGGCACCTTTTGAGTTCTGAGGGGCCTGATCCTTTTTTTCCAGAGCTCAGGTGGCACCTGTGCCACCAGCAGTGCAGTGGTGGGAGGCACTGTGACCACTGAGCACTCCAGGAAAAAAAGGATTAGACCCTTGGAGCTCAGGGGGTGCCAGCAGCTTGGGTGGAATAACTGTGGGAAGTGGCCACATAGTAATGGAACAGGAACAAAATTAGGCAGATTGGAGATAATCCTGCCCTGGAGTGGCGTAACTCTAAACTAAATAACAAGTGCTTTAAGCCACTTAAAAGGTGTTAACATGCAGCCAATCCAGGGGTTAAGAGCTCCAGAAGCCACCTAAAATTACTTTGTAACAAGGCCCTTGGTTTGGCTTCTTATGCTTCACTGACTAAGTATTGACAGAGGCATAACAATGCAGCTGGGTGCCCAGAGCACTAACACTGCATGGGGGCAGCAGTGACTTCTGGCTTCTACCATGCCACCAGTACAATGTTTGGCTGTGACAGCAGCTGCTATTTTTGTATTCCCCCTCCAACTAGGTGCCTGGGGCTATTGCCCTAGTCACGCCATCTTAATTACACTACTAAGTATTGAAATTTCTCCTGAATGGATCAATTAGCATATTGAAATAGACTTGGTCTAGGTGGCTGCTAATAATCCATGATTGATTGATTCTCACGGCTTAAATAAATAAGTGTAAAAAGAAAGAAATGAACAGCTCCATAATAGATTTTACATCAGTTGGAGACTGCAGGACACATCCAGGAATTTAAATCAGTTGTCAAAGTGTGTGCATCATTCTAGACTTTCTCTTGAATTATTGTAGATTCACTGATCTATAGTAGCACCTGCTACAAAAGTCAGGGTCTACTGGAGGGTCTCATTGGACTAACATGGTTGAGAGACACCAGTTTCTGAAGCCAACAGCACACATGGGAGTGACATGGATAGATTCATCTTTTGTTCCACAGTCTGAATGATCAGGTATCCAATTACAGTTGAGTCAGCTGGGGATGGTCCTTGACACAAATTAGAGCAAGACTCAAATTGATGCCTCTAGAACCATACCTAATTTTCCTTACCTCCTGCCCTCTTGTTACATGTTATACTGTGGGCTGCACAAACATTGATTGGTGTTAGTGCTAACTCCACTGGAGCAGTAATACTTCAGGGCACCAGGGGCCTGGAGGGCTCAAAAGTAAGAATCCCCCTGTCCCCGCCTATGTGGGCTTCCTTCCTCCCCCCCACAGTTTTCCTCCACCCCCTTTGCCCCTACCTACTTGCAGATGCCCTGCTGTCTGTCTCCCAGGGGAGCATGCAAATGAGGGTTAAACTGCCTGCCCAGACACCACTGCCAGATGGCTGCTCTTCTCAGGGCTCAGCCCTCCCAGAGAGCAGCAGTGGCAGAGGCCGGGCAGGCAGGTTAACCATTCCCTTCCTGTTCCACTGGGACAGACTGTGCAGGCAGCCACAAGTAAGCAGAGGGAGGAGGGGCAGTGAGCAGGGATCTGGGGTGCTGTGTTGGGTGGGAGGAGGCAGTGGGCCAGATCAAGCCAGCAGGGGAGGGGGTTGGGAGGTGGTTTACACTAAGGTATAGCCTAGACTGGCTGAACCTTAGTGTAACATGAACTAGGTAACATGGATCAAGATAATCCCGTCCTGGAGTGGCATAACTTTGAGCTGCATTATGAGTACTTAAAACCAGTAACCAGGTGCTAATGTGCAGATAATACAGGTGTTAAGAGCTCCAGAAACCACCCAAGAAAAACAAATACAAGGTTGCATAATTGTGCGAGTTATGATAAGCTACTACATTTAAACATATGCTTTCATCTAGCTTCTCATCCTGTCACTCACACGTTAGTAAGCAGGTGTTAAGTATGTCTAAGGCAGTGTAGTTGGATCTAAGAAACCTAACCTATCTAACCATTTCCTTTCATATCATATTTTTGACTGGGCCTTCAGTTTCAAGCCACCAGAAAGTAAATCATTCAAATCCTGTATTGTCATAGATAATTAAATCAAGTCATGGATAGGGGCTTTTGTTCAAGGAAACAGCCATCTGGATACAGAAAGGCATCACCTGTTTCCAAATATTCCAGCTTCACAGTTTAAAATTATCAATAGACTGGAGAAAAGATGCAAAGAGGACAGTGTCCTAACCTTGGAAGCTCTTTGATATCACTTCCAAGGTGATCTCCTTTGGGGCATTTCTATGGCTCCAGAACAGGAATAATTATTCTCATCAGCTTTTTTTTACCTGTGAAATAGGACTATTTTGGGCTACTATTTTGTTATCATTTTTTTGCAGGGCTTAAGGGCTATGCAGCCCCTCTTCTCTGTGGAGGAGCACAGTCAGAGAAAGAATAGCAGTAGCTGTTTTGGGCTGTATTTCTTGTAAACTTCCTTCCCAGCTAAGCAGCAGAAGAGAACATTCCTCTTCCATTAAGACCCCATCAAATGGAATCACTGCTCAAACTCACAAGTTTCTCAATATCATTCCCTTAAGTCCAAATGACCCCATCATTTTTGAGTAAGTATTAAATGGCAGAAGTATTCCTTTGAAATCAACAGCAGCCTCAGAATTCTCAGGACCTGACTCAGAAGTCTCAGGGGCCTCAGGGGCTGACTGGCTGGGCAGCAACTCTGCAGAAAAGGACCTGGGGGTTACAGTGGACAATAAGCTAAATATGAACCAACAGTGTGCCCTTGTTGGAAAGAAGGCTAATGGCATACTGGACTGCATCAGTAGGAGTGTTGGCAGCAGGTCAAGAGAAGTGATTATTCCCTTCTATTTAGCACTGGTGAGGCCACATCTGGAGTACTGTGTTGAGTTTTGGGCCCCCCACTACAGAAAGGAGGTAGACAAATTGAAGAGCATCTAGTGAAGGGCAACAAAAATGGTGAGGGGGCTGAGGGACATGACTTATGAGGAAAGACTGAGAGAACTGGCCTTATTTAGTCTAGAGAAGAGAAGACTGAGGGGGGATTCAATAGCAGCCTTCAACTACCTGAAAGGGGCTTCAAAAGAGGGTGGAGCTAGACTGGTCTCAGTGGTGGCAGATGACAGAACAAGGAGCAACAGTCTCAAGTTGCAGCAAGGGAAGTTTAGGTTTGGCATTAGGAAGAATTTTCTTACTGGGAGGTAGTTATTCTGGAACAGGTTACCCAGAGAGGTAGTGGAATCTCCATCCTTGGAGGTTTTTAAGACCTGGCAAAACAAATCTCTGGCTGGGTATGATCTAGTTGGGGATAGACCTGCCTTGATCAGGGGGTTGGACTAGAAGACCTCCTGATGTCCCTTCTAACCCTCATTTTCTATGATTCTAAGTATGGCCAGAAGCTAAAGGGACCAGTACTGGCTGGGTTCTTCAACTGTGTTCTTAACACTTCAAACTAGAGTGAAAGTCCATTATGAAAATAGTTTTCCGAAAGCAAATTCCCTCTATAACAACATTTTCTTCATAAAAAAAATGAACTGTGTGAATTCTACATCTCTAACAGAACACAAAAACAATATTTAGAATAAGAATAAATCTAGCACACAGAATTAAGAAAGAAATGAGAATAGTCCTGTGAACTAGTGGATAAAATTTTCATACACAAAATTATACTTTATTAATAGGGGATGCTATGGAAGGCTGATAACAATCAGCTGCTACTGGCTTCTATGAGTATTTGTTATTCTTAGTGGGGTGGGTGCATGTACATGAGACACTTTACTGAACATTAGACTAACCTAATGCATAGTAAAGTAACAGTCTACACATGCATGGGACATACTGCATATTAAATTAGTCTAATGTGCCATTTGCTAGTACCAACACATACAGTTACTAGATAAATGGCTCATTGGCTAATGCACCATAGTGCATGTGTAGACACTGACCAGGAGCAATTTGCTCAGAGTCAGCCCAGCCAGCAGGGGGCCTGCTGCTGCCTGGCTAAGTCCTGATGTGAGGGGAGCTGTGCTGCCTGCAGGGACAGCTGTCTTTCTGGCCATTTGGAGATTGGGATCCATCCTGACCCCCATGTAGCTGGGAGAACTGTGCCAGCTGCAGGGGCAGCTGTCTCCCCACCACATTCCAATCCCATGTGGTGGGAAACAGCTACCCCCGCAGCCAGCACAGCTCTCCCTGCCTGGCAGGCATCAGGACTGGCACTGATGTCCCCTGCCAGCCCCTGTAATCTGGAGCTCCCCCTGGCTGCTTCAGGGGGGCAGAGCAGGGCAAGACAAACCCTGGACTGGGCTGCTTCTGTCAGGCACAGTTTGCTTCCGACAGGGACACACACGTAATCACGTGCCTGGGAACGCATTAATGAGCCTGAATTTTTTGCGCAGATAATTCAGGAGTATTAATTGCATGTGTAGATGCAACCAGTGGGTGTGTCTACACATATGCTTTGCTGAGGAGTAGACTAATTAGCTCTGCAGTAACATGCCACCTACTATACATGCACCGGTATTATGGTGCAGCAAATTAATTCGACTGTTAGATGGTACTGTCAGGAACAGTACTATCTTACGGTGGACTAATTAACTAAAATGAAATGCACATGGAAATAGTGGTTGTAAAATGTGTCCACTCAGCCCAGGCAGCAGGGGGGCAGACCTGTTAGGTCTTCCCCCCTGTTTAGCATGGTCATGCCACCTCCACCTGTTTAGCATGGTCATGCCCAGCCACCTCCAGCATGGTAACATGCCACCTCCACCTGTTTAGCATGGTCATGCCCCAGCCAACCCCTCCACCACCTGATGCCACCACCCAAGGCCTGGGGCTGACTCCCTGAGCCTGCTGCTAGCCCAGGCCTGCTCTACCCTGGCTCAAAGTCCTGCTGCTGGCTGCTGTCCTGGGCGCATGTGTAGATGCTTTGAGTGGGAGTAGTGTACTCCAGCTCAAAGTGCTCCGGAGTACATTGCATCACATTAATTGCATGTGTAGATGCACCCAGCATGTGCCAGTGTGGTGCTTAGCACTGTGCAGGGTCAGGCTGTAGCAAATGTAACTTTGGTGTAAAACTGTAATGGCTTAAAAATAAACTTTCAATGAGAAAGTTCAGATATTTTTTGTTTAGATAGTTTCCTATGCATGTGTGTGTGTAGTTAAGAATGTAAATGCCTTCTAAACTGATTTCTAAAACTGCCAGTTAATAATAGGGGGCTGCATCATGCAGCTATGTAAGAAGTGCCAGTTGAAATAACCTTTATTAAGTCTGTTGATATTAGAATTTTTTTTTGCAAATCAACAATTTCAACATTTTTTTATTTCTCCAGAAATTAGGGTTTTTTAATAAAAATAAGGTCTGTGCTTTTTTATCTGAATATATAAAGGTTATATTAAAAAACTGTCTGTGGAAAAGGCAAGTTTTACAAAAAACAAAAGTAACATAGCATACGCTTTCTTTAAAATAACTCCTCCAAACCATAAAATGGTATTGAGATGAAAAATTGTTAATGTCTTTTATATACCTGAAATGAATTAATCATTTAACAAACTTGCATAATAGACAAAACAGTCAAATAACTGATCTTTCATTATGCAATACTGTAGCTGCTTGTTCGTGTAACCTAAACATTTACAATAACTGGGTTATTCACAGATGAAAATCAAATCTATTTCAGTTCAGACAATTCCTCTGCATTAGCAGAATGAATAAATTAAAAGTGTGCTCCAGCAATTTAGTCTTCCTAAGCAGCTATCCTGCAAGCTCTGCAGAGGATGTCAAAACCTGCTGATATCTAACAGAGTCAACTCCAAGTTTGTGTATCCCGGTCCACTCTACCTTTCCATC
>NW_005842071.1:301719-304219 GCF_000455745.1 Alligator sinensis | reverse complement strand
ATTTCATTTCTTTCCAAATAGGGAGCTGTGAGCAACTGAAATCTACTCCACTGCACTAAAACTGTTTTTTCCCCTATTTCTCTCTTCCTATAAGTTTTACATTTAATTGTTACATTCAATTGTGATGTGCAATTCATTGAAGTGATGCAAACATATAAGTATCTTAACTTACAAATGGAATTGAAATGGAGACGAAAAACTTCTGACTTTTTAAAATCTGTGCTATTTTAGTTGAATTATAATACATATAGAAACACTTCAGCAACACCATTTAAAGTAATCCTTTGGTTCAACCTTTGTCTTTCTAGTCTAAACATTTTTGTATTTCACTAAAGTTTATCTGGACTTTTTCAATATGATATATGTCCAGGAATCAGGCTAAGTGATAAAAGCAGGAAGGGAAGGTCTGCATCAGTGAATATTTATATTGGCAAGAGCTGACAATTTTATAAAAGAAAAACAAACACAGAGGCTGTTCATTTCTGACATGAAATCAGCTTCACTCCATTTCTTTCAGGAAAACATCATTGCACAAAATGATATAAATCAGTATTGATATCACTAAGCTTCAAACCAGAAGAGACAAATGAACTCTGCACCATAGTAATTCAGTGACTCTGAGTCAAGTTTACTGTTGTCTAGTTTCTGCTAATCATCATAAAAATTCCCTGTGAAATAATTATCCCTAAAACAATCAAGACAGTGTATCTCTATAAAGGAGAGGATCGATTTAACAACAAACACTAGATTTATCTGTATTGATTAGAGGGCATTCAGTGTAATTTTAGTGAATTATGTCTAGCTTTCATTTCCCAGTAGAAATTTCTCTTGTGATGATCAAAAGGCAGCTTGCAAACTACTACATGATCTTTTGTGTGCCACCTACATAATATCTAACTAGGTACCTTTCAAAGTAACATAGATGTGAGAATGGACAAAATATTATATTTCTTCTTTATACATGGTATCTTACTACAAAATCATATGGCTGAGTTTATAGCACTTACCTAAAAGCCTGATGTCATCTTCTCAATTCATTAATACAAAAATCAGGACTGTGCTAAAGAGTCAGTGCTAAAGGAACAAATCCAAGATCATCTTATGAGAATAGAATTAGAAAGATTAAGAAAGTAATATGATTTTTCTTCTTAAATAGGAGTAATTTCAAAGGAAGTGTTAACACTTTCATGTCTGAAACCCTCTTAATAGTGACAAGGAGAAGAACTAAGGAAATCAGACAAGTTCAAAGATAATTTAGTGGCGCTGTATGTCTGACACCATTGCTGGTATAGTTTAATTGAGAACTAATTGGAGCTAAGAAGGCTGGTTATTTTGTCAACTGAATGTATATTAGTTCCAGTCAATGTCTAGTCTTATGCATTTTTAATCTGATGTAATGGTGATAAAGAGGCTAACTTACTTTGTTAGTTAATAACATTAGGCCAGAAAGGATCACCAAGTCATTTCATGTAACTCAATGCATTGCTAATATAAACAGCGTTTAATTGCACATGACTAAATGTTTTCATAAAGTGACCAATTAAAAGGTTTGCCGATTCTAAATATTCACTGTTAGATACATTTGCACAGGCATCTTTTAATTACCTTAGTAAAAACACAGTCTTCCACAAATGTTGAAAACCATAAAGACAGAAAATATGACTAAAACCAGTTCTTAAAAAATAGGAGGTACAATTAAATATGCAGACACAGTATATTTGCTGCTGTTGTCTTTGGTAATGTGAAAATATTTCAGTAGAAAAGTTAGACACTTCCTCATATTCTCTAGGAATACCTAATTTTGCCCATTTAAATAATCTTCCTAAATCAAGCACAGCATAATGTATGTTTAAGACTCATATGATAAAGGAAGTATGTCTTAGCATTTTAATATTTTGAGATCAATTCAGATTAATGCATTTGCCTTTAGAGCAGATTTATTGACTGTAATCTGTACTGAATATAAATAATCTGAAAGCATCTATTATTTATTTAGGTTATCCTAATGATGAGTCAATAAATACCAACCAAAAACAGCAGTCCAAAATGTATCACCATTTTGTACAATGTCACAACAATATTGGCAACTATTATGTTAAATACAAACTACATGCAGAATAATTGAACTGAAATAAATGAGAATGTTCCTCTTCTTGTCTAGAAAGGAAACTTGTTAATATTGCTAAGCAAAATGAAAACTTTGTTTTTTAATGATTTTTAAAACTTGACAATTACCTTAAAAACTAAATAATGTTATGTCAGTATTTGTAGTGTTCCACAGACATTGTGAGTACTAACTAGAATAAAGTACAGGAAATAATGCAGACACTGAGGTAAAGTTATCAAGCTATCAAAAATAAAATTGCAATGTTTTTAAGTGTCGTCACAGTAATACATTCATGTAATATATCCAAATGCAAATTGGATAATACAAAAGGATACTGCTGAAAATGCAAATTGTTATGGAGGTATCTAACATGACTAGATAAGTGCACCAATA
>NW_005842071.1:295782-301709 GCF_000455745.1 Alligator sinensis | reverse complement strand
TAAAAATAATGGAAGCTTTGCCCTTTATTTCAATAGGAACAGAATCAGGCCTTTTTTTCTTTCTGTTCATGTTAGTTGCTGACCTAAAACACATAACATCATTCAGTGAACATAAAAGGATTTTTTTAGGTTATATTAGATGTTATTAAAATATATAATTATGACCATCAAAAAGGGCAAAATAGGCATAATGTAACTTTAAAACCAGCTACGCAGCTAATTACCACTTGCTGAAAAGTAAAATAAACTACCACTTTTTATATTATCTTAGCTCATACTGAGAACATATTCTATTTTCGTATTCAATATATTTTAAAAGGTAATATATGATAACTTTGTTTTATAATCATTAGATTATTAAAAGGGAGTAATTAAGGGACTCTTACATTTTTTCTGAGAACTGAAAATAATTAAAATATCCAAAAGGATTCAAAGCTTTTTCAAAAAACATAGTTCTTTGAACTGAATCTTAATACACCAATAACAATGTTATTGTTCAATAGGTAATAATTGTCTTCATATAAACTGAAAAATATTGTTTGGGATGATTAATATACAATGCTACATTATGCATTTGGGAGTGTCAATGCATAATTTTTAGTTCTAATGTTATTATGTAATTGAGAGAACATGTTCATTTGCTCTAATAACTACTAAGATGCACTTAATAAAATGAAATGTAATAATACTTGTAATTTAATCTATTCATGGAAGTAATTTTAAAAGTCTACCACTCTCCTTAATGTGGATAACATTCATAATTTATAAAGTGTTGTGATGCAGAATTGACAATGCCATTGTTTTTTACACTTTGAGATGATTCTGCAGCCTTCATTATCTGCATACCAACCTCAGGATTATCAAGGGCAAACAAAAGATAATTAACACCAGAAACAGGCAAATGCAGGAGCTACTGACTGTGGTTTCTCATTTAATGCAATACCTTTGAAAACTGGGAAATGGAATAACTATTTAAAACCCTTTTTCTCACTAATGAAAACTATTTTGTGTGTGTTTTCTTCTCTTGATTTAAAATGATTTTTTTGGCTATAAAAGCGACTTATCACATGACTGATCCACCCTTAGATACATTTATTATTTGTCTACGGCAAAACATTTTTCACAATAGCTAATCTTATTTTTTTCTAGATATTTTTCTAGAACAAAGGACTGGTAGTTGGGCATCCTGAGTTCTATTTCTACTGTATCATTGGCTCTGTGTGATTTTCTGTGCCTCATTTACAACTCTATAAAATAGTCCTGATCATATCTATGTACTTCACAGAAGTGTTTGTAAGTGAAGAACATTTTTTAAATGTGCTAAGATTCTAGGATGTAAGATCCTATATAAATGCCCATGTTATTTTTATATATGCAAATGGCAGGCAGACCGCTTACTAATTACAGTCTAAGTCCAATACCAGTATCTTGGTACAAAAAGTCAATGACATTTTCATTGTCCAAGGAATATTGGATTGTGATCAGACTAATAAAAGAAAGAAATTCCTATCTGAGGTGACTCTAAGAATTATCCTGCCCAAAATTTAGATGTGCACCTCTTGGACTGAAATTAAAAAACTGGAGTTAGGAATCCAAGGTATTTATTAGGCCTTGCGTAATGCCTAGTATTCACTTTGGATTCAGCTGATCTGGGGAACAGTGATTCGATTTGGTGCTCAAACCACTGTCCCAAATCGATTCGGCTGAATCTGATTTGGAGATTCGGCTGCTGCCAAATCAGCCAAATCTCCAAATCACATAGGCTCTATCCCCCACCTGCTCTAAATGGCTGCCCTGGCCACTCCAGCTCCTGGCTTTTTGAAAGAAAAAAACCCCCACCCACCAGCTTCTGCCCAGCGGGGGGCGATCCCTGCTGCCCCGCACTGTGCAGAGGGCTCTTTCATGAGCCCCGAGAAGCCCCGAGGCCACTGCAGGAGCCAGTGAGCCTGGGGCTGCTTTTGTTATTTTTTTATAGGGCAGGAGCTGAGGTGAGCAAGGCAGCCATGGTGGGGGCTGGGAGAGTGGGCAGGGTTGGGGGGCTTGTGGCAGAGCCCCCCATGCAGCGTGGGGCAGTGGGGGGCAGGGGGGATTGGGGCGGTGGGGGGCGGGGGGGTTTCCCCCCCCCCCGCCTGGCAGCATCCAGTGAGTAGGGGCTTTTTTAAAAACAACCAGGAGCTGGGGCCAGGTGCAGCAGCGATGCAGAGATGCTGGGGGAGCGGGCAAGGGTCATGGGGTGCTCAGGGGGGCCCCTCCTCCAGCCTCCCCTCCCCACCCCCTACTGAGCTATCTGGAGTCCATGTCCAGCTCCCTGCTCCAGCCAGTGGGGACTGCTTTAATTGCTGAAGCTCTATGAATCTTTTCTGACTTGATTCAAAGCCCTCCTAATCAATTCAGACCTTTAAATTGGTCCCCTGATTCAGTTCAGATTCAGAGATTCGGCCATCAAATCGGGTCGAATCTCCTCCGAATCGAATCAGCACCTGAAGCTTCACACAGCCCTAGTATTTATACCTTGAATGAACAAACATAAACACGTGGGATATATGTCAGCACACCAACTGCAGTGATACATAGGCCAACTGATAGGAAGCACAGAAAAGAGTATTTGAAATCTCACTTCTCTTTCTTACTTAGCTAGGCAGCAGCTAGGTAATTCTCTGCAGCCCCTGTTTAGGCACTTTTGTTAATTCAGGATTTACTACCTACTTAGATGTGAGGAAGAACAAGAACAGGAAAAATCTACTTTCTGCCCAGTATCTGACTGTATAGAGAACTTCCCTAGGAAATGGGAGTCCTGGTTTATAGGTCTTGTTCAGCTTGAGAGCATTTCAACTTTGGTCTCCCTCTTCTCAGGAAAGTGCCTTAGATATTTTTTTGAGTGCCTGAGCCATGTGCACTCTCAACCCCTTCTGTTGTTGTTAGGCCAGGGGCAGGGTCATGTGGGCAGTGGATCCTGGCTTTGCCCCAGCTCTAGATCATGCTGTCACCATGGCAAGATCCCAGCCCCAGCTGCAGAGCAGCTCCCTGCCCAGCCGCATACCTGACCTGTCTCCATGGAAACCGTGGCCTCACCAGTATGGCGCCACCAGTACTGGGGTCTCCCTAGAAACCGTCCAGAGCAACATGGGCAGGGGCAGCTGGGAAATGGAGTCTGGCCACTGGCCAGATCTGCCATTTTGCCCACCCCTATGCTAGGCCATTGGGAAGGTAGAACTACAGAGTACCCTCTTCACTGAGCTACAATGAGCTGCCTGTTCACTGAGCTACATAAGCTCTCCCTTATGAACGTTGTTATAAATCTTAGGAAGGCCCATTATCAATAGGCTATCATCTATAAAGACACATCCTGATACAAACACTCTAAGAAAAATAATTTTGAAAAATCTTAGAAAAGAAGAAAGTAACAGAAAATCCCTTGATGCAATAATAAATATTGGTGGCCATCCAACAAAACTTTACTTACATGAGTAATTCATGATCCCTTACTCTCAAGTTAATGTGATTACTTGAATATGGACTATTTATGCCAAATAAGTCCCTTCTCTTTTAAGACCACTACCTTATCTCCACTTCAATTTTAGAAGTAAAACTAATCAATAGGGGATGGATTCAATTGAACGACAGTAGTCCAAGTCATTAAATACATTAACACAGATCTAAACTTTACTGTTAGAGGACTGTAATATGATAAAGTCCTATCTGGCATACTCTTAACTTCTACCTATATTCTGAGTTAAGTATCATTTGTTGTCCCAATAAAGCTCATGCAAGTAATAAGCACTACAACTACATACATCAAGCATCAGACTATCTGATGTAGTGATAATAGTATAACGTTAAGTGCAGGGCTATTTTGGAAAATAATAGAAAAGGGAAGTAGGATAGAAACTTCTTAACATGTAAAGAAGTATACAGAACATTTCTGGGCTAGAATAATTTTGTGCTCTAGTTATGTACCTATATAAAGTAATTTGGCAAAATAAGGATATGCTTGTATATCAAGTCTACATACTGATGATAAACTATTATATATCACTTCATATTATATTTCAGAAATGATTATGAATCCTTATAGTCTTTTGTAGTATAAGGTCTCCTGTAATGTATTGCCTACACTCTGCTCTACATGGAAAGTCCACATAAAAATACTATATATCCAGTATGGGAACTGGCCTTCATTCTCTCCTGTCTTAGGCTCCTGTTTCATCAATATAACTCCATTAACTTCAATGGAATTATCCTTGATTTATACCTTATAAGAAAAATAAAATTTAATCTCTCCTGTTCATTTTCTTCTCTGGTTCTGGCCCCCTTGCACCACCTAAGCAGTAAGAATGTGGTTAGAGGATTCTTGCTATAAGTGACAATTCAGTTCAGGAGTGAACATTTGTAATTGTACAGGTCCTGGGGCCATCTGCTCAGTTAACTGGTTCACTCATCTCAGTGTTAGAGGATTAATTCTGGGCTGTGGTGGGGTCAGGAGAAGGATGCAGCCCAGTTCTGCTCTCCAAATTCTTAACCAGCTTCTTTAGAACAAAACTCTTAAATGTATTTAGATATCTAATGATGCCTAAATCCCATGTGGGATTTTTAAAAGTACCCAGGATACCAAACTCCATTTGAAAATGGGCACTTATCTGCTTTTGATATTTTCAGAAAGCATCTCTCTGGCTCTTTAAAATTCGGCCCTTTGCTCTAATTTACAGAAACGGAAACTTTCCCTTTCTACTTTAACAATTTGTGTCATGTCACTCTCAAAAAGCAGTTTTTAGTAAAAAAAATCTCATTTTAATAGATATTAGCAGTAGTAAATCATAACAACTATTATGTAAAAATTACATAAACCAAAAACATTATATGAAATGAATTATGGTTGGATAGAATATTGTGTCCTTTGAACTATTTCTGTTTACATAAGGTTTCAGATTTTTACTTTTAATTTCTCTCTCATTAATATATATATTATAAGGAAACTAACAGGCATCTTCACCATAATTTTATCATTTTCAAATTATAAAACTTACTTTAAAGATATGGTTTGCAAGACATGGTATCCTCCCATTTATGTGAAAGGATATAACTATAACATGAAACAAGTGGCATCACTTAATCAGAATGCCCAAAGGACATACAAATATAATATGGATAATGTAAAACAGCTCTGTCACACAAACCTCTTCATGAAGACTTCTTTCAAAACATATTGTCAACCCAAGGGTGTGATTTTTGTTTGTGTGTGCTTTGGCACCGCTGAATTATTTTCCCGCCGTTTGAAGCTTTCTTTGCAGGGTGCATTTCTTCTTTGCAGCATAGAAATACACGTTGCAAGGAGTTCCCGCCATTTGTATTTAAATTCGTGCCCCACTATTGGTCGTTTCTAAATTATTCCCATGTGGCGGCTAGTGATTGGCTTGCTGGCCGTATAAGAGGCTTGGGTGGTTTCCGCCCAAGTTGGAGAACTTCGAGCACGCTGCAGAGTGCCTCTACGGAGATTTGACCTGTGGCTGGCTGATCGATAGACTGATCACCTATCGATTCTTCTCCCCATCGCCAAGCGCAATCCTCGACGTATCCCTCTTCCCTGCGCGCAAAAAGTTCCACGGAGCCTCGACAACTCCATGTGAGTCAGAGTTTTGTCCGAGTCCTTAACATAGGGATTTAAGCGGAGCTTTACCTGGGAAACTGTCCAGCCTACACCACAACCATCTACGGTGTAAGTAAACAATCTTGAATCAACCATTACGCGTACTGTGCCTAATTCTAGCGTGTCGCCTGCTTTCTCCGATCCAGCGTGTCCGGGCTGCTGGCCACAGCCCGCGGCGTGAAAGAAGGGCCCCGGATCGCTCCCGGCCCGCACACGGCGACGAGGATGGGATCAGGAGAAAGCACGCTAGAGCTAGAATTAGTTAAGAACTGCCCTTGGCGCG
>NW_005842071.1:295209-295672 GCF_000455745.1 Alligator sinensis | reverse complement strand
AGGCCCCTCGACACTGTGTCCCTCGCCAGAGTCAACCCGGCGGGCGCAGTGAACCCGACCCTCACCCGGGAGTGTGCCTGTTGCCTAAGATATGTTTGGGAGAGTGAAGAACCGGTGCTGATCGTCTGGTTCTCCCCTTTTATGCTGGCATCTAGATTAAGGGGTCGCGAGCTTCCATCCGAGCTCCGTGAAGATCTGGAGACAGAGGAACGCGCCACGAATGAGAGGGTGGCCCCACAGTACGACAAGGGGGGAGTGTTAACTGCAACTTTCCGTACGATAACTGATTTAATGAACAAGAATTTAAGTTTGAAGGCCCAGCTGCGTATGGCTGTTCAGGCGGTCAAAGAAGCGGCTGAGAAAAAGGATCCTGAAACGCCAGTCCAAGATGGCGCCGAGCAAGAGGGAGACCGCATGGAAGAACCGGAAAAGAAGGGTGGAGCTTCGGAGGAACCCGTGAGAG